>NW_006921763.1:4124214-4136161 GCF_000298275.1 Orycteropus afer afer
AACAACAACAACAACAACAAGAGAAGAATAAGTATATTTGAATTGGTTGGGTATACTGTAGATGCAGTAAGTGTCAGAATTGGAAGAAATGGCTAAAACTCATTCTTTTTCTTTGTTTTCATTGTATTTTCATCTGGGTTGGAAAGATGGGAGATGGATGGATGTGAGGGGTGCTTTACATCATAGGCATTCTAAGTGAAACAAAATAATTTTATTTTGTGGAATAAAACCTGAATATATAATCATATTTTCTCCAAGTAACTAGTCACATTTAAATGAAATTTTTCTCTTGGAGGAAAAATAGCGTAACAGCATATTAAAATACAATTCCTAAAAGCAATGTAAACAGGTTTTAAGTTCATATGTAAATGGGAATGGAAGTGCAAAACAAATTACCTGTCATAAATCAAGCCGTCACATGTTTAACTGGTGCCATTTGTGCTTGGATGTTGGATGACTGTGTCCTTGTACATGGTGTTCTGTTCCATCACTCACTCTTGTGAAATGCATTTAACACAAACTCCCCAGGGTCTTTTCTATTGTTGCAATTGCCTCATCACAACTCTTGTGTCTGAAATGAAGGAGAAATCTCGTAAAGGTTTCAGCAAGAAAGATGGAGCCCAACCCATCATTTCTAGATAGGGTTTCTAGGTAAAATACAAGCTGCCCAGTTAATTTTTTTCCCAGTTAAATTTGAATTTTAGATAATGAATAATTTATTTAGTATGACTATGTCCCAACTATTGCAATTTGTTTTCTTAGCACAACTATGTTCCAAATATTGCATGGCATATGCTTATATAAACAAGTATTTGTTTTTTATTTGAAATTCAAATTCTACTGGGTGTTCTATATTTTCATTTGCTAAATCTAGCAATCATATTTCTAGGCCATGTGTCAAAATCCTCAGTTATAATGTATTCATCCTTAGAGAACCAAAACCCAAAGAACCTAAAAGAGATTAGTCACTATGAGTCGGAATCAACTCAATGGCAGTGGGTTTGGGTTTTGCCCCAGTAGACAAGGTAGAAAATTCAATGAAAGTTCATTTGGTTTAGGGTGAAATCCAGAGCATTTCTAATCAAACTTCATAGTGCATGTGACTCACCTGGGGATCTTAGGTAAGTTTGGAATAGAGCTCAATATTCTGTATTTCTACAATTAGTCCAAGAGACTAGTATACCATGTGATCAGAAGACCATGAGACCAGAAGAACTAGATGGTGCCTGGCTACCACTGTCAATCACTTGGAGGGAGATCTCTATAGGAGATCCTGGATAGAGTGGGAGAACAATGTGGAACAAAACTTGAAATCATGAAAAAAGACCAGGTTTGCTGCTCTGATGGCGCCTGGTCAGACCCTTGAGACCGTGGCCCATAGTTGCCCTTCAGGTCTGGAGTTGAACCCACTCCTGTGACTTCCATCCAAACAATAGTGAGGCATATGGGGTGAACATTTACATCAGGTAGATATACTCCTTGGAGCGATCAATGGTGGGAGAACAGAAGGGCAGTGTTTGCACAGGAAGACAGCTGTGGGGTGGGGAGTGCACAGGAGGGAAGGACACAGGGAAGAGGTAATGACAGGGTGGAAGTGGGAAGAGAGATATTACATTGGGGAGACTTACAGTCAATGTCATGAAACAAAATGTGTATGAACTGCTGCATGGAAAATGAGTTAGCTGTGTAAACTTTCACCCAAATCACAATAAAAAGTAAAAAAAAATAAAAAGCTCTGAGGTATTGTTTGTGCTTGCCCCACACATTGAGTAGTAGGGTAAGGCAAGTTTTCTTACCCTGCACGGGGAAGGGGTAGCTAACCTGAGGTCACTGCTAATGGGGAAATTTTAAAATATCTAAACCAAGAAGTGTTGACAACTTTCACCAAATGCTGCTCTGTTTTATCACAGGTGCTGGCCAACCTACAACATTGTGATGTGGTCTTCAAGTATCCCGATCATTCACCATTTGTTTATTGAGGGTGTCCCTGGCAATCATCTAACAAAATCCCAAGTTCGGGGGCTCCCCAGCATTCATCTAATTTCAGAACGGCTATTCTAAAAGATGGTGTCTGTTCTTTCATAGCACAGCATTTGTGTTTTACTTTTTTTGTTTGTTTTTGCATTTGCACATATATAAAAGAGAATATTGGATTGTCATGATCCTGAATAGCTCAAAGAGGGTCTTAGCATGGTCAAGCAGGCTTATGGTTTAAAATGTGTTACTCTCTTCTTTGGGACTTAATTACATAAGTGAGACAATAAACCTGTTTTGTGTTAGTATTTCTAGGAATTAAACATTCTTTGTTTACAGAGTGGAGCTGCAGAAAGTGCGAGACATGCCAATTTGAGATGTGGTCTTCTAAAATAGGAGCATAAGATTAACGCATTTCAGGAACTAAACATCACAGTGAGCTCTCTGAGCTATAACTTGTTTTAATGCAAGGACAATAGTCTGATAATATATACTGTAATCCGGAAACACTTGTGTTACTTATCTTTTGAGGGGAGAAGTTTTATCAATAAATTATTGCACAATTAGTATTAGATTTTGTGTATCTTGGAAGTTATGTCATTAATATAGGCTGTTCCATCAAATAAAGAGAACCTTTGCAATATCTGCTAGACTTACACTCTGGGACATTGCCCAAAGGTAGGAAAACATCAGAGGGAAATACTTCAATCATCATTTCCAAAGTTATTACCAAAATCTGTGAGGTAGTTTAATCTTCAGAAGAGTGGGGGGTCAGAGCCCAGAGGTCTGTGTGGCTTGCTTTTCTTCAGGCACTAGATTAGAAGTCCTCAGTAAGAGTCTTTATTAGGCTATGGAAAATCGCATCGAGATAAATCCATCATTAGGAGTAACCACTTGCCTCCAAGTTCTCCTTGAGAGCCTGAAGCTCAAGTGTCTAGATAAAAACATTAAGTCCATCCAGAATAGAATCCAAAATGACATAATGATCTGAAAAGCCACTGGTGTGTGATCAACAAGAACCTATCGCTGCAATCGTGCCCTGCCCACTCCAATGGATAGATGCTCTCCTGCATTCTTCGTCACCACCTCTCTTCACCACCCAACATCCTGGATCCTGCTCGTGGAGCAGTTTAGAGAGGGTCCCTCACTGAGAGCTTGTTTGTTTCCTGCCCTGTGTGATGAGTTTCAGCTGGCCAAGAAAGGAGTCAAGTTACTAAAACAGCATCACGTTTCAGGTCTCCAGGCTGTTTTCTTTAAGACTGGGGAAAGAGGCGCTTATTTATTTTGCCTTAAAAACGATGGCATATAAGTGAAGATAACATGATATGAATGTAGACTATGGAGACACTCGTTATAGGTTAATGTAGTCATAAAAGGAGATCAAGTAGATGCTTTTCTGTTATGTAAGCAATGTTTTCCTGTGTCTTCCTGAGTATGACTAGCAATTATTTATTTACGTGTAAGATGGCTCTTTGCATGCAGGTTCTATATAAGTGCAGACATTTCCTCAGCCTCTGGAGGTTTTTGACCATATTGTCATTCGGGTGAGCTGTTGTGAGATTGAAATTTACACATCATTTCTTAAAAATTGTGCCTTAGAAAATGCAAAGCTGTTGCACATAGTTAGTGATGAATTATGGATGCAGTACATTGATGAGAGATGAAGTCACTTCCAAGTTCCCAAGACTTCTCATGGAGGTCTTTGCTGTTTTACATGAAAAAAAAAATTAACAAGAAAAAGAAAGTTTTGAAAATGTACAGATCAAGTCCAATATTTTGATTAACCACCTGCATGTTTTATTAAACATTTTGATAATGTGGATGTTTACACTTTGCATGGTATATTAGCGGAGTACTTTACCACACATAGTGCACACACAAAACATGTACAATATGATCATTCATAACCAATTTTTATAGAATACTTTTTACATGTGGAACTCCATCCGTTATGTAAGGACTGTATGACTATTGCACATTCTCTTCTGGTTTCACAGACTCATTTATACATATTTCTTAGTGAGACTCACTGTACATGTACTGAAGCTAGAATCGAGTCACGAAAAATAAAGCCCCATTCTCCAACTGCAAAATGTGCTTTCCCATAATGAACACCAGCCACCAGCACAGAATAATCTCCAACATTTTCTAAATTCTTATTGCCAACTGTTTCTATTTCTATTTGATTTATATTTCATTTGGAGTCTGTTACATGGCAGCTTCAGCAGACTAGATCTTGTTTTTCCCAATGCAACATAATGCTTATGATCTATTTCTTTTCAAATAATCTTTGCGATCCCAGTGGGGGGGTGCTCTACTCTGTTGAGCTATAATGTAAATGTGTTTGAAAAAAAAAAAATGGACAGGGCAAGTGAATGATTTATTGTTCCTGAGGAAGTATATCTGATTTTTTTCCTCATACTCCAATGCTAGTCCTATTCTTTCTTAAGAAAACGTGGGTAATACTTTGTTTTTCATTAGCAAACTTTATGACATTTCCTCATTCTTTCTATGTAGTGTTATTAATGCAATACGTATTCTAGTTATCTATAGTGTTAAGATTTAACAAACTGAAAGGATCCACCTCCTATATGAGTCCGTCCAAACTATGTTACTGTTATGGGTAAGCCAATGTTCTATATCAGTTACACTAACCTTCATTTACAATATTTATTCTCAAATGCCTCTGAGAAATAGTAAAAAAAAATAAAAATAAAAAGTTGTCTAAAATGCAACAGCTTTTATAGTAAATGTACATTTATAAATAAAATACTCAAATCAATTTTGTATTCCATTGATTTGGGGGTGGGAGCAGGTGTTGGATTTCTTACTGGGACAGAATGAATCTCTCCCTTGTACTATGTGGCCCAGAGTTGTGTGTCAGGTGATGCCAGTGGGTTCATGTATATCTGGGGCCAACTCTTTAGGGAAAATCGAACTTATCAGCTGGTTGTAGAGGTAACAGAGGAATTGCCTTGCACTGAAGGGCTTAAGGCAGCACAAACCATTAAGCACGTGGCTACCAAAAAAGGTGGGCAGTTTGAATCCACCTAGAAGTGCCTCAGAAGAAAGACCTGGTGATTAACTTCCTAAAGATCACCCAAGCCCACTGAAAACTCTATGGAGTGCATTTTTATTGTGAAACACACAGGGTCACCATGAGTTGAAATCCAAGCCACAGCAGCTAATTTTGTTTTTATTTTTGAAGCATTCAAAATTCCTTGGGGTAACAGGTAATTCAGGATAGAGTGAGAGGCAAATGTGGAACAAATTTCAATAAAAAAGACCAGGCTTACTGATCTGATAGAAACTGGTGGGACTGTGGAGACTATGGGCCTTAGTCACCTTCCAGGTCTGGAGCCAAACAATAGACAAGCCTGTGAGGTGAAAAGTGACACCAGGAAAAGTGCACTTCTTGGAACAATCAAATGTCAAAGATCAAAAGGACAGCTTTTGCCCGGATAAAGCTCAGAAGGCAGGAATGCATAGGAAAGGAGGACAAAGAGAAAGGGTAAACACAGCAAGGAAGTGGGAAGAGAGCTGTTGCACTATGGGGACTGCAATCAATGTCACGAAGCAAAATGTGTATGAACTGCTAAATGGAAACCGGTTGACTCCATACTTTCACCCAAATCACAATAAAAAAATTAGTTTAAAAAAATTCCATGAGATGAGCCCACAATAACCAGGGGGAGACTATGCAAATGCCAGTGGGAATTGTCTGAAACACCCAAACAATGAACAACTTCCAGCACTTGCTACAGAAAAACAAGGCAAGTCCCTTAAATCCCTGCCCCTGAAGTTTTTCTGCACCAACGTTCCCTGCACACCATGTGCAGTCTGTGTCACTGAGGGCCATTTGCTCAGTTGTTGAACCAGTACCGAGCAGTGAAACAGTGGCATCACACTGATACTGTTAACTCTTCCTAAAATTCACATATTTCATTTTGCACGCTGTCTCATACTTGTAAGTGGTTATAAAGCAAGCAAATTCCTTAAAATTTTCAATGGCTTAAAGATGTAATGTTCTATTTACTACTGTGCTTTGTAGTCTGCTTTTTTGATAAATTTCTGTAGGCAGTGAGTAGTTGCTGTTGTTTCCATAGAAAAGAATTCTTTCCTGAGAGAAATGTTAGTGGCTATCAGAGTGTCAGGGTGACTTAATGAATCCAATGTTATTTAAATGAAAATCCCTTCCACTGGAATGCATTTCAAAACAAAAGACTTAAAAAAAAAAAAAAAAAAAAAGGTTTATAAAGAATGTTTTTATTAAGAGAAAACATTTTGCCTAACTTCCTTTCTTTTGACTTTCTTTAAGACTTAAGGACTTCTGTTTTTGGATCCAAATCTAGACCACACAGGAACCAGTCCCTCCCCCATTCGTAGGCAATATCTTTCGCAGCAGTTATAAATTTAAATGACAGGAAGAAGAAACAGGCCTCTAAAATGAGAAAAGGAAAGACTATAGAGTGGTGTAGGAGTTCTGGTGGCCTAGTGCCTAAGGCATTTGAGTGCTAACCAGAAGGCTAGTGGTTCAAATCCACCAGCCACTCCTTGGAAGAAGATTGGGCAATCTACTTCTGTAGAGATAAAGCCTCAGAAACCCAAGGAGAGGTCACTATGAGTCAACTCAACGATAGTGAGTTTGTTTTTTTGTTTATTTGTTTTTATAGAGTGATAAAGACTGTGGCAAACTAAAAAAAAAAAAAAAACCTGAAGATAAGGTATAGTTACTTGGCTCCTGTGAATTGTTTTTGTGTAAAAATGTACCCAACACATATACACACTGCCTTGAGTTGATTCCTACTCATGTTGTTGTTATTTGCCGTCGAGTCGGCCCCGACTCATAGTGACCCCTCCTTGGGTTTCCGAGGCAGTCGAGTCGGCCCCGACTCATAGTGACCCCTCCTTGGGTTTCCGAGGCAGTATCACTATGGAAGTAGGATTGCCCAACCTTCCTTCCGAGGAGTGGCTGGTGGGTTTGAACCGCCAGCCTTCTGGTTAGCAGTCAAGTGCCTTAGCCACTATGCTACTCATAGTGATCCTCTAAAGGACTGAGTAGAACTGCCTCATAGAGTTTCCAAGGCTATATATTTTTATGGAAGCAGATTGCCTCATCTTTCTCCCATGGAACAGCTGGTGGGTTCGAACCACCAATCTTTTGGTTGAAAGCCCAATGCTTTAACCACAGCACCATCAGAGCAACTTGTAAAAATGTACACTTTTTTAAAATGTTGGCAACAATTCAGTTCATTTTCCAGTACAAGGCCAAACAAAATTGTGGAACTCAACAAAATACATCTGCAAGTTTAATTCTATTTTCAAATCACAAAACTGCAACCTGTTGCTAAGTCTTCTCTTCGTTTTTCTATCAGCTGCTACTAACTTGCTCTGCTGTGAGTCATTCATTTGACACATATATCAAGAAATGATCATACAAAATATTCGCTTTCCAGAATGTCCTGGGTTCTGCAGAGAGAGAAGCTAATAGTAATTAATGAGCAGGTAGTATTGCTATGACTCTTAACACTTCTGCATAGCACTATTTGTATAATGTCATCAAAGATTGTTATTACAAACATCCATGTTCAGTGCCGTGCCAAACCCTGAAAAACAATGCCCCTAATAGTTTCATTCTTGGCTCTTAGTGACTCAAAGGGACACAGAAAAGTGTGCAAATATGCAAAGTAGGATTTTTTTGTAACTTTGTTTAGCATCATTTTTTCAAATGCACTTTAAAAAAAATTTTTCTTCTTTTGGTGAAAGTATACACAGCTGAAGATACACTATTTCAACAATTTCTACATGTTCCATTCAGTGACACTGATTTCATTCTTCAAACCGTGCTGTCATTCTTACTATCCTTTTCCACATTATTACACCACCATTATCTTAATTCACTGCCACCTAAGCTTCCCATCCAAACATTCGAGTTACTATTGTCAATTTAGTCTCTGTGAGGGTTAGGGCTATGTGTCAATTTGGCTGGACTATGATTCCCAGTTTTATATTGAGATGTAATCCATACTGCAGACTGTGTTCCTCACTCTTCATCAGTAAGTGCCTCAAGTCATCCTCACTTTCAGCAAGCAAAGTTGTGTCCTCAGCATATCTCAGGTTGTTAATGATTCTTCCTCCAATTCTGATGCCATGTTTTTCTTCATATTGTCCAGCTTCTTGGATCATTTGCTCAACATATAGATTGAATAAGTATGTGGAGAGGATACAACCCTGACACACTCCCTTCCTGATTTTAAACCATCCAGTGTCCCCTTGTTCTGTTCGAACAACAGCCTCCTGGTCAAGGTACAGGTTCCTCATGAGTACAATCAAGTGTTTGGGAATTCTCATTCTTCTCAATGTTATCCATAATTTGTCATGATCCACACAATCAAATGCCTTTGCATAGTCAATAAAGCATAAGTAAACATCTTTCTGGTATTCTTTGCCTTGAGCCAAGATCCATCTGACAGCAGCTATGATATCCCTTGTTCCACGTTTTCTTCTGACTCCAGCTTGCACCTCTGGAAGTTCTCTGTCAATATACTGCTGCAGCCGTTTTTGAATTATCTTCAGTAAGATCTTACTTGCGTGCGATATTAATGATATTGTTCGATAATTTCTACATTCTGTGGGATCACCTTTCTTTGGAATGAATACAAATATGGATCTCAATATAAAGAAGACAAAGATCCTCACAACTGGACCAATAAGCAGCAGCATGATAAATGGAGAAAAGATTGAGGTTGTCAAAGAATTCACGTTGTTTGGTTCTACAATCGACGCCAATGGAAGCAGCAGTCAGGGCATTAGACGATGTGTAGCACTGGGCAGGTGGGCTGCAAAGGAACTCTTTCAAGTGCTGAGGAGCCAGGATGTCTCCTTGAGGACTAAGGTGTGCCTGACACAGGCCATGATATTTCCAATCGCCTCGTACGCATGTGAGAGCTGGACAATGAATAAGGAAGACCGAAGAAGAATTGATGCATTTGAGTTGTGGTGCTGGCGAAGAATGCTGAAAGTACCGTGGACTGCTAAAAGAACTAACATCTGTCCTGCAGGAAGTGCAGCCAAGATGCTCCTTGGAAGCGAGAATGGCCAGACTTCGTCTCACCTACTTTGGTCATTTTGTCAGAGGGGACCATTTCCTGGAGAAGGATGTCATGCTTGGTAAGGTGGAGGGTCGACAAAAGAGGGGAAGACCTTCGACAAGATGCATTGACACGGTGGCTGCGACAATGGGCTCAGGCATAGCAAAGATCGTAGAGCTGGCGTGGGATCAGGTGGTGTTTTGTTCTGCTGTGCATAGGGTTGCTATCAGTTGGAAATGACTCAACAGCACCTAACAACAACAACAACATGATTCTCAGTGGCTTGGTAGATATTATGTAATCCTCCATTTTGTGATCTGATGTGAGCAGCCAATCAGTTGAAAGGGGAGTTTCCTTGGAGTTGTGGCCTGCAACATATATGTATGATATTTTTGTCAAAGCTCACCCTCTCTCAATTCTGCATCCAACTCGTCATCCTCTGACCTCCAGTTCTTGGAACGTTAGCCAGCAGTCTGCCATCTGATCTGCCAATTTTGGATTCATCAGCCTCTGTAACCACATGAATGAGGAGATGCCTCTAGCCTGATGCCTGATCCATGAATTTGAGATGTGTCAATCTCCACAACTGTGTGAGCCACTTTCTTGCAATAAATACCTTTCTCTAGATAGATAGATAGATGATAGATAGATAGACAGGCAGACAGATAAATACCTTTCATGGTTTTGCTCTTTTACAGAATATGCAACCTAAGAGTCTCACACAGATAATTCTTTAAAAGAGCACAATGCCCAAAGCAGATGGACTTTATGAATTAAAATAAGCAATGTCTTGATTCAAAGAAGACTTCAAGGAATAGTTTTGGTTTAAGGTTTAAAGTTTAAAGATGATCTCAGGGCAATAGTTCCCTGTATTGGAAGAGCTACAGCTGGAATGCTCCTTAGAAGCAAGAATGGCCAGACTTGATCTCACATACTGTGGTCATTTTGTCAGACAGCACCAGTCCCTGGAGAGGAATATCATGCTGGATAAAGTAGAGGGTCAGAGAATAAGGGGTAGACCTTCGGTGAGATTGACACAGTGTATGCAATGATGAGCTCAAGCATAGCAATGAGTGTGAGGATAGCGCAAGGCCAGGCAGTGTTTCATTCTGTTGTATGTAAGGTCACTATGAGTCAAAACTGAATTGATGACACCTAACAACAACAACAATATCCAGCCTCAGTTGCTCCAGAAAGTCTGGATTCCATTGATAATTTGAAATTTTGCTTTACATATCAAATGCACCTTTGCAAGCACTGTTTTATTTGTTTATCAAATCACATTTATGACATGTTAGAAGACAGATGTATTTCGCCCTTTTAGATGAGAAACTGAGATATAAGAGGGATAAGTGGCTTGTTCTGGATAAGTATGCTGAAGATTTTACATAATAGTGTATTTTACCAAGTATCCCTGATCAGGGGTGATCAAGGTAAGCTCCTACTTAACTGTCATTGGCTCTGGGATGAAAGAATCTTACATGAATCCAACTGAGAAGACCCGCTGGCATAACTAGATCTTGGCAAGATTTGACCTGCACTCAAATGTAAACTAGAACACTCTTTCACAATAAATTTACAATTATAAATAAAATACTCAAATGAACAGTATTTTATATTTTTCCACCTAGGGTTTGATTTTTCACTCTGGGAAGAAACAATAGAGCTCTTCTTTGTGACACAGAGGAATCATTCAGTTATTAACCAAAAGATCCGCCATCTGAACCCACCAGCCACTCCATGGGAGAAAGATGAGGCAGTCTGCTTCCATAAAGATTTACAGCCTTGGAATCCCAACGGGGCAGTTCTACTCTGTCCTATAGGATCACAAGTAGAATCAACTTGATTTCAATGGGTTTTAGTGTGCTTTGTGGCATAGACTTGGACTGTTTAGTAGATGGAGGTAGAAGAGTCTTTTACACCAATCTAGCCCTGTCCATTGGGTTCTTCCAGGGCTCCACTGAACTCTCCCCCAACAAGCACTACCTCCAAAAGCCCCTGTTGCCCTGAGATTATTGTTAAACTTTAAACCTTAAATCAAAATAATCCCTGAAGTCTTCTTTGAACAAAAGAATAGCTTATCTTAATTAGTAAAGCCCATCTGCTTTGAGCATTGTACTTTTAAAGAATTATCTGAGCAAACTGCCTTCACCTTTCCCCCTGCCCAAGTCTAGTTTTTGAGAGTTGGGAAAAATCAGTTCTGCCTGAGAGAAAACACATTTGTTGTTGCTATTGAGTCAATTTCTCCTCATAGTGACCCAAAGTCACAGTAGAACTACCCCAGGGGGTTTTCTAGGCTACAGCCTACAATCTTCATGGGAGCAAATTGCCAGGTCTTTCTGCCATGGAGCCGCTGGGTGGCTTGAACCACCAATCTTTGGGTTAGCAGCCGAGTGCTTAACCACTGCATCACTAAGGATCCTTGATAATACATTTATCCAACCCAAATTTTGCTTCACACTTAAACCTCGGCTTTCTCAAACTCAAAAGCCAAGACCTAAACAAAGGAGCAACCTCTTTCTAACTATCCTGTAGGGAGAGAATATATCCCACACCAGTTTATATATCACAAGATTATTTCACCATGCAATACTCCAGCAGGAATAATGATGTTATCCACAAAATCCTATTACCTCTTTTGTCCATGAAGGAGAATTAGAGAATTATTTCAGCATGCCCTACGGATTTAGAGAATTCTTGGCTGAAAATGATTGAGATGTAACTATAAGGAGCTCTGGTAGCCTAAGGCACTTGACTGCTCACCAGAAGGCTGGTGGTTCAAACCCACCAGCCTCTCCTCAGAAGGAAGGTTGGGCAATCCTACTTCCATAGTGATACTGCCTCGGAAACCCAAGGAGGGGTCGCTATGAGTTGGGGCTGAG
>NW_006921763.1:4141696-4147894 GCF_000298275.1 Orycteropus afer afer
CAAATTCTTCTGCTAATTGGGGTTTAGTCCAATTCTGTATCCTTCCCTTCAAGGCTCAGGGGTCCACGATTATCTTCTGTGTCTGTGTTAATGGGTTTCCCTTTTCTTTGTTGAAGAGGGTCTGTGCAATCCTTCTGCCTAGTCCGCCATCTTGCTGGAACTCTCCCCACTTTCTAATATTTTGAAAATTGAGAAGATGTGTCTTGCTTCTATGATAGCACTCTAAGAAATGAGTGGAATATTTGGTTACACAAGTGAAGGATGCCTATTCTGAGATTATCCAAGAAAGTCTGGAAAGAAGAAATAATGAAAAGAATTTACATTTGCAGTAACATTTACTGCAAAGATAACAATAAACAAAGTACACATCTTATGCAAGGATAGATAAACCAATTACAGTTAATACAGCGAAGTATATGGCCCAGAAACAGAACCAAATACACATAAAAAGTTTAGTGTATAATAATGATAGAATCATAAATCAGTGGGAAAAGGAGGGACAGTTGATTAAAGTCAGCTCTTCACAATAAAATGAATTCCAGATGGATTAAAGTGTTAAGTATAAGAAGAAAAGAAAAACAAAAAAAAAGAGTAATAGGTTTAAATACATTTTCAATAAAATTGTGAGCAAAACTGAAAAACTGGGGAAAATATTTACAACAAATATGAAAAATATTTAATATAAATACATAAATATCTTTTACAAATCAATAGAAAATGGGCAAAAGTTGACACAAGAAGAAATATGAACAGTTAATAAGCCTGAGAAAATGTTCAGCCTCACTAGTGATGAAAGAATTGCAGATAAAGACAACAGTAAGACAATCTCCACCTCCTCCAAAAAAGAAGAAAACATAAAGGAAAAGACTGGTAAATTCAACTATTTTAGAATTAAGGACTTATATATGGCAAAAAGAAAAGCTACTGAGAGAAGATATTTGCCACACATATATATAATCAACAAAATATTAGTAGCTCTGGTAGAATAATGCCTAAGGCACTTGACTGCTAACCAGAAGGCTGGCATTTCAAACCCACCAGCCACTCCTCGAAAGGAAGATGGGGCAATCTACTTCTGTAGTGATACTGCCTCAGAAACCCAAGGAGGGGTCGTGATGAGTTGGGTCTGACTTGACGGCACATAACAACAACAACAACATGGGTGGGAAGATGGGTGGACAGGCAGAATGATCAGGTATGTCTAAGCAGGGGAGAGTATTCCTGAGACAGTGAATAGGGTTAGCAGACAATGTTTCTACACACATTATTTGTATGTGCTGTAAGAACATTTGAGTATATAGTAGAGCTGACAAAGAGCAATGTTGTGGTGGCTTCTTGGCCACAGCCAGCTATCCAGAGAGAGTGAGTAGTTAGACCTGTGGGCTCAGGACCCAGGGGCCATCAAGCTCAACTGGCATAACATGCTACACAAAAGCATTATTCTACATCCTACTTTGGTGAGTAGCAACTGGGATCTTAAAAGCTTGCAAGCAGCCATCTAGATGCAACAGTGGGCCTCTCCTCATCCAGAACAAAGAAAAATGTAGAAAAACAAAGATGCATGGAAACAATTAGTCTAAGTAACTGGTAGACCATGTGATCCTCAGCATATATGACCATAAGACCAGAAGAACTAGATGGTGCCTGGCTACCACTGTCAACTAACCAGAGGGAGAGCAGTGCAAGAGATCCTGGATAGAGTGGGAGAACAGTGTAGAACAAAACTCAAAATCATAAAAAAAAAAAAAAAGACCAGGTGTGCCGGTCTGATAGAGCTGGTAAGACCCCTGAGACTATGACCCCTAGTTACCCTTCAGGTCTAGAACTGAACTCATTCCCGCAGCTTCCAGCCAAACAATAGACAGGCATATGGGGTGAACATTTGCATCAGGTAGATACACTCTATGGAGTGATCCATTGTGGGAGAACAGAAGGGCAGTGTTTGCACAGGAAGACAGCTCATGGGACAGGAGTGCATGGGAGGGAAGGACACAGGAAAGAGGTAACAAACAAAACAAAATTAGTATCAAGACTGTATAAAGAATTACAAAATATTAATAAGAAAAATACATTACAGTTCAATAGAAAAATGGCCAAAAGGCATGAATAGGCATTTCATAGAAGAGAAAACAAGAGTAGCTAGAGAAACACATAATATATACAACTTTATTAGTAAGAAAATAACATTAAAACCATTATAAGGTACCATTTTACACCCATCAGACTGGTAAAAATTTAATTGAGACCAAGTGTTAGTGAGGATGTGGCACAATGGGAACTCAAACTCTAAAGAAACTCAAGAAATTCTCAGGAGTCACGTTCAAGAATGTCCAACAGAAAACACTGCTTGGATATAAATTGTGGTCTATACAATTTTGTTGTTATTGTTAGTTGCCATAGAGTCAGTTCTGATTCATAGCAACTCCATGTGCAACAGAATGAAACAGTGCCCAGGCCTGCATCATCCTCATAATCTCTGCCCTGCTTGAGCCCATCATTGTAGCCACTGTGTCGATCCATCCTGTTGACGGCCTTCTCCTGTCTCACTGACCCTCTACTCTACCAAGCATGATATCCTTCTCCAGGGACTGGCCCCTTCTGACAGCATGACCAAAGAACAAGACACAAAGTCTGGCCATTTTTGCTTCTTGCACACTTCTTCAAAGACAAATTTATTCCTTCTTCGGGCATTCCATGGTATTTTTAATATTCTTCACCAACACCACAATTCAAATGCATCAATTCTTCTGCAGTCTTCCTGATTCACTGTCCAGCTTTCACATGTTATTAAAACATGAGGCTATTGAAAGTACCATGGCTTGAGTTAAGCTCACCTTAGTCTTCAAAGTGACATCTTTTCTCTTTAGTATTTTAAAGAAGTCTTTTGCAGCAGATTTGCCCAGTGCATCAGGCCATTTGATTTCTTGACTGCTGCTTCCATGGGAATTGATTGTGGATCAAGGAAAATGAAATCCTTCACAACTTCAATCTTTTCTCCATTTATCATGATGTTGCTTATTGGTCCAGTTATGGGGATTTTAGTTTTCTTTATGTTGAAGTATAATGCATACTGAAGGCTGTAGTCTTTGATCTTCATCAATAAGTGCTTAAAGTCACTTTACTTTTAGAAAGCAAGGTGTGTCATCTGCATACCTCAGATTGTTAATGAGTCTTTCTCCAAGCCTGATGTCACATGCTTGTTCATATAGTCCAGCTTCTTGGATTTTTGTTCAGTATACAGATTGAATAAGTATGGTGGAAGAATACACACCTGACACACACTTTTCCTGATTTTAAATCATACAGTATCCCCTTGTTCTGCTGGAGGGCTGCCTCTTGGTCTATGTACAGGTTCCTCATGAGCACAATTAAGTGTTTCAAAGTTCCCATTCTTCACAATGTTATCCATAATTTCTTATGATCCACACAGACAAATACCTTTGCATAGTCAATAAAACACAGGTAAATGCCTTTCTGGTATTCTCTGCTTTCAGTCAAGATGCATCTGACATCAGCAGTGATATCCCTCACTCCTCATCCTCTTCTGAATTTGCGCATCTCCCTCTCTATGTACTGTTACACCATTTTTGAATTATCTTCAACAAAATTCGCATGTGATATTAATTATTTTGTTTGACAATTTCTGCATTCTGTTGGATCACCTTTCTTTGGAATGACAAATATAGATCTCTTCCAGTCAGTTGGCCAGGTAACTGTCTTCCAAATTTTTTGGCATAAATGAGTGAGGGCTTCCAGCGCAGCATCCACTTGTTGAAATATCTTGATGGGTATTCTGCCAGTTTCTGGACCCTTGTTTGTCACCAATTCTTTCAGTGCATCTTGGACTTCTTCCTTCAATACCATTGATTCTTGACCATATGCTATCACCTGAAATAGTTGAACGTTGATCAGTTCTTTTTGGTACGTTGTTGTTGTTGTTACATGCCGTCAAGTCGGCCCCGACTCATAGCGACCCCTCCTTGGGTTTCCAAGGCAGTATCACTACGGAAGTAGGATTGCCCAACCTTCCTTCCGAGGAGTGGCTGGTGGATTTGAACCGCCAGCCATCTGGTTAGCAGTCAAGTGCCTTAGGCACTATGCTACCAGAGCTCCTGGTACAGTGACTGTGTAATCCTTCCATCTTCTTTTGATGCTTCCTCCATCATTCAATATTTTGCTTATGTTGTTGTTCTTGTTGTTAGGTGCTGTCAAGTTGTCTTTGACTCATAGTGACCCCATGCAATCTGAACAAAACACTGCCTGGTCCTGCACCGGCCTCACAATCCTTGCTACACCTGAACCCATAGTTGTAGCCATTGTGTCAATCCATCTTGTTGAGGGTCTTTCCCTATTTCATTGATCCTCCACTTTGCCAAGCATGATATTTCACCCATAGAAACATTCAATATTGCAACTTAAGGCTTGAAATTTTTCTTCAGTTCCTTCAGCTTAAGAAATGCATGATTTTCCCTTTTGGTTTTCTAACTTCAGGTCATTGCACATGTCATTATAATACTTTACGTTGTCTTCTCAAGCCACTCTAAAATTTTCAGTTCATGTCTTTAACTTCATCATGTCTTCCATGAGTAGCTTTAGCTACTCTCCATTCAAGAGCAAGCTTCAGAGTTTCTTCTGGTATCTATTTGGTCTTTTCTTTCTTTCCTTTTTAATGACCTTTTACTTTTTTTTATGTATGATGTCTTTGACGTCATCCTACAACTTGTCTGGTCTTCAGTCATCAGTATTCACTGCATCAAATCTATTCTTCAGATGATCTCTAAATTCAGAATATTCAAGTTTATATTTTGGTTCTTATGTTGTTGTTGCTGTTTGTTGTTAGGTGCCGTCAAGTCGTCTCCGACTCATAGCGACCCTATGCACAGCAGAATGAAACACCGCCTGGTTCTGAGCCAGCTCCATGATTCTTGCTATACTTGAGCCCATCGCCACTGCCACTGTGTCAATCCACCTCGTTGAGGGCCTTTCCCTCTTTCATTGACCCTCCACCTTACCAAGCATGACATCCTTCTCCAGGGAATGGTCCCTTCTGACAATATGACCAAAGTATGTGAGACAAAGTCTGGCCATTCTTGCCTCCAAGGAGCATTCAGCTGCACTTCCTCCAGGACAGACCTGTTAGTTCTTTTAGCAGTCCATGGTACTTTCAGCATTCTTCGACAACATCACAGCTCAAAAGCATTGATTCTTCTTTGGTCTTCCTTATTCATTGTTCAGCTCTCACATGCATATGATGCTACTGAAAATACCATGGCTTGTGTCAGACACACCTTAGTCCTCAAGGAGACATCTTTGCTCTTCAGCACTTGAAAGAGGTCCTTTGCAGCCAATTTTCCCAGTGATATACGTCGTCTGATGTCCTGACTGCTGCTTTCACTGGCATCAATTGTAGAACCAAGCAATGTGCATTCTTTAACAACTTCAATCTTTTCTCCATTTATTGTAAGGTAGCTTATGGGACCAGTTATGAGGATTTTTGTTTTCTTTATAGTGAAATGTAATCCATACTGTAGACTGTGTCCCTCAATCTTCATCAGTAAATGCCTCAAGTCATCCTCACTTTCAGCAAGCACAGTTGTGTCGTCAGTGTATCGCAGGTTGTTAATGATTCTTCCTCCAATCCTAATGCCATGTTCTTCTTCATATAATCCAGCTTCTCAGATTATTTGCCCAGCATACAGATGGAATAAGTATGGTGAAAGGATACAACCCTGGCACACTCCCTTCTTGATTTTAAACCATGCAGTGTCCCCTTTTTCTGTTTGAACGACAGCCTCCTGGTCTATGTACAGGTTCCTCATGAGTACAATTAAGTGTTCTGGAATTCCCATTCTTCTCATGGTTATCCACAATTTGTTGATTCACACAGTCAAATGCTTTTGCATAGTCAATAAAATACAAGTAAATATCATTCTGGTATTCTCTTGCTTTGAGCCAAGATCCATGTGATGTCGGCAATGATATCACCTGTTCCACGTTCTCTTCTGAATCCAGCTTGCACCTCTGGAAGTTCTCTGTCAATATAGTTTTGCAACCGTTTTTGAATTATCTTAAGTAAGATTTTTCTTGCATGCAATAGTATGCGAGTAATAATTTCCACATTCTATGGGATCACCTTTCTTTGGAATGGGTACAAATATGGATCTCTTCCAGTCAGTTGGCCAGGTAGTTGTCTTCCAA
>NW_006921763.1:4148963-4157485 GCF_000298275.1 Orycteropus afer afer
TTGAATAATAGTAGTATTAATGGGTCTTCCTTGTAGATTATGGATATTATCCTATCACCGACAACATTGTACTTCAGGACAGATCTTGAGACATCCTTTGTGATGAAGAATGCCACACCATTCCCCTTCAAACTGTCATTCCCGGCATAGTAGATCACATGATTGTCTGTTTCAAAATGGCCAAAACCAGTCCATTTCAGCTCACTAATGCTGAGGATATGAATCTTTATGCATTCCATTTGGTTTTTTACAACTTCCAGTTTTCCTAGATTCATGCTTTGTACATTCCATCTTCCAATGATTAACGGATGTCTGCAGCTGTTTCTCTTCAATTTGAGTGGTGCCACATCAGCAAATGGAGGTCTCAAAAGCTTTACCTTATCCATAGGAGTAAGGCTGGGTTTACTCAGATGATGCAGCTCTTTCCCAGTCCTATTTTGAGAGCCTTCTAACCTAACTGGACTATTCATAAAGTTGTGCGGTAATGTATCAGTGTTTCTTTGCTATTCATAAGGTTTTCCTTGGCCAATTCTTTGAGAAGTGGACGGCCTTCTCCTTCTTCCTAGTCTGTCTCAGTTTGTAAGCTGGACTGATACCTGTGCACCATGTGCATCCCGCTGGGTTTGAAACACCAGTGGTTCAGCCTCAAAACTCACATCAACACGTCACCACAGTAGGACAAGCTGACAGACAAGTTTGTCTCCCTGTTGGAAACCTCTCCTACCCTTACCTGGGTCCCTGCGGCTGACTCCTCCTCTGTTCAGGTTCCTGCCTTTTAATCCCCTTTCCCCTGCTCTCCAGCACTGCTGCTCTGGGCGTGCCTGAGTTCCTCTCCTCACCTGGATCCCTGCAGCTGACTGCTCCTCTGTCCAAGTTCCTGGCTTTTAATCCCCTTTCTGCCACTCTCCTGCCCTGCTGCTTTGGGTGTGCTTGATTTCCCTCTCCTCACCTGGATCCCTGAGTCTGTGTGTGTTAGTTAAGGTTATGTGTTAACTTGGCTGGCCCTGGTTTTTAGTGGCTGAGCAGCTGAATGTTAATTATTCCCCATGATGAGATCAGTAATCAACTCCATGGTGGAATCTACTGTGAGCAGCTGAGTAGCAGTCTTAGGGATGTGGTCAGCTTCCAGCATATAAGGAGAACTGCTGAGAAAGGTCTCTAGTTTTTTGGCATGCTTGGACCCTGCAGGTAGCTAATCAACAGCCTGCCATATTGTTTGCTGATCTTGGGACTGTCTCTGAAATTGAAGTAGTGACCTGCCATGTTGTTTGGTAATCTTGGGGCTGTGCCATTTTATTTGTTGACCTTGAGTTTGTCAGCTTCAGCAGCCAGCAGCTGCCTGAGTGAAAAGATGCCTCCCATTTCAGTGGGCTGGGAGCAAGAGACAGGGCTGAAACCCAAGGTCAAGGAGTTTTCACCCAGCCCCTAGAGCTGGTACTTTGAACTCGGAGTTCTATCCTCCTAAACTGTAAAAGAAAAAAAAAATCTTGTTTGTTTTAAGCCACTCATTTGTGGTATTTTCTGTTAGAACTGCACTAGAGAACCAAAACAGTGTGTAAATTTGAATAATAGAAATATTAACTGGTGATACGGTTATTATTTGATACCACTGACACCATTGTATTTCAGTATAGATCTTGAAATGTTCTTTTTTACAATGAATTTGATGCCATTTCTCTTCAATTTGTCATTGCTAGCATAGTAGACCATATGATTTCTGATTCAAAACGCCAGGACAAGTCATTTCAATTCACTCTGGTGACTTAGTGCCTAAGGCATTTGACTGCTACCAGAAGGCTGGTGTTCCAAACCCACCAGCCCACTCTGCAGAAGGAAGAGTGGGCAATCTACTTCCATAAAGATTGACTGCCTTGGAAACCCAAAGGGGGTCACTATGAGTCAGAATCAACTCGATGGCACTGAATTTGGGTTTGGGGTTTTTTTAATGCCTACCAAAAAAACAAACCAAACTCACTGCCATGGAGTCAATTCTGATTTGGAGTGACCCACATTGGATTTTGGGGCAATCTACTTCCGTAGTGATACTGCCTTGGAAACCCAAGGAGGAGTCGCTATGAGTCGGGTCCGACTCGACGGCACATAACAACAACAAATCTTTGTGGAAGTAGATTGCCTCATCTTCCTCCCACAGAGCAGCTGGTGGGTTTGAACTGCCTCCCTTCTGGTTAGCAGCCAAATGCCTTACCCACCACACCACCAGAGGTCCTTCACTAATGCCTCAAAAACCAAACCAAACTCACTGTCATCAAGCCAAATCTGACTCATAGTGACCCATCCTTGGATTTCCAAGGCAGCATCTCTACAGAAGTAGATTGCCCAGTCTTCCTTCTGAGGAGTGACTGTTGGGTTTGAACCACTAGACTTCTGGTTAGCAGTCAAATGCCTTAGACACTACGCCGCCAGAGCTCATTCACTAATGCCTAGGATATCAATATTTATATGTTCCATTTCATTTCTTACAACCTCCAATTTCCCTGGACTCACATGTCATAAATTCCAAGCTCTGGTTATTAATGGGTATTTGCAGCTATTTCTTCTCATTTTGAGTCATGCCACTCATCTGTCACCACATGTCTGTCAATTTCTCATACAGTGGGGGCTTGTATATTGCTATGATGGTAGAAGCTATGCTAGTATTATTTCAAATATAAACAGAGTCACCCATCATGGACAGGTTTCAGCAGAGCTTCCAGACTAAGAGTAGAAGAATGATGTGGCTGTCCACTTCTGAATAATTGGCCACTGGAAACTTTATGAATAGTAATCAAACACTGTTTGATATAGTGCCAGAAGATGAGCCCTTCAGGTTGTAAGTCATTCAAAACACAACTGGGAAAAAGCTGCTTTCTGAAAGTAGGGATGACCTTAATGACATGTATGGAGTAAAGCTTTTGGGATCTTCATTTGCTGGGGTGGCATAACTCAAAATGAGAAGAAATAGATAAATACCATTTTAATAGTGAAAAATGAGTGAACTGTACCATACATACACACATTTGGATGAATCACACACAAAATAATAATAATAATAATAATTTAATTTAAACAAGACACAAAAGATTATATGTAGTACGATAGCATTTACATAAAGTTCAACCACAATCAAAAATAAGCATTATACTCTTTGGGGATATATAATATATGGCAAACAGTAAAGGAAAGCAAAGGAAAAATACAGACAAAACTGGGGGTAGTTATTACCTCTGGGCAGGAAGAAGGGCCTCCTTGTAGGAGGAGCAAACAGCCAGTATCCACTTAATTGCCTTTTAATTTTTAACACTTATTCATAGTATCTTAGTGGGAAGCACTAGACTGATACTCCACAAGAATTAAAGAAAAACTTTATTGAAGGAATAAAATAATTTTGAAATGGGGAGACACAGACATCTGTGCTAGATGCCAGAATGGCTCTGAATTGTATGGAAAGGTAAGGGTTTAAAAGGATCTTTGTTTACAGGCAGGTAGATGTGGGGGAAAGAACCATTACAAAAGTTTACAAACTTAAATATTATCCACAAATTTATCTGTTACATTCTAAGCGTTGTTACTTCCTGAGTATTTGGTGTGGCATTTATCTATTTTTCCTTTGCTTTGCTTTACTATTTTGCCATATATTACGTATCCTCAAAGAGTGTAATGCTTACATTATTACATACTGAGGGTTGCTTAACAAAGCACTTATTCAGGGGTTAATATTTCTGTCATATCTGGAGTCTGATTCTTTATCTTAGTTACAGATTTGCAAAGAACCAGTAGACACACAGTGGGAAATGGCAGAGTGAGAAAGTCATTTGGGACTAAGATTTACTATGTATCTATCTCAGCCAAAGTTATTTACAAACTCTAACTTCATTTAATGGGCTCTGGTGGAGTAGTGCCTAAGGCATTTGACTGCTAAACAGAAGGCTGACAGTTCAAACCCAGCAGCCACTCCTCGGAAAGACGTTTGAGCATTCTACTTCCATAGAGATACCACTGGGGAAACCCAAGGAGAGGTCACTATATCAGTTCTATTTCTCAATCTCCTGCTTAACATTCTTAACAAACAGTAAATAATTCTTCACCTAGGTGAGAAATCTTAACTTCTGCCTTCTTTGTTATTTAAACTGTAAAACTGTGACCAAAAAAAAAAAAAAAAAAAAACTGAATGGTTTCTTTAGAAAAGCAGAAATTTTAAACGGAGTTTAATTTAGGCCTATAGTCACCCAATTCAAATATGTCAGTACTTCAGTTTTTTAATATTCACCTCCATAATAAGGTTCTGTTTTGTTATGAGCACTTTCAGCCTTACTAGATATTGGCAAACTATTTTCTAAAGTGGTTATACCAAGTGCTCCAACAACAATGTATGGAAAATTAGTTATGTTGGGCTTCTTCATTTTTGCCCCTGTGGTATAAGGGAAATATATTTCAGTTTTAGTTTGCAGTCCCTTGACAACTTACAATGAGACTGAGCTGAAAGTATTTTCATATCTTTATTGCATAATCCAGTTTCTACTTCTGTGAATTGCTTGTTCATTTCCTTTGCCAATTTATCTATAGAATTGCTTTATGGAGGTTTTGTAAATATCCTAATCCTTAACTACATGCATTGCAAATGTCTTTGCAAATGCTGTGGCTTGTCTTTTAAATTTTATCATGTTTTGCATTAATTTGTAAAATTTAATTTTTGTTTTTTGCTCCTGGTGTCTGATTTATTAAGTCATTCCTATTCCAATACCATAAAGATATCCTGCTGTATAATTTCCTAAAATTTTTTAAGTTTTGTATTTGACATTTGGATCTTTATCAAGTGAATAGGGATCTATTTTTTTTCCCCACTTGAAAAGTCAATTTTTCCAGAACCACTTACTGAATAACTCATCATTTCCCACTAATTTGTAATGTAACTTCTGTAATAGACTAATCTGCATATATATGAGAGTCTGTTTCTGGATGTTTATCCCATTACATTGGTCTATTTTTCTATCCCTGCCCCAATATCACATTGTTTCAATTATTATATATTTGTATTAAGCCTTGCTACCTGGAAGGACAAATTTCCTTCCTTTTCCAAAATTGTCTGACTATTCTTGGCTCTTTACTCTTCCATATGAATTTTAGGATGTTGTTGTTGTTAACTGCTATCAAATCAACCCTCATCTCATTGTGACCCCATGTGATCCAGAGTAGAACTGCTCCATAGGGTTATCTTGGCACTAACCTTTGTGAATACCAGTGAAACACAGTCTGGTATGTTGTTGTTGTTATGTGCTGTCGAGTCAGACCCAACTCATAGCGACCCCTTCTTGGGTTTCCGAGACAGAATCACTGGAAAAATTTATGAATAGTCCTGAAACATTGTCTCCTATAGTGCCAGAAGATGAGCCCCTCAGGTTGGAGGGCACTCAAAATATAACTGGGGAAGAGCTGCCTCCCAAATTAGAGTTGACCTTAATGACGTGGATGGAGTAAAGCTTTTGGGACCTCCATTTGCTGATAGAGAATGACTCAAAATGGGAAGAAACAGCTGTAAACATCCCTTAATAATTGGACCATGGAATGTACAAAGTATGAGTCTAGGAAAATTGAAAGCTGTCAAAAATGAAATGGAATGCATAAAGATCGATGTCCTAGACATTAGTGAGCTACAATAGACTGGTATTGGCCATTTTGAATCAGACAATTATATGACCTACTATGCTGGGAATGACTAATTGAAAAGGAACGGCATCACATTCATCAACAAAAAGAATGTTTCAAGATCTATCCTGAAGTACAATGCTGTCAGTGATAGGATAATATCCATACACCTACAAAGAAGACCAGTTAATACTGCTATTACTCAAATTTACACACCAACTACTAAAGCCAAGGATGAAGAAATGGAAGATTTTCATCAACTTCTGCAGTCTGAAATTGACCAAACTTGCAATCAAGATGTACTGGAATGTGAAGGCTGGAAACAAAGAAGCAGCATTGGCAGTCAGAAAATATGGCCTTGGTGATAGAAATGACTCTAAAGATCACATGATAGAATTTTGCAAGACCAATGATTTATTCATTGCAAATAACTTTTTTCAACAATATAGATGGTGACTTGCCAGATGAAATACATCGTTGCACCTACTGTGTCAATTCATCTTGTTGAGGGTCCCTGTATTGTTGACCCTCTACTTTACCAAGTATGATATCCTTCTCTATGAAATAGTAACTTCTCACAACATGACACAAAGTAGGTAAGACGTATTCTGGCCATTCTTGCTTCCAAGGAGTATTCCAGCTGTACTTCTTCTTAGATAAATTTACTCATTCTTCTGGCAGTCCCTGGTATTTTCAGTATTCTTCACCAACACCCTAATTCAAAGGCATCAATTCTTCATCAGTCTTCCTTATTCACCACTGTCCAGCTTTCACATGCACATGAGGTGACTGAAAATACCATGGCTTTTTACCAAGTCCGGTGCACCTTAGTCTTCAAAGAGATCTTTACTTTTTAACACTTTAAAGAGGTCTTTTGCAGCAGATTTGCCCATCTGATTTCTTGACAGCAGCTTCCAATGTTGATTGTGGATCCAAGTAAAATGAAATCCCTGACAACTTCAATCTTTTCTCCATTTATTGTTATGTTGCTTACTGGTCCAGTTTTGAGGATTTTTGTTTTTTTACATTGAGGTGTAATCCATACCAAACACTGTAGTCTTTGATCTTCATCAGTAAATGCTTCAAGTCTTCTTCATTTTCCTCAAGCAAGGTGTCATCTGCATATCTCAAGTTGTTAATAAGTCTTCCTCCAATCTTGATACAGCATTCTTCTTCATATAGTCCAGCCTTTCAGATTATTCACTCAGCATACAGATTGAACAAGTATGAGAAAGGATACAACCCAGATGCACACCCTTCCTGATTTTAAACCATGTAATATTTTGTTCTCTTTGAACAAAAGCCTCTTGGTCTATGTATAGGTTCCTCATGAGCAAAATTAAGTGCTCTGGAATTCCCATTCTTTGCAATGTTATCCATAATTTGTTATGATCTACACAGTCAAATGCCCTTGCATAGTCAATAAACACTGATAAACATCTTTCTGGTATTCTTTGTTTTCAGCTAAGATCCAACTCACATTAGCAATGATGTCCCTCATTCCATGTCCTCTTCTGAATCTGGCTTGAATTTCTGAATTTCTTCAATTTCTGGAAGTTCCCTGTCAATATACTGCTGCAACCATTTTTTAATTATCTTCAGCAAAATTTTACTTATGTGTGATATTAACAATATTGTTTGATAATTTTCACATTCTATTGGATTTCCTCTCTTTAGAATGGGTATAAATATGGATCTCTTCTAGTCAGTTGTCCAGGTAGCTGTCTTCCAAATTTCTTGGCATAAATGAGTAAGCACTGCATCTGTTTATTGAAACATCTCAACAGGTATTCCATCAATTCCTGGAGCCTTATTTTTCACCCATTCCTTCAGTGCAGCTTGGACTTCTTCCTTCAATATGATTTGTTCTTAATCACATGCTACCTCTTCTCTTCAGCTCTTTTATCTCATCACTTCTTCCATTTGCTTTAGCTACTCTCTGTTCAAGAGCAAGCTTTAGAGTCTCCTCTGACATCTATTTTGGTCTTTTCCTCCTTTCCTGTCTTTTTAATGACCATTTCCTTTCTTCACATATGATGTTCTTGACGTCATCCCACAACTTATCTGGTTTTCAGTTATTGGTGTTTAAAGCATCAAATCTATTCTTCAGATTATCTCTCAATTCAGGTGGGATATAATCAAGGTGATATTTTGGCTCTTGTGGACTTGTTTTAGTTGTCTTCAGCTTCAACTTGAACTTGCATATGAGCAATTGATAATCTGTTCCACAGTCAGCTCCTGGCCTTGTTTTGACTGAATATATTGAGCTTCTCCATTGCCTCTTTTCAAGGATGTAGTCAATCTGATTTCTGTGTGTTCTATTTGATGAGGTTCACATGTATAGGTTCCATTAATGTTGCTTAAAAAAGCAATGAATAAGTCGTTGGTCTTGCAAAATTCTATTGCAGAATCTTCAGAATCATTTCTTTCACCAAGGCCATATTTTCCAACTGCAGATGCTTCTTGTTTGTTTCCAACTTTCACATTCCAATCACCAATAGTAATCAATACATCTTGATTGCAAGTTTGGTTAATTTCAGACTGCAGAAGTTGGTAAAAATCTTCAATTTCTTCTTCTTTGCCTTTAGTGGTTTGTGCATAAATTTGAATAATAGTAGTATTAACTGGTCTTCCTTGTAAGAATATGAATATTATCATATCACTGACAGCATTGCCATTCAGGATAGATCATGAAACATTCTTTTTGGCAATGAATGTGATGCTATTCCTCTTCAATTTGTCATTCCTGGTATGTTGTTGTTGTTGTTGTTGTTGTTATATGCTGTCGAGTCGGCCCCGACTCATAGCAACCCCTCCTTGGGTTTCCGAGGCAGTATCACTATGGAAGTAGGATTGCCCAACCTTCCTTCCGAGGAGTG
>NW_006921763.1:4157585-4179329 GCF_000298275.1 Orycteropus afer afer
CTTCTGGTTAGCAGTCAAGTGCCTTAGGCACTATGCTACCAGAGCTCCCAGTATAGTAGACCTTATATTATACTATTCCTGGTATAGTAGACCATATAATTGTCTGATTCAAAGTGGCCAATACCAATACATTTCAGCTTTCCTATTTAGAGGGATATAAAAATCAGAGGGAGAAGTTTATTATTTCTTCTTAAGTCAACACAGTTACTTCTGTCCCATAAAAATTATAGAATGTTTGCTTTATTCATATGGTAAGGCATCTCTACTGTTTACAAGTCCTCTGCATGAATGGTGGAATTCCTGGGTGGTGCAAATGGTTAATGTGGCTGCTAACAGAAAGGTTGGGGCAGGGGAGGATTACCCAATCAGCAAAGTGAAATTGTTTGCTATAGATTAGTGTATATTCACAAGTAAGACCCACTTACCTTGCTTACTGAGTACTCTGTCCTGCTGGAGATTGTAAATTTGAAAAGAAGCTTTGATTCTGTTGGAAGGTGCTGTGGGGTTGGAAGAGAGACAGATATCAGCCATACCTAGAAGCAGAATTTTTGGTGTGGTGAGAAAATGTATTTTTTTTTTTTTTAATTATGATTTGAGTGAAAGTTTACAGAGCAAATTCACTTTGCACACAGCAGCTCACATACACTTTGTCTCATGACATTGACTGCAATTTCCCACAATGCAACAGCTCCCCTCCCACTTCCTCCCCATAGTTACTTCTTCCCAGTGTCCACCCCTCCATATTCTCCTGTCTCCTTTGCACACAGCAGCTCACATACACTTTGTCTCATGACATTGACTGCAATTTCCCACAATGCAACAGCTCCCCTCCTACTTCCTCCCCATAGTTACCTCTTCCCTGTGTCCTTCCCTCCCATGCACTCCTGCCCCCTGAGCTGTCTCCCTGTGCATGTGCAGCCCTTCTATTCTCCCATGATTGATCTCTCCAAGGAAATATCTACTACCTAATGTTAATGTTCAGCTCCTATGCCTGTCTTTTGTTTAGCTGGAAGCCACAGGAGTGGGTTTAATTCCAACCGAAGGGCAGCTAGGAGCCATAGTCTCAAGGGTTCCATTAGGCTCTATCAGACCAGCAAACCTGGTTCCTTTTTTTTTTGTTTTTTTTTTTTTGAGAAAATGTGAAATTGTTCACTACAGATTAGTGAATAATCACAAGTAAGCCTTTGCTTACCTTGCTCACTGGGTAATCCAACTGTGAGTTGGAGAGTTGAGTCCACCCAAAAACACCTTGGAAGAAAGGCCTGACCATCTACTGAAAACCCAGTGGAGCACAAGTCCAGAATAAAACACATATAGGTTCAACATGAATTGGAATCAACTCAGCTGCAACTGGTTTTTGTTGTTGTTGCTGCTGTTATTACTATTTTTCACATAAATGATAAAGTCCAATCACTCCTTAGGAAAATGGACTAATGAGAAACACATGTGACCCAGAATGATTTTTGTTAACAAAAAAAAAAAAAAAAGAAGAAGAAGAAGAAGAAGTAAAACAAAAGGCCAGTTGTGGTCAAATCCAAATCCATGCCCTATTCCCCCTGCCCAAGTCTAGCATAGCATTTCTTTGGTTTTCAAAAAACCATGTCACTTCCTTAGTTGAGCTTTCCTGGAGATGGAGAACCAAGCTTAACTGATACAGATAATGATGGTGCTATTTAATGTTCAAATACTAAAACCTGGGCTGGAGGGGGCTCTATAAACAGGCTATTGATGAGTTCCTTTGGAAAGCACATTGTACTTTTCCTTTTCAAGCCACAACACAAGCCTCCAATTGATAATATGTTGGTCAAAGCACTAGAAAAATGAATGGTTGTACATAAGAGGACTGTGTTGTTTGATCCAAAGTGGTCTGTGAGTGTCTCTGATAGTCTTTCAGGTGTGACGTGAGGAAATGAGCCTCACAGAGGAAGTCAGAAAATAATTAGGATGTATTTGTCACAAGTCTCAGAAGGGAGGCACAGCCCTTGATGCAGGGCCGCACTGGTGGTCACACTCAGGGAGAAGAAGAGGGCTTATGGATGGCAAGTGAGATGGCTTGGCTAGGTTTCACAGGCTTCCTGGGGATTGGGCATTTTGAATAATTCTGCAGGCTCAGGGGCTATTCCTAGTTGTGAGGTGATTAGGATGGGTGCATAGTGGCCCAGGAGTGTGAGAACTAATCAGGACAATGGTTGGAAAGTGGACTTCATAAGCTGATCAAGAAGGACAATAGACAGGCCTCCAGCCAGGTGCTCAAAACTAGGTCAAGACAGCATTGAAACAAAATGGTATTACAAGGACACTTAAGTATTTAACCCAGAGCAATTCATGCTATTTATTTCAGAGCCAAGGTGATTTCCTTCAGCAACCTGTTCTGGAGTCGGTAGGCTAAAGGGCAGAGTTAGAGAGAGGTTAAGAGAGTTATCTCTACTTGGTGACTAACCTCATTTGATTGTCTTAAGTGTGGCTGGCTTCTAGAGTGTACTTTTATTTCAGATGATTATGAATGTTCCAAGTGGACTCATTGCAGCCACCTGGCTTAAGGACTGTAAGGCACTTCGGAAATCAAATTTCAGGAGAGAAGATTGGTTTGAGAAACAATGAACAAGGAGAAATCTTCTCTTTGTGGAGCTGCCATGTGTCAAAGTTTATCCTCATTATATTATGATAGGAAGAAAAGAACAAATTAAGACATTCAACTGCTTAAAATTTGAGGTCCAATTGCATTTAACACTGCAAATCTTGTTATAGGAACCTGTGGGCTTACCTTTTTCCCTGTGTGAAGTCTGGTATGTGTTAGCAAATAACAATTTTTTTATTTTAAAGTCATAGTGTGGGTCTGGGCTAAGTGGATGATGGCTGCTACACATTCTCAGTTGTATCAGGGAGGATTCTGTAGGATCCAAAGAGTTTTCAAATTAGATCAAAAGTCCTTATAAAATAGAAGACCTTAAAATAACCTTCTTACCTGTCCACCATAGCCAGCGCCAGCATGCTTTAAATTAATAGCAATAATATGACTGCACAAGTTCTAACTTTTAATCTACGAGGTCATTCTACAGCTCAAACTCTCCTTTTGAATTGGCTCCCATAATGAAAGGACCATTAAGGGTTTAGTGATGTTCCAAGAACTCTTCTTCCAAAAAAAAAAAATAATAATAAAAAGGAGAGAGAAGAAAAAAACTGGCTCCTTTTCTTTGGCCAGTAACCCAAGTTTTAATTGAATTTTGATGAGATGATGGATGTTGTACTGTAGTCCAAGTCTATATGCTAAATTAACAAGGCTATCTGCTTAACTTCCTCTTTTGAAGGCACATTGAGATGAGTTTCTGCTAATTCTCTTTTATAAATCATGATGTGGCTGTCTCACATCCTTGTTGGGTACCTGGAAAGGCCATTTTCTCCAAGCTGGTGCTATCCTAGAGTACAAACCATCTGGTATGAGGAAGAACTTCTAACTGAATGATGTTCAATCAGCCAGAAAGAATAAATTTCAATATTTAACATCCACTAAAGACCTTAAAACTTCCTAGCAATATTTTCATTTATTTATCCTAACAATATTGTTAAAGACTTATTTGTACACCTCTGTTCAGAAAGACCAGGCAGGGTTTCATTCTGTTGTCTATAGGGTCACTAGGAGTCACAGCCAACTCCATGGCACCTAACAACAGCAACAACATTTAGGAAGAACATGTCTCCAATATTAAATGCAGGTATTCATATTTGCCTATAAAGGAAGAATGATGACTAGAATGATCAAGAAAAAGAAATAACTTCAGCAAATTCTGGCACATAATTTTTCATTCATTCTCCGCACTTTGGGCTTTTAGAGAGTTTGTGGTTTAAACTTATAACTTGGCTTTTTCTTTTTTCTGAGAAGATTCAAAGCCATAGTCTTGAATGTTGACCTATTCCCTAAAAATATGAAGGTTCCCAAGGAAGGCATATTATTGGTATTTTTCTTTTTAAATTTCTAGATGCGATGGTATAAAGAAAAACTAAGCCCATTGCTGTTGCATTGATTCCAACTCATGGTGACCCCATGTGTTACAGAGTGGAACAGCCCCACAGGGTCTTCTCGGCTGTCATCTTCAGGGAAGGAGCTCTGGGAGCACAATGTTTAAGTTTTCAGTTGCTGCTTTGGTTCTCCAGTGCCACTCTAACAGAAATACAATGAATGGATGGCTTTGACAAACAAGGATTTATTCTCTTACAGTTCAAGAGGCTAGAAGTCCAAGTTCAAAGTGCCAACTATAGAGGCTTGGTAAAGGTGCCTTGACCTTAGGCTCCAGCTCTGCCTCTTGCTCCAGGCCCACTGGAGCAGGGGGCATCTCTTAACTTGGTCCCCATCAGGGACCAAGTAAATAACATCTCTTACTTTCCTCAAATGTATAATGACAACCTTGGACAAAATCATTGTTATTGTCCCTTTTACTTATGTGTTCCATAAATTATTATATTGTTCAAACCCAGCCACTCCTTGGAAGGAAGATAGGGCAATCCTATTTCTGTAGTGATACTGCCTCGGAAATCCAAGGAGGGGTCGCTATGAGTTGGGTCCGACTCAATGGCACATAACAACAACAACAACATCGTAATTTTACCCCCCCCCCCAAAAAAAGGTGAAGAAATGAAGTTCACATATAAACCCAGAACCCAGGAAAAAAACATTCTAAATGTTTTGGAATATAGCCTACATCTTAATTAGATAAACAACCATTATATGGAATGCTTATCCGCATTCAACCTACTTCCAAACAGGACTTGAAGAGGTTTCTCACTAAGTCTAGTATTCAAAGGGACTTATTAGGTCTGTATGATGAGCAAATAAGCCAAGAAACTGGACTATGTGAGGAAGAATGTGGCATCAGGATTGGGAAAAGACTCATTAAAAACCTGAGATATGCAGATAACACAACCTTCTTTGCTGAAAGTGAAGAGGACTTGAAGCACTTACTGATGAAAAATTTAAAAACTACAGCTTTCAGTATAGATTACACCTCAACAAAAAGAAAAAGAAATCATTAACACTGGACCAATAAGCAATACCATGATAAATGGAGAAAAGATTCAAGTTGTCAAGAATTTCATTTTACTTGGATCCACAATCAACACCCATGGCAGCAGCGGGCAAGAAATCAAATGATGTATTGCACTGGGGAAATCTGCTGTAAAAGACCTATTTAAAGTGTTAAAAAGCGAAGATGTCACTTTGAGGACTCAGGTGTGCCTGATCCGAGCCAAGGTGTTTTCAACATGCATGTGAATGTTGGACAATGAATAAGGAAGACGGAAGAATTGATGCCTTTGAATTATGGTGTTGGCAAAGAATACTGGATTGCTAGAAGAACAAACAAATCTTAGAAAAAGTACAGCCAGATGCTCCTTAGAAGCAAGGATGGTGAGACATCATCTCATGTACTTTGGACATGTTATCAGGAGGAATCAGCCCTGGTGAAGGACATCATGCTTGGTAAAGCAGAGAGTCGGCAAAAAAGAGGAAGACCTTCAACAAAATGGATTGACACAGTGGCTGCAACAATGGGCTTAAACGTAATAACAATTGTGAGGATGGACAGGACCAAGCAGTGTTTTGTTCTGTTGTACATAGGGTTGCTATGAGTCAGAACTGACTCCATGGCACCTAACAACAAGAGCAACAATTAAAATTAGGCTAAAGGTAGAAGGACCTTGTAATGAATTCAAGGACCTCATTGATCAGAATCATAACAGTAACAAGAATGGCTACAGATAATTGCCAATATGGGGTGCATGATAGTAGGTGCTTTGGCTGTTTGTTTGTTCCTGTCTCCTTTGGTGGCTATCCCAGGTCCTTGCAGAAATTTTCCTGAAATAGGGACAAAGAACCAGAGACAACTATCTGAATCCTCTTAAAGATGCTGAGCTATTTATGGTAACTGGTCTACCTAGCACTTACCTTGCAACATATGGTAGTCATTGCTGAGCTTGGCCACTATTACCACATCAGTGCACTCTGGAAATCACTCATCTTTGAGCCAGATTTGGTCTTCCAGGAAATATGAAGAAAGTTCTAGCACCAAATTTCTTTGTAGAAAATATATTCAAGCTGTTTTCAGAGTCCACAGATATAAAGAGAGTTCCCTCTGGAGAAAAAAAAAAAATATGTAGTGAATCATTTTTTGGGTTGAGCTTCCCTATGTGGCCTGATGTGTGCAATGGTCCAGTATCAAAGCTGCTAGCTTAACACTGAGTGGTATCTTCCATAGCCCTCCAATCTGTGGATAACAGTGATTTCAAGACTGCAAATTGGACTTGAGTTTTGAGCATAATTTGTTATTGCAAATTGTGCTTTGTCTCCAATAAACCATGAGTTTTTTTTTTAATCTTGCCAACTCTTTGGTAAAATATTGAGTGATATGTTTATCAGAGCTGAATACCTGTTGAATAATAATTTTCTTCTATTAGTTACACCATCCGTCAAGACTATATTTCATTTCATTCATTCATTACATACTTATTGAGCATCTATTATGTGCCAGCCACACTAGACACAAAATTGAATGAGCTATGTCCTTTCCCTTGAAGAGTAGTGGGTGAGCTAGACAAACAAATAATTATGGTATAGTATGATATCTTCTATTACAGGGGAAGGTTGACACAGTAGATGGCACATAGTACGTACTCAGTGAAAATTTGATGGATGAAATAATTGATAAATTATATAAATTAGGTCACTTAGCAGGATGACCTAATCCAGAGTTGGAGGAACAAAGAAAGATTCCATGAGGAAATGATATATAAATTGAGATCTGAAGAATGAATGGGAGTTACAGAAAGGAAGAAGAGCAAGAAGGAATATCATAGGATAAAGTATTTTTAGTAGAAAGAACAAGTTCAAAGTTAGGTTGCTGAAAGACATCTTGACACCCTTTAGAAACTGAAACAAATCTAGGATAGTTGGAATACAGAGGAGCATGAGATAAGGCTGAAAGACAAGCAGGGACCAGATCCCGCACAGACTTGTAAGCAATGTTAAGAGGTAGGATTTTATCCTAAAAACAATGGAGATTCAATGGAGGGTTTTAGGCAGACTCTGATCATAATCATATTTGCATTTTAGATGATCCCTCTACCTGAAAAGTGTTAAATGGATTGGATTGATCCAACACTGGGGTAGTCTGGATGAGGCAATGGCATAAGCATTAGAAAGAAGAGAACGGATTCAAGATTCAGGAGATAGAATCTCAGGGGTGGGAACTGGATGCGGAGGATGAAGGAAAGTAAGAAAAAGATGATCTCCAGGTTTCTGGAGACACATTGTTTCAGTTTTCTATTGTTGCATAACAAACCACCCAACTAAACAAATAGCTGAACAAATCATTGTTTTATTATTTCTCATGATTCTGTCGGTTGGGAGTGTATAGCTGGATGGTTCTTCTGCTAGTTTTCCTTGGGCTTTCTCTTATGTCTGCAGTTTGACAGTGGCTTGAGCAAGAATACACAAGATGGCTTCACTGACTTGTCTGGGGCCTTGGTGCAAATGGCTGGAAGATGGGGCTCAACTTGGATGGTGGGGGAGCTGGACCTTTTCCTTCTCTCCTTGTAGACTGAGGACCACACCATCTCCGTGGGGGTCTCTCCAGCGAGGTGCTGGACACCTGAGAAGGTGAAAATTCAAGGATCCAAAAAGTGCAAAAGTGGAAACTGCAGTGCCATGTGTCGCTTCCAGCATATTCTATGGGCCAAAGTGGATCACAAAGCCAGGAAGATTCCATGTGGGAAGGAATGAAACAAAGTATAAATATGTAAGGTATGTTTCATGAGGTCCATCTTAAGAGACCATCTACAACATATAGTGAAACCATTCATTGAGGAAAGAAAAACTGAAGGAGCAACAATTTTGAGGAAAGGATAGTTTTTAAGTTGAACTGTTGATGATCTGAGCTTGAGATACTTATGAGTCATCTAGTTGGAGGCAGATAATGTATAGAGATCTCTAAGTTAGGAGGGAGGGATAGGCTAGAGATCTAGATTTGATAGTCCTCAACATACAATAATTGATACAGGAAGACTGTACAGTATGAGAAGAGAAGAGAGCTCAGGTACAAAACTAAGAAATGTCAATATTTAAAAAATAGAGGGAGGCAGAGGAATCCTAAAGGGAGACTGAGAAGAAAAGAAAAAAAAAACTCACTGCCATCGAGTTGGATCCGACTCATAGCGACCCCTCCTTGGTTTCTGAGGCAGTATCACTATGGAAGTAGATCACCCAATCTTCCTTCCGAGGAATGTCTGGTGGGTCTGAACTGCCAGCCTTCTGGTTAGCAGTCAAATTCCTTAGGCACTACACTACCAGAGTCAAAGGAAAATCAGGAGAGCTTTGAGCTCCATAATTCAAGGAAGTTTGCTAGTGCTGCTATAAGAGAAAATACCAAAATTGGGTGGCTTTAGTGAACAGAGGTTTATTTTCCCATAGGTTAGGAGGCTAGAAATCCAAATTCAGAGCCCTGGCCCTAGGGGAAGGCTCTCTCTGCCATCTCTGGGGGAAAATCCTTGTCTCAGCTTCTCTAGCAACTCTTCTTGGTGTTGCTTGGAGATCTATGTGGCATCTATCTTGCCCCCATTCCTGCTTGCTTCTCTGTGCCAGATACGCTCTTTTTAAATCTCAAACGTGAGTTAGTTTAAAACACACCCTACAGTGATGTGGCATCATTAATATAACAAAGAAAATCCTATTCCCAAATGGGATTACATCCACAGATATAGGTGTTAGGATTCCATCACATATTTTGGGGGAACACAATTCAATCCATAACAATTGACAAAGTCAGATGTCTCCAAAGAGGCTGTAAGAGTCAGAATAAGCTAGGTAATGCTGCAATAATAAAATAACCCTCAATGTCACAGTGGCGCACATATATATATATAATGTATTTCCTCTTCACAATAAGTCTGCTCTAGGTACAGCAGGACTCCAAGGTAGCTCTTCTCTGAGCAGTGATTCAGGGATCCAGGTTAGTTCTATTCTGTGTCTGTGCCATCTTAAGATATGGCCTCAACAAGTACCATGGTGGGGTAAGGGAAAGTGTGGAGGACTCACACATGCGCTCGTAGGCTTCAGCACAGGAGTGATGCACATCACGTTCTCGTACAGCCTTTTGGCCAGAAGCAGGTTTCAAATTAACCACAGGGAAGGCAGTCCTTCTACACATTCAAGAAGAGGAAAATAAAACAGAAATTGGTGAACACATGATATTGTTTTTGCCAGGCATTAAGAAAGGTGAGAACTGAAACTTGTCTTTTGGATGGAGTAACAAAATTACCTTTGTATCCTAAGCAGCTCACCTGGTATAATGGACCCTCAGAAAAGATGTTGTTGAAGCATTTATTATGAACTTCACAGTATGGCCAAATGAGATTCTGAAATAATCCCTAATAAGTCTTCCAACTCCAAGGATCTTGACTTTTATTAATCAGTTCTCCAAGTCTGTTTAGTAACATCCACCAAAAACACGAAACATTAGTAAGGTCCTTCCGTCATGGTAAAAGCCAATTTGGATGAATGCATGCGCAATCTGGCTGACTTTGCCTTTTCAGACAGTCAAAAGTATGAATCAATGGAGACAGTGGCTGTGTAGAAGCTCTAGTCTAAGCCAGAATCTTTAATTGCATTGTGTTCTCTTATGACAAGTAATTAGAAATGACTGTTTCCTACCAGTCTGAATTACAAGATGATTATTTTCCTTTAATATTCTACTGGCTGCTTGGCATTGCAAGACTGGGGTATTATTAAAAATACACTGATTCTTGGAGAAAGTGGCCAATGAGGAGTTACTTTCCAGGTTTGGCTTGGCTGGGGCTGGGGGAGGGGTGTCTATGTAGTCACAAGGAATGGGCTGAGTGAGTGAGAGAGAGCAAAGTTTCTATAAGGAACCTGCTTGTGGGTTTTTCGAAGGGTGATCCTGGAAATATTGGAAAGTCACTGTCTGAGAAAGCTCCTTTTCAAGCCAGCTCTCCTCCCCATGGTTTAATTAACCAAGAATCTAAAACTAATGAAAGACAAGGGAGTGATGATCAAGAAAGAATACTCTGTTTCCAAGTGATCAATCAGTACCAATTAGAGAGTGAGACCTCTCCCTACACGAGGGAGGAAGAATTTCAATCTTCAGTAAGTGAAAAGGGAAGAGGCCTGGAGAAAATCAGCCCAAGGAAGTGTTTTAGGACAGTGGGTAAAGCATCATGTTGTCTCATAGGCCCCACATCCCCTAATGGCAGGAAAGAATCAATTGTTCTAAAAACATTAATGTGGAGAGTAAAAGATGCATTCAAATTATAGCCCTGCTCTCCCTCTGGCAAAAAAAATAAAATCAATCTGAGTTAGAAAAATAAGAATGCCTAAGTAACAGGAGCACACAGGGCAGAGAAACTTTTCACAAGACAAATTCTTAGTCATGACTAGGAAGTTTTCCACCAAAAAGGCAATGTTTTCTGTTTCCTCCACAACACATTTCAAAGAAAGAAAATTGTGTTAAAAGATTACATTTCCAAAGTTTTTGTTTCCTCTCCTTTAAATCACATCCAGGTTTCAAAATACATAATGGCTACCTTGAGTCATCTGTAGTCTCAATTGTTCGTAATACCAGTTGCTGTCGAGTTGATTCTGACACATGATGACCTCATGTGTGTCAGATAAAACTGCTCCATAGGGTTTTCAGTGACTGATTTTGGGGAAGTAGATTGCCAGGCCTTTCTTCTAAGGCACCTCTGGGTGTGCTCAAACCTCCAACCTTTCAGTTAGCAGCCAAGTGTATTAAATGTCTGCACTACTCAGTGACTCTCCATTGTCCATAGGCCCTATGAATGAAATAGTATTTAAATATGCAAAGAGATAAGTGTGTAGGTTAGTGTGGTAGTTACGTGTCAGTTGGGCTGGGCCTGGTTGAGTGGCTGGGCAACTGGATGTAGTTATTCTCCATGATGAGACTGGTAATCAGCTTCATGGTGGAATCTACTGTGGACAGCTGAGTAGCTGCCTTAGGGATGTGGTCTGCTTTCAGTATACAAGAAGACAGCTTTGAGAAAAGTCTCTGAGCTTTTTGGCATGCTTGGACCCTGCATTTGGGTGAGTCATCACTAATGGCCTGCCATGTTGTCTACTGACCTTGGGATTATTAATTGACTTGAATTAGTGGCCTGCCATGCGGCCTGATAATTTTGGGACTGTGTCATTGTATTTGTTGACCTTGGGTTTGTCAGCCTTAGCCGCCAGCAGCTGCCTGAGTTAAGAGACGCCTCCAGCACCAGTGGGCCAGGAGCAAGAGGCAGAGCTGACATCCAAGGGCAAGGAGCTTTCACCAGGCCCCTCGAGCTGGCACTTTGTACTCAGACTTCTAGCCTCCAAACTGCTAAACAAATCCCTGTTTGTCATAGCCACCCATTTGTGGTATTTTCTGTTCAAGCAGCACTAGAGAATCAAAACAGGTGGCAAAGTGTGAAAATATTCTCAGAAGGTTGAGCCATAGCACAATGTGAAAATGTGCATTTATTCCTTATTTTCTAATTAGAGTTGCTGTGTCCTTTAAGAGAAGCCCTGGGGATACAGTGGTTAGGTGCATTCAGCTGCTAATCAAAAGATCAGGGGCTTAACCCCAATAGCTGCTCCACAGGCGAAAGATGTGGCAGTCTGCTTCCATAAAGATTATAGCATCGGAAACTATGGGGCAGTTCTACTCTGTCTAATATGGAGTCTGAATTGACTTGACCGCAATGGGTAGTAATAGTAGTGCCCCTTAAAAAGAGAACATACTTTTAAAAAGAAAATATTATTCCTTTAAAGTTTACTAAAACCTATCTTTTAACTTCATGGTATTCATTAAACCTCAAGGAAAAGCAATTTCTTGCCATCTAAGATACAATTATTGGTTTCTTCCCATACAGAATAAAGAGAAATGAAGAAAACCAAAGACTCCAGGAAATAATTAGTCCAAAGAACTAATGGGCCATGCAAACCACAGCCTCCTCTACCATGGTACCCAACTATCACTACCAACCACTCTGATCAGGATCACAATAGCAGGTCCTGAACGGGGGGGATAAGTGTAGAACAAAATTCAAAATTATAAAAAAGACCAGACTTACTGGTCTGATAGACTGGTGGATCCCCAAATCTATGGCCTTTTGACACCCTTCAGACTGGAAACTGAACTATTCCAGGAGATCACCTTTCAGCCAAACAATAACCAAACCCAACCCACTGCCATCAAATTGATTCCAACTCATAGTGACCTTATAGGACAGAGTAGAACTGCCCCATGGGGTTTCCAAGGCTATAATCTTCATAGAAGCAGACTACCTCCTCTCTCTGCTACAGAGAAGCTAGTGGGTTTAAACTGCCAACCTTTGATTAGCAGCCCAATGCTTTAACCACTGAACCACCTGAACTCCTAGCCAAACAATAGACAGTTCTATGAAGTAAATGGTAACTCCTGTGAGGAACACGTTCCACAGACCAATCAACCATATGAGACCAAATGGGCAGCATTTGCCCAAAAACAAAGTTCAGAAGTCAGAAGACGGAGGAAAGATGGACAAACGGAAATGAAGAACCCAGGGAGGAAGTAGGAAGAAGGCTGTTCCATGGAGGAATTGTAATTAATGTCATGAAGCAAAATGTGTATAAAGAGTTGAATGGCAAATGGATTTGCTCTGTAAACTTTCACCTAAACAACAATCTAATGTTCAAAGAAAAAAAATAAATTTCTTCTCTTTCTTTCTTAGGCACTGGACAAGTGAGCACTTGCCTTCAGAGTAAGCACTTCCTTTCCATTCATTTTCAGACTTTCTGACATCAGTTGGGCCAGTTTCTTATGTGTCTCATATTGATTTATTTATTAAAACCAGAAATAATTGTTTAGATAATGGGTGAAGAATTTCTAAAATTTTAAATTGTATCTGTAAGTCAAAAGATGTCCATTATGAGTTTTAAAACAGCTAGTTGCATTATGGGAGCTCTGGTAGCATAGAGGCTAAGGCACTTGACTGCTAACCAGAAGGCTGGCGGATCAAACCCACCAGCCACTCCTCGGAAGGAAGGTTGGGCAATCCTACTTCCGTAGTGATACTGCCTCGGAAACCCAAGGAGGGGTCGCTATGAGTCAGGGCTGACTCGACAGCACATAACAACAACAACAACAGTTGCATTATAAGCAGATTGCATAGAGATATATAGACATAAATACAGATATGTTTCCCCTCTCCCTTAAAAGAGAACTATGATTACGACGATTTCATAGAAAGCATTCTTGAAAGGAATACTTCAAACTCTTGATGGCTTCTGAGGTGAGATGGACAGTAGGAACAGGGGATGGGACTTTTTATTTTATTCCCTTTACTGTTCCTTTACTCTTTTCCTATGGATAATTTCTACTTTGGTAATTGTTTGAACATTTACTTTTTTAAAATAAAGAAATAAATTAATTAAGGTACTTTACCACAGGGAGTGGGGGCAGAAGCTGTGAAGAGAGAGATCTCTAAATAACAAATTAGGGTTTTAATCTTTTTCTTTTTTTCTGTAAAAGGCTATTTTTTGACAAAAATAAAAGTCAAGGTATCTTTGACTTCCAGGGATGTTGTGATTGAAAAATAGTTCTTTTAAGTTATAGAACATCTAGAAATAATGTTAACCTATTTAATGTAGCTGAAATATACTTTAGGACTAAATAAAGAAAAAATATTCATTTAAAAATTAATAATTCAACACAAAAATATTCAATGTGAAATCATTTTTACCTTAAATGGTTTAATTTGAAGCAAATGAGCAGGTGGAATTTTTTTTGTAGAGATTCTGAAGGAAACTTGTGAGCATATTGATGGGCTTGAGACACTGATAATTATGTTCACTATCTGGTAGCATACTGGCTAAGGCACTTGACTGCTAACCAGAAGGCTGGCGGTTCAAACCCACCAGCCACTCTTCAGAAGGAAGGTTGGGCAATCTACTTCCGTAGTGATATTGCCTTGGAAACCCAAGGAGGGGTCACTATGAGTCGGGTATGACTTGATGGCACATAACAGCTACAACAACATGCAGGGGGGAGTGTGTCCAAGTCACATAAAGGGTTGGCAGACAATGTTTCTACAAGTGTATTGCTATGTTCTGTAAGAATTCTCAGATGGATAGTACAGCTGACAAGGCACAAAGTTGTAGTCACTTCTTGGGCACAGCCAGCTATCCAGAGGGAGTGAGTAGTTGGACCTGTGGGCTCGGGACCATAATTGCAGGGGACATCAAGCTCAATTGGCATAACATACTATACAAAACATTGTTCCACCTCCTACTTTGGCGAGTAGTGACTGGGATCTTAAAAGCTTGCAAGCAGCCATGTAGATGCAACAATGGGTCTCTCCTCGTCCAGAACAAAGAAGAATGAAGAAAATCAAAGACTCATGGACACAATTAGTCCAAGCAACAGGTACACCATGCATTCCTCAGCCTATATGACTATGAGACCAGAAGAACTAGATGGTGCCCGGCTACCACTGTCAATACTTGGAAGGGGCTCTATGTAGGAGATCCTGGATAGAGAGGGAGAACAATGTGGAACAAAACTAAAAATCATTTGGGGGAAAAAATAAGACCAGGTTTGCTGGTCTGATAGAGCCTGATGGAACCCCTGAGACGATGGCCTCTAGCTGGTCCTCAGGTCTGGAATTGAACCCACACCTGTGGCTTCCAGCCAAACAAAAGACAGGCAAATGAGGTGTGAACATTTACACTACGTAGATACACTCCTTGGAGAGAACAATCATGGGAGAATTGAAGGGCTGTGTATGCACAGGAACATAGCTCAGGGAACAGGAGTGCATGGAGGACACAGGGAAGAGGTAACTATGGGGAGGAAGTAGAAGAGGAGCTGTTGCATTGTGGGAAATTGTAGTCAGTGTCATAAGACAAAGCGTCTGTGAACTGCTGTATGGAAAGTGAATTTGCTCTGTAAACTTTCACCCAAATCACAATTTAAAAAAGAAAAGAGGTAGTGACTGATACATGGGTTCAAACAATTTCACAGTTTTGCCAGAAGGTGGAGGAATTGTCTTTATATGGCTTGGTTACTGTCCTTGGTGACCTGTGAGAGGGTAAGGTTTCTTGAAAAAAAAACTGGAAAAGCAGAGTCCAGTAATCTATTTCCATTATAGGATTTTGCAAGTTAAGAATTTTGTAACTTAAAGAATCTTTGTAACTGATTCTTTAGTAGCTTCAACCATTTTGGACAGGACTGTGGGAAATGTCTATTAATCATCTCAAATAGAAAAGATGACAGCAGAGAAGTTGACTTATCCTAAAATCAGAAAGAAAGGACTTCAATCCACCCAAAAGTTTTAACAGGGGGAAAAAAAGGCCAATAATTAAAAATTACTTTGCACAATGCTTGGTACATCAAGAATCTTCAAATAGTACTTGACTTTGGTTGTTCATCAGGTCTTGTATACCCAAGTAGATATAGCTTCTGTTGTTGTTGTTGTTATGTGCCATCGAGTCAGCCCTGACTCATAGCGACCCCTCCTTGGGTTTCCGAGGCAGTATCACTACGGAAGTAGGATTGCCCAACCTTCCTTCCGAGGAGTGGCTGGTGGGTTTGAACCGCCAGCCTTCTGGTTAGCAGTCAAGTGCCTTAGCCACTATGCTACCAGAGCTCCCGATATAGCTTCTAATGTAACTAAAAAGCTTACAGAACATAGTGTATAAAATTCATCCTTATTGATTGATACTCAACAATATTGATTCTACTGTATTAGATTGAGTGGTTTATTTTAAACTACAGTGCAGTGAGCAGTACTTTGCTTGAAAACAATAAAATAATAATGATAATCATTTTTTTTCTCTCCCTCTTTTAGGCTTTGACCAGGAGAGGATAACTACAAGAAACTACTAATTTACAAAATGTGCAGATGACCTAGTTTATTCATAACCATAGGAGTTTTAATTTATTAAGCAGCAATTTAATATAAGCAGTGCCTAGTAATTCTAGTTCACTGTATGTTTTGTAGAAGAAAAATGTATTACTTAATGGGGAAGATAAATTTATTATTGGAAAATTTTAATAATGAACAAAATTATGTCTGGGTATTTTCACAGGAAGTAATTAGTTGCAAAACTGCCCTTCCATTGAGTGCAGTGGTATTGGTGGCAATTGTTATTTAGTGGTGAATTCCCTACTAAATGACCTACCTATGTCTTGTTGCAGTGTGGGAGGACCAGAAGTGGGAGGACCAGTATGGGAGGTCCAAGGCCTGGGAGAGAATCATTAAAATAAACTCCTGGCAGCCATCGCTCCAATCCCTGCTCCCAACTAATCAAATTTTTCTCCTTTGAAGTTACCAAATTGTTTCCTTCACTGGGAAGATACCTTTGTATCAAGGCATTAGCTCCAGAAGGCCCTTGGAAAATGCAAACATTAAGCCAGATGTGGAACATCTTGAATTTGTGAGAACTTGGTATGAATGAGTAATTATGATATAGATAAGCTTTGAGGACTGACCATGTATTAAAACTCTTCCCTATGAGGGACAAAAGTACATTTAAAAACCAGCTTATTAAGCTAATAAGGAGCTCACTGGCTCAGAGAGCTCAGAAGACACCTTGTGTAGCTCATGAGATGAAGGGGAAAGCATGGTCTGGAAAAAACACCTCAATACCACCAGAGCCCTCTAAACCCACCTTTCAGTTCTGTTTCTCTCTGGATGCTGGTATCATATTCTATTACTTAGGACGAGCTTTCTCTATACAACTGGAAAGATTAATACAAATATATTGGTGCTTATATTATTGTAGACCCTCAACGAGATGGACTGATACAGTGGCTACAGTGATGGGCTCAAGAATACTAAGTATTATTAGGGTGCTGCAGAATAGGGCACTGTTTCATTCTGTTGTACACAGGGTCTCTATGAGTTGGAATCAACTCAGTGACACCTAACAACAACAATAACATGTTATTGTACTTTAGCAATGCCAACAAAATGATTCCTTCTTTCTTCTAGCATCTATTTATTACTCCCGGGAAAGACTATGAGTGCTCCATCATGTATACCTAGCCCTTGGACCAATCACTGTTGTCAGGAGTAAGGGGTATTATGGTTCAATCTGGGTCATATATTCATCTCAATATTAGGTAGCTTAAATAAACATGGCTTCTCTTCCATGTAACAATCTAGAGCTAAGGAATTCAGGCAGCTCCCTTCCCATCCAAAGTGGCTACTTTATCTTGTGCTTATATGTCTCCATCTCAGTATCAGATAGAACAAGGGGAGCCACATCCATTTCTATAAGTGTTCAACTTGTTAGTAGCACACATCCCTTCCATTCAAATTCCACCAGCTAGAACAGACACATGATCACTCAAGGTTCAAGGAAGGCTGAGAAATGTAGTCTCTAGGTGGACAGCCCAGCTGAAATTCCAACGTCAGGTAGTTATAGGAAGGAAAGAATGGATATTGGTGAATAACTAGCAGTCACTGACACAAAACATTATTCCCCAAGTCTTGCAAATTAGCTAGGTAGAAGACTGAACAGTTCCTCAGGGTTACATGCAATACCTTTTTTCTCTCTCTTCAGAAGTAGCATCAGCCCAGTGTATGGAAAGTGGGAGCAGGAGCTCTGAGGCAGGGGAAAGGACAAGAAATAGGGACGATACTCAGCCGACAAGAACCAATATGACCATGTTGTTGTTGTTAGGTGTTGTCAAGTCGGCTCTGACTCATAGACACCCCATGTACAACAGAACAGAATTGCCAGCCTCACAATCCTTGCTATTACTGAGCCCATCATTGCACCACTGTGTCAATCCATCTCGTTGAGGGTCTTCCCCTTTTCCCTTGACCCTCCACTTTACCAAGAGTGATATCCTTCTCCAGGGAATAGTCCAAACTGGTTGTTAAAATATACCTGTGTCACTTGGTAAAGTCACTCCCCTAAGCTTTCCCGAATCCCTGCCTCCAATCCTGGACCCTCAGACTTCCCCATGAGCCAGCAACTAAAAGATTAACGCTTGGCACAGACAGGCCCTACAGATCAGACTCTGTCTCCTGGGCACTGATTGTTCAGTGCTGATTGGTGATAATTTTAATATCATCCCTGACCAGGAGTCTAACATCTGGTGGCCTGCTTCAGCCACTGAATCTACTCCAAAATAAATACAGGAATGCAATGGATACAAGTTACTAGGCCTTATCCTTATTTTCAATTTGAAATCTCTCTATAAATAAATTAATTCTGTAACTGAATTAGATTCCTATGACTCATAACATCAGTGAATATGACCTCGGTGAATGATGTTTTAGGAGTCCTGGTGGCACAGTGGTTAAAGCACTTGGCTACTAACTGCAAGACTGGCAATCTGAATCCACTAGCAATGAAAGGTGTGGTAGTCTGTGTCCTTAAAGATTACAGCCTTAGAAACTATATGGGCGCAATTCTACTCTGTCCCATAGGGTCAATATGAGTTGGAATCTGCTCAACAACAATGGTTTTGGGGGCAATGTTTAGTTTGCTAGAGGAGAAAAAACTTAGTTCATGAGTAAGAGAGGCTCAATGTGTCACACACATACACACACACACACACACACACAAATGCAAGCAAGCATTTAAGAAATTAAAATTGGGAAAGCTAGAATTAATTTAGTAGATAGCCCTCCTGATGGTATCTTCAGATCATTGAGACCTTCTGTCGGTTGGGCTAAAGTGGATGTGGGGCCAGAATCATACTACCAATGGTAGGTACAGCCTGTTGCAGTGGAAGGAACAGGTTTATAGCCTGGTTGCCTATTTGTAATCTGTGAATCTAGTCACATTTGTAAAATGAGAGATAATAATATATACACAAAGAGCTACGAGGGTTAAACGAACTAGGGTACGTCAGGTGCCTGGCACACAGCAGGCACACAATAAAAGCAAATCCATGTTTCTGTTGCTTTATTTTTCCTCTCTCCCCTTCTGTCTTCATATTTTCTCTCTCCCACAATCACACTTGCATAGCAATTTGTAGTGGGACCTCCATCAAGTCATTTAATATATTTACATCTCAGTCCTTCATATCAAAAGCAGAGATAATACGGAATTTTTTGCAGTGAGTGAAATATGAATATGAAGCAGGATCTAGATGTGGAAAATTACTAGTTGTGGTCAAGATGAGCAAAAGGAGGTAAATGTTTACCTGTTTTCCATCCATATCTTTGTAGTCTCTAAAACATAACTTGCAGAGACATCATGCTAAGCATTTCCATTTACTCTGGGTTAAAGAAGGATCTACAACATTTAGTTTGTCAATCATTGCATCCAACAGTCCTATCTTTCAGAATGTGCCTCCACAGAGTAGGCACTCAATAAATATTTGTTTGAATTAGTGGTTGAATCCACAGAGTTTGTAAGGCTAAGGTAGCAGAAACAGAATGTACTTAGGTTATGTGTGGACTTATCTCATGGCAAACCCAGAATAATGTTTGAAGAAAGAAAAATGAACCAGCTTGTGAATTATGCTGAAGTTAACACCTCTCCTCCAACTGGTAATTGCTTTAAGAAGAGTCTTCTGTCTTAGTCGTTGTCAACTAATAGATGAAAGTATATGCTTTCCTAAGTGTATATTTGAATTTCTAAAGTCTTATATTTTACACCAAGAACCAAACTTCACTCAACATTTCCACTTACTACAAGGAAGTAATCAACGAATAAACTTTGCTTTTAAAGAATTACCTCTGGGAAAGGAAGTAGAAAACTATGCATAATTCATGAACAGGCAAATTTTTCTAAGTTTCTTTAGCACCACTCACATAAAACACCTGGCCCAGAGGTACAAAATACGCTTCTTCTCTGAAGAGCCATCAACAAGTGTTTTCTGAGCATCTACTGGACACTGTGTTAGAGATGTTCCAAATGATGACACAAACCCATTAAGAGAAATAGAGGGAATACAATCAAGTGCTTAGTTTTAATGTCATAATAACACATATTTCTTTTAAATTAGATCCTGTTTTGGGGGCTAAAATTTGGAAGATTAGGGGAAAAAACTCCTCGGAAGGAAGGTTGGGCAATCCTACTTCCATAGTGATACTGCCTCGGAAACCCAAGGAGGGGTCGCTATGAGTCGGGGCCGACTCGACGGCACATAACAACAACAACAACAAGGGGAAAAAAGAGTCATATGTGGTGGTTGCTTCATGAAGGGCTTTCTGGGCCATAATAAGGAATTTAGACCTTATCTCATAGAAACCGGGAGCCATTAAAGATGTTCAGTGGTATGTGTGGGGTGATAGAGAAATTGACTAGATCTGTATTTTAAGAACCCCAATGTGTGTTCCTATGAGTGAGAATCAATTCCATGGCAATGAGTTTAGTTTTGGGTCTGGTACCTTGAGAAGATGATGCTGGCAATATGTGGAGGATAAATTGGAGTAGATAAGCCCAAAAGGAAGTTGCTAATTATTATGGATTGGATTGTGTTTCTCAAAAATATGTGTTGTAAATCTAACATCTATACATGTGGATGTAATCCCATTTGGAAATAGAAGTTTCTTGTTATGTAGGGAGGCCACATCAGTGTAGGACATGTCTTAAACCAATTACTTTTGAGATACAATAAAAGCAGATTAGGCCCAGAAGCTAGGAAGCACAGATGGGGGAAGAGAGACGCCCTCCCACGTGAAGACTGCCAAGGAACCAGGGAACAGAAGCTCAAAAGAGGCAGGACATTCCCCCAGAGCCAACAGAGAGAGAAAGCTTGCCTGCTGTAGCTAGTGCCCTTAATTTGAGCTTCCAGCCTTTTAGATGGGGAAAATAAATTTATCTTCCTTAAAGCCACTCACTTGAGATATTTCTATCATAGCAGCACTTGGTAACGAAGACACTAATCAAGGAGGTCATTATGATAGCCCAGAAAATAAATGTAGGGGGCCTGACCTCGGGTCATTACAATGAAGGTACTGATTAAAGGAGAGGTCCAGAAGATATTAAAGGGAGGGAATCAATAAGCATCTGAACACAGGCAAGGAAAGCACTTATGGGTCAGAACTGACAATAAGATTTAGAATCTTAAATTTAAATGATATATTAAACTCAGGAATGAAGTTAAACACCTTTCCACTTAATCTTTTCTTCTCTTATCATATTTAAATCTTAACTGCAAGGTTAATTTTTCTTTTGCATGCATTGAAATGGTACTGATTTTAATTTTTAAATGACAGTATTATTTGGATTTTTATCTCTATTCCTCAGATTTCAGGAAACCTATCTTGTATTGGGCCTGAGTTTCCCCTCCTCACCTGTAACCCTGGGGCTGACTGCTCTTCTGTCCGGGTTCAAGGCTTTTATCCCCTTTCTCCTGCTCTTCTGGCCTGCTACTCTGGGCATCCCTGAGTTGTCTCTCCTAACCTGTAACCCTGGGACTGAGGGGAAACTCAGGCCCGCCCATAGTAGCAGGCTGGAAGAACAGGAGAAAGGGGATAAAAGCCTTGAATCCAGACAGAAGAGCAGTCAGCCCCAGGATTACAGGTGAGGAGAGACAATGCAGGGACACCCAGAGTAGCAGGCCGGAAGAGGAGGAGAAAGGAGATAAAAGCCTTGAACCCGGACAGAAGAGCAGTCAGGCCCAGGGATACAGGTGAGGAGAGACAACTCAGGGACGCCCAAAGAAGCAGGCCAGAAGAGCAGGAGAAAGGGGATTAAAAGCCAGGAAGCCAGACAGAGGAACAGTCAGCCACAGGGACCCAGGT
>NW_006921763.1:4180496-4191684 GCF_000298275.1 Orycteropus afer afer
CTATGAGTCAGAAACGACTTGACGGCACTTAACAACAACAACATCTTGTATTGATGTAGTGGTTAAGGCATTCATTTTGTTGTTATTATGTGCCATCGAGTCGGACCCGACTCATAGCGACCCCTCCTTCGGTTTCCAAGGCAGCATCACTAAAGAAGTAGATTGCCCCATCCTCCTTCCAAGGAGTGTCTGGTGGGTTTGAACCGTCAGCCTTAGGCACTATGCTACCAGAGCTCCCTAAGGCATTCAGCTGCTAACCAAAAGGTTCACAGTTTGAACCCACCAGTCCTTCAGTGGGAGAAAGATGAGGCAGTCTGCTTCCATAAAAATTTATAGTCTTGTAAACCCGATGAGACAGTTCTACCCTGTCCTATGGGGTCGTCGTGAACTGGAATCAACTCGAAGACAGTGGTGTTTTTTGTTTGTTTGAATCTTGTTGTTACCCATCCAAGGCCCCTCCATTCACCTGGGGCAGTGACCAACGAAGAAGCATGTGGAAGCAGGAGGAGAGGCATGCCTCCTTTTACTTGCCCTAACCTTAAATCCTTTATCAATGTAGAGACAAAGTGAACCTCATGCTATCAATTTCAACAATAAATAACCCCGCTCTTGCACAGTGTTTGTGCTTTGGAGCCCCCAACTTAAACTTGACCACTTCCCATGGAGTTGACTCTGAATCACGGTTGATTTTTTAGAAGTAGATTGGCAGGCAGGACTTTCTTCTGGGAACTTTTAAGTGGATTCGAACTTCTAACCTTTCAGTTAATAGCTGAGAGCATTAATTGTTTGCACTACCAGGGATTCCTAACTTATAATTATAATACATATATAATCCATTGCTGTAAATTCCAACTCACGGCAACCCCATGTGTTACAGAGTGGAACTGCATAGGGTTATTTTGACCATAATCTTTATGGAAGTAGATTGCTTCGCCTTTCTCCCAAGGCATCACAGGGTGGGTTTAAATTGCCAAACTTTATGCTAATTCGAAGAATGCACACTGTTTGCAGCACCAGGAACCTAACTTAAACCCACTATGGTTTGTTTTTTTTTTTTTTTTTTTTTTTGGTTTTAAAGGCCCATATTTGATAAGTGTCGTCTATGTACCACTTTTTAAGGTAATGTTGTTGTTGTTGTTGTTATGTGCAGTGGACTCGGACCCGACTCATAGTGACCCCTCCTTGGGTTTCTGCAGCAGTATCACTACGGAAGTAGATTGCCCAACCTTCCTTCCAAGGAGTGGCTGGTGGGTTTGAACCGCCAGCCTTCTGGTTAGCAGTCAAGTGCTTAGGCACTATGCTACCAGAGCTCCTTTTTAAGGTAATACGTAGACCAAAACCAAAAATCAGACCCACTGCCATTGAGTCTATTCAGATTCATAGTGACCCACATTGAATTTCCAGGGGCTGTAAATCTTTACAAATTTGTAAAGCATTCAACTGTGTAAAAGCATTCAACTGTGTGGATTATAACAAATTATGGATAACATTGAGAAGAGTGGGAATTCCAGAACTTAATTATGCTTGTGAGAAACCTGTACATACACCAGGAGGCTGTCATTAGAACAGAACAAGGGAATACTGTATGGTTTAAAATCAGGAAGGATGTGCGTCAAGGTTGTATCTTTTCACCATACTTATTCAATCTGTATGCTGAGCAAATAATCTGAGAAGTTGAACTACATGAAAAACACAGCATCAGAACCGGAAGAAGACACCTTAACAACCTGTGATGTGCAGATAACACAACCTTGCTTGTCGAAAGTGATGATGACTTGAAGCACTTATTGATGAAGATTAAAGAATACAGTCTTCAGTATGGATGACACTTGAACATGAAAAGAAAGAAAGAAAATCCTCACATTTGGACTAATAAGCAGCATCACAATAAATGGAGAAAAGATTGAAGTTGCCAAAGATTTCATTTAACTTGGATCCACAGTCAGAATGCATGGAACCAGCAGGCAGGAAATCAGACATTGTATTGCACTGGGCAAATCTGCTGCAAAAGACCTCTTTTAAGTGCTGAAGAGCAAAGATGTCTCTTTGAAGACTAAGGTGCACCGAACCCAAGCATGGCGTTTTCAATTGCTTCATATATGTGTGAAAGCTGGACAGTGAATAAGGAAGACCAAAGAAGAGCTGATGCTTTTGAGTTGTGGTGCTGGTGAAGAATACTGAAAGTACCATGGACTTTCAGAAGAATAAATAAATCTGTCTTAGAAAAAAACGCAGCCAGAGTGCTCCTAAGAAGCAAAAATGGCCAGATTTCATATCACCTACTTTGATCATGTTGTCAGAATGGACCATTCCATGGAGTAGGATATCATGCTTGGTAAAGTGGAGAGTCAGTGAAAAAGGGGAAGACCCTCAACAAGATGGATTAACATGGTGGCTGCAACTGTGGGCTCAAGTACAGCAAGGATTGTGTGGATATGCACAACTAGGCAGTGTTTTGTTCTGTTGTACATGGGCTCACTATGAGTTGGAGCTGACTTGAAGGCACCTAATAACAACAAATATTTATGAAAGTAGATTGCCTCATCTTCCTTCCATGGAGCGGCTGGCAGGTTTGAACCACCAAACTTCTGGTTAGTAGTCAAAAGCCTTAGGCACTGGCCCACCAGAGCTCCTAATACAAAGACAAACATGCTTCTTTCTTTTTAAGTATAATGTAATCCTTTATGATTTTTATGTATAGTAAGTCATACAGTTCTCATTTATAATAGTGATAGGAGTTTTCTTTGAAAATAAACTTATTTAGGTAAAGAAAACTAGGTCAAGGAAAAGTAAAATAATAAATAGCATAGGTGGTTCTCTGATGTATAAAAAAGGTGAAGGTGGTGCAAAAGTAAATGGAGTTTGGGGAACACAAAGGACTAGAAATGAGCCCTAGTGGTGCAGCAGGTAAGTACTTGGCTGCTAACCTAAAGGTCAGTGGTCTGAACCCACCAGTTGCTCCACGGGAGAAAGATGTGGCTGCTGCTTCCCAGTGACCTCACGTGGTAGCACAGACCACACCGGGTGACATTTTCAGGGGGAGTGACATCAAAATGACTGTATAAAATTGTTGTGCAATGTTTTAGCAGAAATTTATTATTTTTTATAAAACTATCCCTGTAGTTAGTTATAACAAAAATATTTTCCATAAGCCCAGCTTACATTTATCAAAGTATCTGCAGGGTTGAAGCTCTATGCTACTTTACTTTTGAACCTTCTAACGCACTCTAATCAGAGTTGTTGTTCTCACTGTACTATGATGACGCTTCCAATCACCTGGTTTCGTCTGCCCTCCTATCCCTGTCTTCAAGCATGCATTGTTGTTTTCATTGCTGCCAGTGTTTTTATACTTGCTGATTCTGTCAAATTTTCTGGTGTTTTGGCTGACATATTGTGGTAATTACTATGTGGGAACCTATAGCAATTACATTTTTGGGAATGAAGTAGTAATTAAAGGAAAAGAAGGAGAAAAATGAGAAAAGGTTTCCGCCCAGTCACTAATAATACAAGTAATGACGTAGTAATTCAATGTAGAAAGATTTTACAGAACAATTTTGTTAGTATTCATATAATCTAAGATATATTTAAGCAATTTACAACTATGTTGTTGTTGTTGTTATGTGCTGGCCAGTCAGACCCGACTCACAGAGACCCTTCCTTGGGTTTCCGAGGCAGTATCACTACAGAAGTAGACTGCCCCCTCTTCCTTCTGAGGAATGGCTGATGGGTTTGAACCACCAGCCTTCTGTTAGCAGTCAAGTGCTTTAGACACTATGCTATATGTATCACATATTATTCCACAATTAAAATTGGTAACAAACATTATTAAAGATTTTGTATGTATGGTCTGTTAGGGGAGGAGGTCCATAGGTTGGGGGAGTGACACCATGGGTCACCACACTGGTAACACCAACCCTAGTGATGCGACTGCTGCTTCTACAAAGATTACAACCTTAGAAACCCTAATCGTGTGGTCCTACTCTGTGCTATATAGTCACTAGGAATCATAAGCAATGCCACATCAGTGCGTTGGGTTTGGTTTTTGGTTCAGGAGAGTAGGCACAGCATGGGACTCAAATCAGAAGATCCAGGTCACAGCTTGGCTATAAATAATCATGGTCTTAAGCATATTGGGCAGTTGAGTTTCTCTGAATCTCATCTGTGAAATGGGGATCTACTTTGTTGGGTCTTGAAAGAAAAGAAAGTATCTGACAACACCTTGAAACCTGCCAAGTGCACTGGGAACAAACTAAAAAAAAACTCACTGCCATCTAGTCAGTTCAACTCATAGTGGCCCCTCCAACAGAAGTAGATTGCCCAATCTTCCTTCTGAGAAGTAGCTGGTGGGTTTGAACCCCCAGCCTTCTGGTTAGCAGTCAAATGCCTCAGGTACTACACCACCAACATTACCTTTATTGTTGTGACAGGTGTCACAAGAGCCAATGTTCTGCCGCTGATGTGCAATTGCTTTTCAAGAGACATGACTGTGGTAGGGAACTTACCTCTCTGCATGGTGTACTGTGTCCTAAAATGCATCTGTTGCTGCCTGATGATGTTATCAATCTTTAAGGGAAGGAACATATTGATTTGTTTCCCTTAGAAGTGCTTCTGTGAATTGATCTGGCTGTTTCAATGTTGCAGGCTTGCTAATGTCTTTGCCATCCGCAGCGGCGTGGTTGGAAATGATCCTGCTGCAGGGAAAAGGCCGGATCATTCTGACACTCTCGGGTCTGGTCTGGCTCCTCCAGGTCTGAATAACTGCTGAGCTGATGCTTAACTCTTGCAGGGGTTGCTGTTACTCAAAGACAACATCAGTGATCTCGGAAAGTAGTTCTGCTCCAGTGGTACTGAAGGCAGTGGGTATTCTCATGCTCATTTTCCTTGTTTAAAATATCCAATGAGATAAGGGCAAAGCATGTCATATGTTCCCCAAATTATTAAGTCTTTTCTATAATTTTTTTACCCCAAATACAGGTTCAATGAAGGTAGCAGAACTACTGAATAAAGTACATGAGTTTTTGAGTCCATATCTCCAAACTCTGGTAAGTTATTTATTGCCCTCAGCCAGAGTTTACATATCTGGAAAATAAGGATAACAAGAGCATGTACACAAAAGGTGGCTGTGAGGATGAAATAAGATAACTCAGACTCTCACTCAATTGAGCGTTACAGTTGTGCATGGCTGTACAGCATGCTCTGCATCAATAAGTTATCTTCTTGGAACAATGCTGGGTCTTGGTTAAGTACAGTTCATTTATCATCTGCAAAAGAGGACTTCAGGTCCTCAAAGGATTGGAAAGTGTTGGCATCATTGAAACAGCCTACTGCAATACTTACCAAAATGGAATGGTGTGTATCAGCATACAGAGTGAATAAGTATGGTGAAAGGGTAAAACCCTGACACACACCATTCCTGATTTCATATCATTCAGTATCTCCTTGTTCTGTTTGAACGACAGCCTCTTGGTCTATGTAAAAGTTCCTCATAAGCACAATTAAGTGTTCTGTAATTACCATTCTTCACAATGTTATCTACAATTTGTGATGATCCACATAGTTGGATGCCTTTGCAATCCTCTCAACTTGACCAATAGGCAACATCATGATAAATGGAGAAAAGATTGAAGTTGTAAAGGATTTCATTTTACTTGGATCCACAATCAACGCTTATTGAAGCAGCAGTCAAGAAATCAGACATTGTATTGCACTGGGTAAATCTGCTGCAAAACACCTCTTTAAAGTGTTAAGAAGCAAAGATGTCACTTTGAAGAGTAAAGTGCACCTAACCCAAGCCATGGATCAGTCACCTCATATGAATGTGAAAGCTGGACAATGAATAAGGAAGGCCTAAGAAAAGTTGAGGCCTTTGAATTGTGGTGTTGACAAAGAATAGTGAAAATACCACAGACTGCCAGAAGAACAAACAAATTTGTCCTAAAAGAAGTACAACCAGAATGTTCCTTGGAAGCAAAAATAGCCAGACATCATCTCTCATATTTTGATCATGCTGTCAAAAGGGACCATTACTGCAAGAAGGATATCATGCTTGGTAAAGTAGAGGGTCAGCAAAACAGGGGAAAACTTTCAACAAGATGGATTGACACAGTGGCTGCAACGATGGACTCAAGCATAACAAGGATTGTGAGGATGGCACAGGACCAGGCAGTGTTTTGCTCTGCTGTACATGGGATCGCTATGAGTCAGAGCCAACTCAATGGCACCTAACAAAAACAACAACTAAATGACTGGTGGGGCTATGTAAATAAGGTGCTTGTAGCCCACCAAGGGAACTGGATAGCTTACTAATAATGTGAATAAGGTGCATGGCACCCTTGTGGCAAAGGGACCATGCAAATAAGGTGTATGCTGCCCTAACAAGAGAACTGGTCAGTTTTGCCATCCCATTATGCTTAAAAGAAAGTCTATTCCATAGTACTTGGGCAGGAGGGGGAGGGAAGGATGACTACTACCACCATAAAGAAGAGACCACATTGTTGGAACCAGAGATCACTGCATTGAGAACCTCCTAGGCCCAGGAAGAGAGCTCTAACACCAGAGGTGGTGAGAAGCAGCAGCAAAGAAGCAGTGGCAGCAGAGACAGCAGAACCAGACCAATATGAGACAACACAGTGGGCTTCCTGGCCCTCAGAGCAAGAGAATTGAGTGCCTTCAGGGCTGGAGGCTTGGTGGAAGAGTGCGTGCCTCTGGGCACTTATTGGTGGAGATAGAGAGCTTTGTAACATTTACCTGAGGAGCCTAAGGATCGAGGGCCAAAAGGCCAAGAATCAGGGAAAGGCCTGCCTGGAGGCATGGCTGAGAAGAAGCTGTCCTGACTAAAGAACTATATTCTAAGTCTTTTCTAATCCTGAATTATAACCTGTTACTTCCCTAATGAATCCCATAATTGTGAGTAATGTCTATGAGTTCTGTGTGGCCACTGAAATGAATAATCAAACCCAGCAGAGAAGGAGAGAGTGCCATGGGAGGGACTGTGGGTGTCAAAAATTGGTTAATAGTTTGGAGAAAAGAAGCATATCTGACCTCCACCTTACAGGAATCAGCCTTGGGCTAATGTTGATGGTGATTCTCTCTCCCCATCGGGAAATTGGAGAAGGAGTGATGCTGTCCCCATTCCATAACATTTCTACATTGACCATGGTTCAGCATCCAGAGTTGACACCCACAAGGAACTCATCACTCCCAAAGCTCTATAGAGTCTTTACAGTCCCAGTTCCTTGGGCTCAGAAGGCATTTGGCATAGGTAAACACTCAGTAAGCATTAGCTGGTGAAGGGATGTGGTTAGGATCTGTCAATTCATACACATGACAACAGAATGCTCTTGAATACTCACTCACACACAGGACTGTGCACAAATACTGTTTTTATGCACAACTAAGATCCTTTGAGGTCATGAGGAAGGTTTTATGCTCTAATAAATGAGTTAGCAAGAAACAGCTGTGCATAACCAAGTGCAGCAGAGCAAAGTGGTTTCTGAAGTTAGATAACCTGAGTTCAAAACAAACTCCAGCTCTGCTACTTACTTACTGTTGTTGTTGTTAGCTGCCGTCGTCGAGTTGATTCTGGCTTATGGTGACCCCATGTATGCAAAGTAGAACTATTTCACAGGGTTTTCAAAGCTGTGATCTTTCACAAAAGAGCCCTGATGATGTAGTGATTGAACGCTCAGCTGCTCACCGAAAGGTTGGTGGGAGAAAGATGCAGCAATCTACTTCCAAAAGATTATAGCCTTGGAGACCCTATAAGGCAGTTCTACCCTGTCCTACAGGATCACTGTGAATCAGAATTGACTTGATTGCAATGGCTTTAGTTGGGGTTTTGAACCTTTGGACCTATCAGGAGCAGATTGCCAGGCCTTTTTTTGAGGTGCCTCTGGGTGCGTTTAAACAATAGATTTGGGTTTTGGATCTTTTAGAAACGGATCACCAGGCCTATTTCTCAAGGTGCTCCTGAGCAGGTTTGAACAGCCAGCCTTTCAGCTACTAGTCCAGTGCTTAACCGTTTGTGCCATCCAGGGACTCAATCTAATTTAGCCTTGATTTCCTGGAGCTCTGGTGGGGTAGTGATTAAGGCATTTGGCCGCTAACCAAAAGTTCAGTGGTTCAAACCCACTAGCTGCTCCATGAAAGAAAATGAGGCCATCTGTTTTCATAAAGGTTTGCAGCCTTGGAAACCTAATTGGGGTCACTATAACTTGGGATTGTCTCAATGGCAAAATAACAACAAACAACAGCCACTCTTCAGAAATAAGATTGGGCAATCCATTTCTGTAGTGACACTCACTGGCGTTGAGTCAGATCCGACTCATAGTGACCCTTCCTTGGGTTTCCAAGGCAGTATCACTACGGAAGTAGATTGCCCAACCCTCCTTCCGAGGAATGGCTGGTGGGTTTGAACCGCCAGCCTTCTGGTTAGCAGTCAAATGCCTTAGGCACTATGCTACCAGCTTGGAAACCCAAGGAGGGGCTGCTATGAGTGGGAGGCAGTGAGTTGTTGTTGTTTTTTTTTTTTTTTAACATAGGCAGAGGGAGGTCTGGTAGCTCAGTGCCTAAGGCACTTGACTGCTAACCCTCAAGTCACCACAGTACAACAAACTGAAAGACGAGTGGTGGTGGTAATAGAGAGTCAGTGGAAAAGATGAAACCCCTCAATGAGATGGACTGACACACTGGCTGCAACAATGGGCTTAAACATAGCATTGATTGTGAGGATGGTGCAGGACTAGGCATTGTTTTGTTCTGTTGTACATAGAGTCGCTGAGTCAGAACCAACTGTACAGCACCTAACAACAACATTAGTATTGGGTTTTCCTTTAGATCTGCTGTAAACAAGTTGTGTACTTGGTACCAAAATCTTGTTGCAGTGGAGTCAATTCCAACTCATGGTGACCCCATGTGTTACAGAGTAGAGCTTCTCCCTAGAGTTTTCTTGGCTGTAATATTATGAAAGCAGATCACTAGGCCTTTCTTCTGTGGAGCTGCTGAGTGCATATGAACCATCAGTCTTTAGGTTAGCAGTTGAACACAAAACATTTGGGCTACTAGGGTTGCCCTACTCAGCACATAATACTCCTAATCCAGTTCTTGGGAAAGGTGCTTAATGTTTTGTTTATGGTCTTTTGAGACGTATAAATGATACTAGCATATGAGTTTATTGATGACACAAGTTACACTTTGAGAACTTGATTTTCTGACCTTTAGGCAATTGTCTTTCTGTTAACCTATCATTCTCCTGCTCAGAAAATGTATTTGTAGGAAAGAACCACATCCAGATGATAGTTCTGTAGTTACTTTCTCTTTGGTGGAATTATCCTTTAGCACTGTTAGTGCCATGATGGGTTAGGGCTGGTTTCTATGCTATTCTAACGGGAAACTCTGGAATCTCCCAGTGAATCAAGAACAAATTGGGCAATTCAAATGAGTAATACCCAAGTCCATCAACAGTACTGGGGGCAGGGGCTTAAATGAACATATATGAATAGTGAATAATGTTGTGAAATAATTGTAAATCCTGATAACAATGAACCTGAGAGTTATCTAAGCCATCTACCACTTCTAGGCTCTGTTTAAAATCGTTTTAATTTCTCCACCATTGGACATGAAACAGCCTAGAATTTTATTCCCACATTTCAGACCATCTGGTGAATCCTATTCAACAATCAGCACAAACATGAATTCTTTGAGAACAACTCTTATGTGTGTTAAGACAGTGGTTCAGTTGATTAAAACAGATCAAACAAACTGCTATTGAACAAGTTTCTTTCTCCATAAAAATCAGAGCTGGTAGATGGGAGAGGGTGGTTCTACTTCAAGCAGTGGTTCAGGGTTGCATGCCTCTTCAGTTTCATTGCTCACTCATCCCCTGGAGTGTTGCCCTCATGGGTGTAGTTGAAGATGACGCATTACCACACCATGTCCACATTTTAGCCCCCAAAACCTACTGCCATCAAGTCAATTCTTACTCATAGTGACTCTATACAACAGACTAGAACTAGCCCCACAAGGATGTAAATCTTTACGGAAGCAGACTGACCCATCTTCCTCTTGGAGAGCAGCTGGTAGGTTCAAACCACTGATGTTTTGGTTAGCAGCCAAATGTCTTAACCATTGTACCACCAAGAAAAAGAGGAAGCTGAAAGGAAGTTTTCTTTATAGAGTATGACCCATAATTGCATGTATTACTTCTCCTCATGTGCCATGGGCTAAAACTTAGACACACGGCCATGTCGAGTGTTCTGATTACCTAGTGCCACTCTGCCAAGAATGTATACCACAAATGGGATGGCATTAACAAACAGGAGTTTATTCTCTTACAGTTTGGAGGCTTTAAGTCTGAGTTCAAAGTGCCAGGCTCTAGGGGCTGGGTGAAAACCCCTCATCCCTGGGCTTCAGCTCTGCCTCCTGCTCCCAGTCCACTGAAGCTAGAGGCTTTTCTTCACTCAGACAGCTGCTGGCTGCTGAGGCTGACAAGCCCAAGGTTGACAAGTAAAAAGGCACAGTCCTGATGTTACCAAACCATACAGCAGGCCATTCATTCAAGTACATTGAAAATCTCAAGGTTGGCAGAGCATGGCAGGCTGCTGAACAACAACCTGGCTACATGCAGGGCTCAACCATGCCATAAGCTAGAGACCATTCCCCCAAGCCTTCTCCTTATATACAGGAAGCTGACCACATCCCTAAAGCAGCTACTCAGCTGCTCACCTTCGATGACACCATGGAGTTGATTACCAGTCTCATCATAGGGAATACTATATCCAGCTGCCTAGCCCCTCAACCAGGCCCAGCGAAGTTGACACACAAACTTAACTGCCACATTTAGGTTTGAAGAAGGCTGGGAAATATAGTCTCTAATTGGATAGCCATGTGCCAGCCAGCCAGAAAATCAAGTTCTTTTGCTAAATGAAAAAGGAGGCTAGGGGATATTTAGAGGTCTTTGCCACCCTCCCCTTTTTTCCCTACAGGTACAATTAGAAGTGCAGGGATCATGTTGCATTTCTTTTTGTAAATCAAGTATCATTCAAATGCCATTAAAAATAAGGCAAGGCTCATTAACAGCAAACACCAGGCTATAGATAAACACCTGAGATGATCAGACGGGGTCAGTGAACAGAAGTATACTCTAGACCAAGGATAGATTCAGCTGAGGCTAATCTTGCACAGACACCAG
>NW_006921763.1:4192299-4195891 GCF_000298275.1 Orycteropus afer afer
AAACCCACCAGCCACTCCTGGGAAGGAAGGTTGGGCAATCTACTTCCGTAGTGATACTGCCTCAGAAACCCAAGGAGGGCTCTCTATGAGTCAGGTCCAACTCAATGGGCTTACTAGATGGCACATAACAACAACAACAGGGTTTATAAGGGAGCTCTGGTGGCATAGTGCCTAAGGCATTTGACTACTAACCAGAAGGCTGGTGGTTCAAACCCACCAGCCACTCCTTGGAAGGAAGATTGGTCAATCTACTTTTGTAGAGACACCACCTTAGAAACCCAAGGAGGGGTCGCTATGAGTCTGATCTGACTTGACAGCAGTGAGTTTGGTTTTTGATTTTGAGGGTTTCTGAGAAAAGTGTGGGGTTATGAAAACAGGTGTGCTTGCAGGAAGTAGCAAAGGTGGATCTTACCACAAAGGCTGTCAGAACAAAGACAGAACCATTGCAAAGGCTGCTGGGATGCTGCTGTTGTTATGTGCCATCTAGTCGGCCCGGACTCATAGTAACCCCTCCTTGAGGGTTTCCCAGGCAGTATCACTACAGAAGTAGGATTGCCCAACCTTCCTTCTCAGGAGTGGCTGGTGGGTTTGAACCATCAGCCTTCCGGTTAGCAGTCAAGTGCCTTAGGCTCTTGACTACCAGAGCTAGGATGCTGGACATAACTTATTCTGGGATGCTGCGCATCCATGATGTCTCTGGACCCTGGTTTGCGTCTCAGTGAGGGACTCTTGTTCTTGACCGCCTCTGGAAGAAGGTCACATGATTGTTCATGTTGAATTTTACTGTGCATGCTCTGCACCTGGTGAGGTCCTTGATGGACAACTCAGGAGGTTTATCAGTATTTTACAACAGCCAAGCTTCTAGGGCTTTTGAAATGCAGCTTATCTTGCCTAAGGGCCTGGCTTGTTAATCACAAGCAGTTCTCTGCAGCCAGCCCTACCTGTCTCAGCTGGAAATAATTATTCAAGCATGAAACCCATTTTTATTTAAAATCATTATTGAAGACTATACATTCTCTGGCATTTGACTGCTAACCAGAAGGTTGGCAGTTCAAACCTTCCAGCTGCTCTGCAGAAGGAAGGTGGAGCAATCTACTTCCATAAAGAAACTTTGCTATGAAGACTCATTGGCAGTGAGTTTGGTTTTATACATTTTCTAGCCTCAAAAAAATAAAATAAATAATGGATAATTGGTTAAGAAATAATGATGCTTTTCACTATCTTTCCTCTGAGAATTTATGCTGCTCTGACTTAAGACAAAGATGTAAGGTGCATGCAAATTATACTATAAGAAATCAAGGACACTGTAGAGGAAGTCAAAGGAGGTGACAGGTTTCTCATAATAGTCTCCACCCTTTTTTAAAAAATGAGATTTTTTATTAGAGATTGTATTAGAGCTGATATTCTGAAGCACTTGGTCAGTGGAAGGCTATGATATATAGTGGGAGCTCTAACTCCATTTTGAGTCTTGACATAAGTTAAGATGCCATCTGAGTTCTTTCTGACCTTTAAACCAACATTGTAGCTATGCATAGACAAGTTCCAGGACAAATCCAGGGAGGGCAGTTTGCCCTCAGGAAGAAAGCGGTTGGAAGTAGATTTTGCTCACACAAAGGACTAGAGGACTTGCCGAGTGTGTCTGTCTCTAATTTAAATTAAGGTTGGGGTCCTAGTATTGTCTTGTAGCTACCTTGTGGCTACGACTCAGGTCCATTGTCAGGAGTCATATCTGGACCACCAGGTAGCCACATGGTGAAGCCCCAGAACCAATCCTGTAACCTTTTTTAATCTTCAAATATGTATGTATTGCAATCATAGTCCTTTCCCCTCTTCTGTAGTGCCACCTGTGACAGTGATGAATTGATCTACCACCAAACATGATTTTGTGATGATATCCTTTGTTGTCCATCACATATAATTAGCCCATGGTCGTGAGTTAGTGGACTCCATTTAGCTTTCTGTACTGTGTACATGCTGATGGTCTCCCTCCTCCTGGATGACTATCTTTGCTTTGTCTTTGCCCTGTCTAAGGCTTAATAAAAGGGTCTCTATAGAACATGTTTCCATCTGGGGTCTCTTTTCCCCTAGGACATTTCACACACCATAAAAATTACCTTTTAAAAGTATACACTTCAAGGACTTCCGGTAAGATGGCACACTAGGCAGAAAGACTGCACAGACCCTCTTCAACAAAGAAAAGGGGAACCAATTAACACAGACACAGAAGATAATCCTGAACACCTGAGCCTGGAAGGGAAGGATATAGAAGTGGACTAAACCCCAACTAGCAGAAGAATTTGCATGAAATACCAAAAAAGGAGAAATACGGAGCTGCAGTCTGGCAGCAATCCTGACGGCATGGCACAAGCAGCTTGGAGAGTGCTCAGTCTGGTAGAACCTAAGAATTAACCTAAAAATCAGCCCTCCTTGTGAGGGACTGCACAGAAGACTGCTCTGGTGGCTGGTGAATAAAAGGAGAAGCAACGAAAAGGATGACGGGCTGAACTGTGGACTTTTGCCTATCCAGAGGGTACAGCCAGTTTGAATGTTTACAAGTGGCTTGAGCATTTTGGATGTTTAAAGAGACAGCGCTTTCCCAGATTCCAGGGGCTTAAGAACCGATTCTGCTTGCCAATAACCTCAGGGACACTCTGGACCTAGACGACTGAAAAGGTGTGACATTCCCCTTGTTACTCTTATACTCAACACCCGCTTGGTGAACGGAGTTGCAGCCATCCCCCACTTCCACCTACCTTCTGGGCCCACAGGAACTCCATCTCAGTCTGTGTGCTCAGATGGAGCCTGGGTACCCTGGCCTGCACTCTCCTGACTTTTTTTTCTTTCTCTTTTTCTCTTTCTTTTTTCTGGTTATTAGTTTGCTTGTTTTTGTCTGTTTTAAAACTATTATTATTAATAACACTTTTGTCCTTTTTACTATTATTCTTTATTTTTTCCTCTCCCTGGTCCTAGTTTTCAGCTTTTTTTATTTTCCTGTTCCTGGTTGCAAAACTTTTTTTCTTTTCTTCTAGTAGTTAACCCCATTCCTTATTTTTGATTTTGCATTTTTCCCATTTTTTTCTTCATTAGTCTCCTTCTCTACCTTTTTTGTCTTGGTATCTCCAGATATTGCAGGTTTTCTTTTTTTTTCTTCTTTTACCCTTTTTTCTCTTTTTGGTTACTGTTCTTGTGTGATTACATGGTGTGTTTTTTGTTCAGGTGCTTTTAGTTTTGTGATAGTTATTCAGTTATAATATTTGTCTAACTGAGTGGGAGACAGCAACAATCCCCATAAGACACAACTACACTCACATCTCCTGCAACTTCGCTTACTGAGCGAGAGCCACCACCTCCTTCTCCACCGATGGGCCAACGATAAAAAAAAAACACCAAGAAGACCCTGAATCACCCTTGGCTGATCTTCACAAACAGTTGACAGAGATCTAAATACAACAATACCATATGTCTCAGAGACAACAGATCATCACAGTCCACACAAAGAAGCAAGATAAAGGAGTAGAAACAAGGGAGCAGGATACAGACTCAGAATACATCCCTGAGGAAGAAGCAGCATTGGAACTCTCTGATAAGGAAT
>NW_006921763.1:4201932-4213058 GCF_000298275.1 Orycteropus afer afer
GAGACAGCTCAGGGGGCAGGAGTGCATGGAGGGTGGACATAGGGAAGGGGTAACTATCGGGAGGAAATTGGAGGGAAGCTGTTGCATTGTGGGAAATTGTGGTCAATGTCATGAGACAAAGTATATGTGAACTGCTGTATGGAAAGTGAATTTGCTCTGTAAATTTTCCCCAAAATCACAATAAAAAAATTTTTAAAAAAAGAAAATATATGCTTCAGTGGTTTTGAGTATATTCACAACATTGTATAACCATCACCACTATGTATAATTCCAGAACTTTTCATCACCCTCTCTACCCTTTTTACATCTTGCTTAGTGTATAAGCAGACAGGTTGAGGCCAGTGCTCTGTTCTATGGTGTTGTAGTCAGTGACTCCTATAGACTCTGGAAATTTGCTAAAAATAAAATTTCCCCAAAAGAAAATTTGTATACAAACTCTTAAGCATTATTTGCAATTCAGGAACTGGAAACATCTACTTTGAAAGTCAGAGTAGAGCTCTGAAAAGTAGTCCAAAGTGGAACGGTTTTATAAACACAGGAACAAGAACACTATATGGGGAATTTCTGATTGGCTCATGGCCTTCCCCCCCCCCCTTATTTGGTATTAGGGAGAAATTTCATACTAAGTTAAACTGAGCAGGCAAGTCCTAATTGGATAGCTTTGGTTTCCGTTTCTGGGAAACTGAAGCGTTTGCAAGAAAAAGAAACTCAGTTAAGTTTTGGTATGCTGATGTAGGGTTAGCATGATGATTCCTTCTTGGGCCTAGTATAGTCAAGTTAACACCCCTGGGATGGAATTTTAAGATCAAAGGGATATGTCTTCAGAGTTCACCTCTGGTCTTTATCAGCTCTAGAATTTTTAGCTAATTGTTCAACATTTTTTCATCTGTAAAATAAAGACAATAATTTCTACCTCAGGAGTCTTGAAAGACTATAGTAGGTAACAAATGCAAAACAGCTAGCACAGTAATCTAGCACAGCAAGCACTCCAAGACGTACAATGTCTTATGCCTCAGACAAACGAGGTTTACAGTCCACTTTTGTCCAAGGTAGCTCTGCCACTAGGGCCTTAAAGAAATTACACTCAGGCTCTTCCTGTTCTGGAAATCACTGCTTAAATCATCTGAGAAGTCGTCTAGCAGAAGCAGTCATCCAGTTGGTTCCATAATGAAATTATGTTCAGGTAAGAGGCCTTTATTTCCCCTTGATGTCTGACTCCCCTCAGCAAGATTTCTTTGACATCAAACACATGGCTAAAGTAACATCCTTGCTCAATCATTTAGCCTTGGGGTATTTTAACAAGCCAAATAGCTTCAGGTTCACAAAAAAATAAAGTGACACTAAAAAATTGAAGAATTCCTTTCCTTCTATTTTTTAAAAAATGCTTTTTTAGCATATTGGTTAAGAATCTACACTTTTAATTGAATCCTTGCTCTGGCATTATTGGCAGACTGTTGATGTCCAAGAACCCCTTCCCAATAATGTTTTTAAATACAAAAATGAAATACATACAATTGCAAAGGAAATCAACTATAATAAAGATATAAAAAATGGGTATGAAAAAAATTTGTGATATAGTAATTTATATGCATTAAACAACAAGATAAACCAGCTTGTCCAATAATTACCATAATTCCAAACTAGTTCTGAGTATAAAGTCCTCACTTATCAATATGTTTAGATTCCAAAGATGAGGTCTTTATGTGAATACAGTGTTATTTATTCAATAACTCCCAAATTACATAATTTTGTAATACTAAACCACTGAGAATCATGGCCCAGCCAAGTTGACATACAACCTTAACTATCACAACCAGTATTGTTTTTACCTCACACCTTGGCATTCCTTATTGCCAGACATACATTGCTAAGGGACAAAATAGTCAGATAGTTGTTGTTGTTGTTATGTGCCATGGAGTGGGACCCAACTCATAGCAACCCATCCTTGGGTTTCCGAGGCAGTATCACTACAGAAGTAGATTGCTGATTGCTGTAAATTTTAAAATGTCAGGAAACAAGATAGTTGATAAGTGAGGAGTAGAAAATCAAAAGGGAAGAACATGATCAACGTTCTTAAGCTGAAAGAATTGAAGAAAAATTCAAGCATTGAGTTGCAATATCGAAGGATTCTATGGGCAAAATATTGAACAACGTGTTGTTGAGTCAGCTCCGACTCATACTGACCTCTCCTTGGGATTCCAAGGCAGTATCACTACGGAAGTAGATTGCCCCATCTTCCTTCCAAGGAGTGGCTGATGGGTTTGAACCACCAGCCTTCTGGTTAGCAGTCAAATGCCTTAGGCACTACGCCACCAGAGCTCCCATTGAACAATGTGTTGTTGTTGTTGTTATATACCGTCGAGTCGGCCCCGACTCATAGCGACCCTTCCTTGGGTTTCCAAGGCAGTATCACTACAGAAGTAGGATTGCCCAACCTTCCTTCCGAGGAGTGACTGGTGGGTTTGAACTGCCAGCCTTCTGGTTAGCATTCAAGTGCCTTAGGCACTATGCTACCAGAGCTCCCATTGAACAATGTAGGAAGCATCAAAAGAAGATGGAAGGAATACAGCGTCATTGTACTAAAAAAAAATATTCGTTGGTGTGCAACCATTTCAAGGAGTAGTTTTACGATCAAGAATTGATGGTACTGAAGTAAGAGGTCCAAGCTGCACCAAATGCATTGGTGAAAAACAAGGCAGGGAAAGGGGAGTTACTGGGCAGGGAGGGGAGGAGACTGGGTTAGGATTGGGGATGGTAAATGGGGAATGAAACTAAATGTACATGTAATGTTGAATGTAAAACCAACTCTCCTTTGTAAACTTGCACCTAAAGCACAATAAAAAAAGAAAGAAAGAAAACAAACCTACAAGAATTGACAGAATACCTATTGAGATGTTTCAACAAACAGGTGCAGTGCTGGAGGTGCTCACTCATTTATGTCAAGAAATAAGGAAAACAGGTACCTGGCCAACCAACTAGAGGAAATTCATATTTGTGCCCATTCCAAAGAAAGGTGATCCAACAGAATGTAGAGATTATTGAACAATATCAATATCACACACATGTAAAATTTTGCCTAAGATAATTAAAAAATGTTTGCACAGTACATAGATAGGGAATTGTCAGAAATTCAAGCTGGATTCAGAAGGGGATGAGAAATGAGGGATAGCACTGTGAAGAATGGGAATTCCAGAACACTTAATTGTGCTCATGAGGAACTTATACATAAAACAAGAGGCTGTCATTTGAACAGAAGAAGGGGATACTGCATGGTTAAAGATCAGGAAAGGTGTGCATCAGGGTAATATTCCTTTCACTATACTTATTCATTCTGAGCAAATAATCTGAGACACTGTAATTTATGAAGAAGAATGTGACATCAGTATTGGAGGAAGACTGATTAACCACCTCTGATGTGCAGATGACAGTTTTGCTTGCTGAAAGTGAAGACTTGAAGCACTTACTGATGAAGATCAATCCTACAGCCCTCAACATACAGAAAACAAAATTCCTCACAAATGGACCAATAAGCAACATAATGATAAATGGAGGAAAGATTGAAGTTGTCAATTTCAGTTTACTTGGATCCACAATCAACGTCCATGGAAGCAGCAGTCAAGAAAGCAGAGGTCATATTGCACTGGGCAATTCTGCTGCAAAAGATCTCTTTAAAATGTTAAAGAGCAAAAAATGTCACTTTGAAGACAAGGCATGCCTAACCCAAGCCGTGGTATTTTCAATAACCTCATATACATGTGAGAGCTGGACAATGAATAAAGGAAAACCACAGAAAAACTGATGCATTTGAATTGTAGTGTTGGCAAAGAATACTGAATGTACCATGGACGGCTAGAAAAATGAACAAAGCTGTCTTGAAGGACGTATAGCCAGAATGCTTCTTAGAAGTGAGAATGGCCAGACATCATATCTTGTATTTTGGTCATGTCAGAAGGGACCACTCCTTTGAGAAGGATATCATGGTAGGAAAAGTAGAGGGTTAGTGAAAATGGGGAAGACCCTCAACAAGATGGACTGACAAGGTTTCTACAATGATGGGCTCAAGAAGGGCAATGATTGTGAGAATAACACAGGATTGTGCAGTGGTTCACTCTGTTCTACATAGGATCGCTATGAGTTGGAACTGAGTTTACAGCACCTAACAATCGGTGTTGCTTCAAAAACTATAATGATGCGAAATGAAAACATTTGTAAACTCCATTGGTGACAAGGTACTAATTATACTACTTTTTTTTTTGCCAACATTGACCATTGAAGGAATCCTAATTACAGGTTGTTGTTGTTGTTGTTGTTATGTGCCGTCGAGTCGGCCCCCCGACTCATAGTGACCCCTCCTTGGGTTTCCAAGGCAGTATCACTACGGAAGTAGGATTGCCCAACCTTCCTTCCGAGGAGTGGCTGGTGGGTTTGAACCGCCAGCCGTCTGGTCAGCAGGCAAGTGTCTTAGCCACTATGCTACCAGAGCTCCCAATTACGGGTAGAAGTTAGAAAAAAATAATGACGTACATCCCCTATCCACTAGCCCCAGGTTAGCATTCTCAATTAAGCCAAGATTATCATGACCCAACATGTTTAATTTGGTGATGAGGGACATGACCATAGACTTTTTTCAGATAATCCTGCCCATTTGCCTAAGGAAGTCACAGGTCTCTGCACTGAACTTGGCTTTCCACTGGTGAAATATTATTGGACAAATGTATCACTTATCCACAGAGATTTGTGAACAGACACACTAAAATCAAGGGTGGAAAATTAATAAATTTGGTGGGCTTTTGCCACTTACGCCATCCATCTGTCATAGTGAGACAGATGAGTCTAGAAGCTGACATCTACCACTGTCACTACTGTCAACTTCATAAATGTAACTGTTCTTCCCCTTTCTTGTTCCACACCCCTAGCTGCACCTTGTTCTTAACCACTTACCAGAAAGAGACTGTGAGCTATAAATATGTTGCATACAGAAAACATTTTCTCTCCTCCCACAAATCTCAAAAGGAGCCCTGGTGGCACAATGGTTAAGCACTCAGCACCTAACCAAAGGTTGGCAGTTCAAACCCACCCAGCAGTTCCACAGGAAAAAGACCTGATTATCTGCCTAGAAAACCTTATGGGGCAGTTCTGTTTTGTCACATGGGGTCACTATGAGTCACAAATTGACTCAACTGCCACCTAAGAACAGTAACAACAGGAAGCCATCTTCCTTTCAGGCCTTGAACATTCTGAATCTGGCTGGCATTCCCATCCCAAACCCACTCCTCCTGTTGCCCTTTCTAATTTCCCTCTACTTTTCTGAGTCTTTTTGCAAGATGAGATCTCTTTTGGGATCTGACAGCAAGTAACTTTATATACTGGAATGAATTCTTCCTCTTGTGAAGACTATTAAGGACAGTGGTTAAAGAGCATGGGCTTGGATTCCTGCTGCAATAATTACTAGGTGTGTGACCCACAGTATATTACCTAGCCCCTCTATGCCTTAGTTTCCTTATACGAGAGAAATGGGAATTGTTCTTTGCTCACAGGGTAATTGTGCAACTAGATGATTTAAAGCTTGTAAGCGGCTGGCGGTTCAAACCCACCAGCCACTCCTCGGAAGGAAGGTTGGGCAATCCTACTTCCGTAGTGATACTGCCTCGGAAACCCAAGGAGGGGTCGCTATGAGTCAGGGCTGACTTGACGGCACATAACAACAACAACAACAACAAGCTTGAAACAGTGTCTGCCTTATAATGAACACTCAATAAATATTAGTAGTTACTACTTGTCAGTTCTTGAATGATTCTAGTCTGCGGTCTCTCCTCAGCAAACTTCTCCAGTTCCATTCTTTGCATGTTGTTGTTGTTATTTGCCATCAAATCGGACCCAACTCATAGCAACCCCTCCTTGGGTTGCCTAGGCAGTATCACTACGGAAGTAGATCGCCCAACATTCCTTCCGAGGAATGGCTGGTGGTCATTGACTTAAGTGAAAACTGAGGGCCCTTCTTAATCTTCTGAGGCCTGAGCAAGGGAGATCAGGAAAGGACATGAGAGTTCCATCATCATCATCATCATCATCATCATCATCATAACTAATATTTGCTGAGAAATCAGTGCTATACTAAACACATCATTTAATTCCAACAACAACTTCACAAGACTGCATTATGACTCATATTTATGGGCAAGCTCAGAGGGGTTAAGTTACTTGTCACCCAATGTCCCATAGATACTTTCCTTGAAATGAGGATCATCTCTATCTAGCCACTGGCTATCTTCTTAAAAACATGAGGTGGCCACAGAGAAGCATCTGGGGTGAGTTATGGACAGTTATCATTTGCTGGGTTATTGGTTCCTCTCGGAAACCACACTCTGAGTCTCTGCACTTGGCTGTCTTGAAGGAGACTTGGCTTAGGGACAGTCATCTGGCATCAGTTCACGCAGCTTTTGTGAAGTCACATGTGGTCCTAGAGTTGCCAGGAAAAAGGATGCCTTGATGAGCCAAAATGCAAATTCCATAGGAGAGGAAAAGTGAAAGTGAGCTTGTTCACACTGTGCAGGGATCCAAAGAAATGACACAATGCAAGAGACACAGTGTCCTGCCACCAGGCTCCATCATATTATGGGGACATTGTTTTGCATTTGATCATAAACCTTCTTCCCAACAGTTTTTCCCTTTGACTAGTAAGAGAGGCAGAGGTGACCCAAATGAGAAAGAAATTTGATATTCAAAGAAGCTGGATGCCTTCCATGTTCCTCCAGACATTTACAATACAATCCCTGGGGGAGCTGGAGTGCGGTTGGGAGTGCAGGAAAGTATTTGTACCTCATGGGTCCCCAGAGCTTCCCTTGTCCTGGAGACAAGCAACTTAGGGCAGGTCAAAGCCAGAAGAAGGGAATTTGCAAAACTTCAGCCAGTTTATTCACCTGTGAAATGATCTCTAGATCTTGGCTGGGGTTTCCTACAATTCTTCTTTGGCTACTTAGTTTGTCCTCCTTTTCTCTGTCTCTCTTTTTCTTCCTCTTTCCATGCTGTATTTTCGTTTTTTCTCCTGGTCTGTCTTCTACAGATTGCCTGTTTCATAGCCTACCCATCACCTTCCAGAGGCTTACCTGGTGGTCCCAACATCTAGGGAAGGTTAATTTTCTTCCAGTTGAACTCAGGGCTGGTTTACCTGAGCTTTGAATGCTCTTTTTGTCAAGAAATTCCTGTCCAACTTTCTGCCTCTCCCAGACCGTCTAAGTTATATTTACAACCCATCTGGGGTCTAAGGGATCTGGCATTTGCTGGCATTTTACTCTAGCACAATTAATGTCATTGTTTATAGATAATGTGTCTTGGAGAATTTACTGAAGGGATATTTAGAGACGGAATTTAAAAAAAAAAAAAAAAAGTTTAAAAGCCCTTGAGAAAAAACTATTAGAGGTTAGATATGATCCAAAGATCTGAGATTTCTATATGAAACCTGCCTTCTCAGATGAAAATCATATCAGAATGCTTGAGGTAACAGAAGCTTTGGTAAATTTAAACCAGAACAGCTGCTAATCATCAAGCCTGGGAGTGGAGTAGACAGCCTGTAGCCTCTACTCAAGGAGGGAAGCAGAGGTATTAGGCCCAACCAGAGAGGTATCAAGGCAAGCACCACAAATTGGCACAGGCTTGAAGAAGGTGGTCCAGCAAACAGGCCAAGGAAGAGGCAGGATTCCTTTCTGGGGCAATGGCAACCCCTTCTTTCCTCAAAGAAAAAAAGCTGCCAGGAGGCTCCTCTTCCACCCCTCTCCCAACTTAGCCTTGATTCTGGAACCTTCCCTTTTAGGTTTCTTAGATGTAGTGCAATTGTTCTGAAATCCTCTATACCAAACAAACTCACTGTCATCCAGTCGATTCTGACTCACAGAACATAGAAACCCTCTTTGGGTTTCCCAGGAGGTAAATCTTTAAGGAAGTAGATTGCCCACTCTTCCTTAAGCCAGGCCAGTGGCTGATGGGTTTCAATGGCCAACCCTTTGGCTAGCAGTCAAATGCCTTAGCACTATGCCACCAGAGCTCCTTGAGATCCTCTGTTGTTGTTGTTGTTGTTGTTATGTGCCATCGAGTCGGCCCCGACTCATAGCGACCCCTCCTTGGGTTTCCGAGGCAGTATCACTACGGAAGTAGGATTGCCCAACCTTCCTTCCGAGGAGTGGCTGGTGGGTTTGAACCACCAGCCTTCTGGTTAGCAGGCAAGTGTCTTAGCCACTATGCTACCAGAGCTCCTGAGATCCTCTGTAGGGCTGGTTAAAACACAGATTGCTGGACCTCACCCCCAGGTCTTTGGTTCACTAGGTGTAGAGCTGTGGGAGAATGTGTGTGTGTACAGTTGACGCTCATGGTGCTGGCCCTGCGACAGCACTTTGGAAAACAGTGGGAAGTTTATGTGCAGGCTCTGGATTTAGTATTCCTGGGGTCAAAGGCTGGCCCCACCACTCATTAACCCGGGCTCTTGAGCAGGTTAACTTCTTGAGTAGGTTTCTTTCTTGAGCAGGTTAATTTCTTTGCTTCCTCATCTGTTTAAAAGAAATTAATAATAATTGCATCTACTTCGTGGTGGTGTTTCGAGGGCTAAAAAAGCTTAGCTTGTGCTTGGAAGTGCAACCTGGTACACGGAAGTGTTCGCTGAATTCCAGTTGTTAATGTTATTTCTCCGCACGCGTCGACTCTGCAGCGCAGCTCATGGGCCCAGTACCCGGCGCGGTCGCACCCGATACGTCTGCCCACAACCAGCAGCGCGATGTCACCCGGCTCTGGCCGTCTGCCCGGCTGCGGAAAGCTGAATTTTCTGGACCAGCGCCTGCGCGCCGAATCCGCGCTGCGGTCTACTTCAAAGACCGAGATTCCAATCCTGCCTTCGCTGTCATCTCGTCTGCTTTCACACAGGCTAGGCACCAACTTGAACTCTTTTTTTTGTTTGTTTTTTTTTTTTAATCAATTCTCTGGTTTTCTTTTTGTGCTCTGTCATTGAAGAACAAACGAGCGCAGACCAGAGAACGTCTGTTTGCTAAAATCCTGTAAGCACTACATTTTATATTTTGTTGCATTTGACTCGGTGTGTTCCCGTGCCCCAACCCTCTTAGGGTGCGAGAACCGCGCTGGTTTCTGACTGCTTAGGAGAATTTCCTCTGTCGTCCTTATCACTTTAAAAATTTCATTAAAATAATAATAATAATAAAACACCCACCAAACGAAAACGAATCAAGAAAAAGGCAGAAGAATTCAACTGTGAGACTTGCTTTTTGTTTTTATTATCAACAATCAAGTTAATGGTACACTCTTGGAAAACTATATGCACATGTAGAAATATTTCCCTTTTAAATAGAAGCATTCATTGTAACACATATAAATAAATTCGAAAATCTGAAACATAACTTAAGACGATTATGTTCACAAACATAGTCCAACAAGAAGAAAAAAAAAAAGAAATCAGACAGACATGCACCTGATAACAAAATATATACCATTGTCTGAATCGTGGTCTCTCTAAACACAAAGGAATTGAACCCGTGAGGACCTTATTACTCCATAAAGACACGCCATAGAGACTACAAGGAGAGAAAAACATTATACGGTCACGTAGAGGAGACGGTCTGTACTGATATTAACACGATACAATTGAGTCACAGAACACAGTTGTAGAAAGACACCGAAAAAGTTAAAGCCTCAACATTCAACTAATACCTATAGCTTGTGCCTTTTAAAATAAAAACAAAGAACCAAATCCCAAACAGAGATGTCTAAACTGCACGAAGAATGGAATCATCAATATACAGTCCATCCATCATACAGGATGTGAGTCCATTTCGGATCATTCAAACAGAAATGCAAACCAAGATTCTTCTGCAAACTCGTGTGCGTGCCTTTCCCTGCCCGGCAGATTTCCTCAGCAGCCAGTTACGTGTACTGCAATGGACTCCGATTCAAAGCAGTGTCCAAAAGTTCAGTAAAAGCTGGTGGAAGAAGAAGATGTCGGCGTGGGTTGCGGGAGAGAAAGAAAGGCGAGAGTTGCGAAATAGGAAACACAGTTTGCGGAGTTTGCGGATGAAAAGGCATCTCCTGTATAGGACATCTTTCAGGGAGGAGAGGCTGCGAAGATTTGGGGTTGAGCGTTGCAAGTGTGTTGGGCTCGGATGCGCCAGTGACCTGACGGTGTTCCACGAGGTGGGACAGGCAAGTGGGCGCGCAGAAGTCTCTTTGACTTCTGAGGACAGTCTGCGCTAGTCGTTGCCGCAGCAGCTCAAACCCAAGGACACGAGGGGAAGGTGGGCTGGAAGGTGGCTTTACTCTCGCCTCAGGAGGAGCCCCGAGAGAGTTCGTGCTGCCCGGAGAGAATGTAGGGGTTCCCAAGATCAAGCCCTTAGACAGCGCCAGCTACAGCCTCCTGCCCCAACTTTGTCTATTTTTATTTTTGTTTTGTTTTGTTTTGTATTTTTTAAACCTTTCTTTTTATCTCTTTAAAGGTTGCTGCCTTTCCAAAAAAAAAATTAAATTGTTCACTTTTTGTTTGTTTATATTTTCTCTTCTAAGCAAGTCACTGAGTAGGTTGTGGGCCCCCATCTCTCCCTGTCACCTGCTCGGGCCACAGACACATTCCCCGAGACAGACAGACACCGACGCAGACACAGCCCCCTGAGAGTGCCCGGAGTCCCGGCCGCGCTGCGCACACCCCCCAGTCAGACTGCAGGCGGAGCCCTGCACCTCGACGCCACCCCGAGGCAGGTGCGAAGCCAGGGCAGTCTTTTGTTTGTTGTTTGTTTGGGGGGGATGATAAAGGGCTAGGAGTGGGGTTGAAATGGGGGCAACGCCATTTTCTCTTTATTCTTATCGCGATCACGTTCAGCTCTTGCTGGGAAAGCCACGGCAGCGACGACAATAGCCTGGAGCCTACCCGCTGGCCCGCTCGCCCGCCCGGGGCCCGGCTCGCCGGCCGTCGCCGCCGCCGCAGGATCCCAGATCAGAACATACTGCTCTTCACTAAAGCGGCTTTGGCACCGTTGGGTCTTTGGAGCGAAGAGAGGACGCTGGCGAAAGGGCCCCCGAGCGAATCCGGGATGGAGGTGATTGGGCCGGGGCCGGGAGCCCAGCCTTGTCCAGGGCCC
>NW_006921763.1:4213292-4230447 GCF_000298275.1 Orycteropus afer afer
TGCTGTCCGGGTCGGTGCTCTTGGCCTCTTTGCTCTCGTCGTCCCGGGAGGAGTCGGACTTCTTGCCTGAAGAGCCGTTCTTGGCCGCGGCCGCCGCGGCCGCCGCTGCGCGCTCCTGCTTACGGAACTTGGCGCGGCGGTTCTGGAACCACACCTGGCCCGAGAGGAGAGGAGAGGTGGTGAAACCAGGGGGAAAAGAGGGGAACGCGACAGACAAGTATAGACTAGGGCGGCCTAGTTCCATTTCAACTTGTTTGAACCTCCCACTCCAGCCTACACTGGGCGAACCTGCGCTCCGACGCGCCGCTGGCACGCCTGCAGCCACCCAGTTCAACACATCTGCCCCTTGTTACTGGTTGATGCATCTTCGGGGAACCTTATCTAGGGCGAGTTGAGCATGCCAGAGAAAGGGTGACTTGAGGGAGAGGAAAACAAGGCCCCGGGCCCCAGAAACGCCCTGAAATGGTAGCCCTTTTCTGGTGGGTCTTTGCTCAGCTTACTTTTTCTGCGACTTTCAAATTCGCCAACTGCCCCTAAGCCTCGGGACTGAAGTTAAATTGTAATTGGGAGAAGGAGCGGGCCTCCAGATTTGGAACCAGCTGCTCGTACCCGGCCTTTGGGCCTGAAGGTGCGCACTGCCTCTCCACCCCCGGCTCAGGAGGAGAGGTGAGTGGTCCTAGCCTACTGCTTTGCAGGTCAAAGGCCTGCCTCTATGGCCTACTTGTGAGTACACCTGTGCCCCTAACAGGTCAGAGAAAGCCCTGATTCTCAACCTGCATGTTGTCACAGCCTTTCCCGAATCTGTTGCAAGTCATAGTTCCTGGGAAAACGCACCTATTCGTCAAGGCCCCAGGTTAAAAGCGCTCGAGTTAGGAGGAGTTCGGCAAACAAACAAACAAAAACACACCTTATCACGTGGACGCAAAGTCTGCACTCCTCCCCCTCCCCACGCAGGGCACTTCTTGTCCCCGCAATGCCTCTCAAATTCACTTCCCAAGGTACCTGAACGCCTCTGCAACACTAGCTTGGGTGGAAAACACATTTCACAGCAGTAAATAAGCAGCCCACGGCGCGCGCCCTTTCCTTTCCTCTCAAGCGCACAGCCACACAGAACACGGCCCTGGACCACTGGGGGAAAGTCTTTCTCATGACAGGCCCCGGAATTCCGACCCTCAGCAGGTGTCTCCTTGGTGTCTGGGCCGCCCTCCCCTCACCCGGTGCGGTGGAGGCCAGCTCCGCTTCGGGGCTTGCATACCTGAACTCTCGCCTCGGTGAGGTCGATTTTCAGGGCCAGCTCCTCGCGGGTGTAGATGTCGGGGTAGTGCGTCTCGGCGAAGACCCTCTCCAGCTCTTTGAGCTGCGCGCTAGTAAAAGTGGTACGGATGCGTCGCTGCTTGCGCTTCTCGTTGAGGCCGCCGTGGTCGGTGAAAAGTTTGTAAGGAACTGGGGAAAGACAGAGGGAATAGAGAGTAAGCCAAACGGTCAGGAGCTTGGGGACCGTAGAGCTGAAAGGTGGGGACTCCAAGCTCAGTGGCCGATGAGGTGCAGCCGAGAGAAACAGAGCAAATGAGTTAAACACGGAAAGAGGGGCGCGAAGTTTGGGCATTGGTAGGATCCCTCCTGGCACAAGCGCCTTTGAATAGTTTGAAATAGCGCCTTGGAGATGACTGAGGAACGGGACACAACACAGGACAGATAGCGCTTTGCGCACGAAAAAATGAAAGTGGAAAAAAGTCCGAGAACGTCAGTAGGAATATCAGGGAGCCAGGGAAGAGGTTACCAAACTCTCCCACTGTAGGAACTTCTCATTTCTCAGAAGCTGACCTGGCCCAAAAGTTGGGGAAAAGTGCTGCAAAAAAAATAATAAATTAAAGAAATTATCATAAAAATGACCAGCCGAAGAGGTGTGAGCCGCTGTCGACTCTTAAAAAAAGAGAGACACTGCCAGTAATGAGCTTTACTCTTTGTTATTTAATTATTTTCTAAGCTTTACGTCTCATCGCAAAGTAAATAAATTATGCCTATCATTTTGGCAGCTTAAGATAATTTTGTTGGCGGTTCGGGTGTGACTAGGATAGTGTAACTCTGTAAGTGAATTACCCCTCCCTGCAATCGCTTCTAACGTGATAAATTCTTTCATTTGTGTAAGCAAATTTCGTTTGGTAAATACTAAACACATTTCCATTTTCAAATGCAATCAAGGCTTCCTATATACGGGCGGAAAGGCAGCTTCCTCCGCCGAGAAAGCTGGCGGTCCTTACCTGCGGCGTACGGACTGCTCTGGTGGTCCCTGAGGGTGCCGAGGCTGCAGGATCCCGGCGTGAGGGACGGGCAGCCGGACGTGGCCCCAAAAGTGGTCCTTATCGGGTTATACTGGAAGCCACTGGCCTGGCTGCAGGAACTGAAGTCAGCGTAGGCTGAAGCCAGGCTCGACGTGTCCATCCCAGCCATACAGGACTCGTAGGCAGAGGAATTGAGGTAAGAATATTCCATTTTATACATTGAAAAGGCTCTGGATGGCTCAGCCAAGTGGAAAAAGGAAATAAAAGATGGGTATGGAGAAGGTGGCTGGAGAGGGGAGATGTGCACAGCTCAACGCCTGCCTCCGAACTGGCCTCCTTACTACCAGCAGAGCCTAGTTTTATGAAAAAGCCTCCTATGAGATGCCTTGTCTGAGGTCTCTAGAGCATATAGTCCTCATAATAAACTTGGCTCTTTCCACTTGGACAATAGCAAAGCGGTTGGTCTTATTGCTGGCGCTTTTTACATGACAATAACTCATCCGTCTATTGGGCTGGCACTGGGGAACTGAGCTGTCCAACCTCCCTATCATTGATTCCTGCATCTCTAATTAGAATTTAATACCACACCATTACGCACTGAGCCCCTGATCCTCCCTTCTAACCAGCTCCCTGCCCTTTAATTCAATCACACTACTTGGAAATAATGAAAGTTGGGTGACGATTCTCCCTGATCCAATTTCCCCGAGCTTTTAAGCCTTTTTAACTGATCATATACCTTAGGCATAAATTGAGATAGTGTGTGTTTTCCCCCTTCTTCATCTTCTTTCTTTCTTTTTTTTTCTTCCCTTGGTTAGGGAGAAGAAACCTTGATGTCATAGAAAACCAGTTTTGTAAGAGCGTTACACGCTCAATTTAACAACAAGCCTACCCCCTGAAGTGCATGAAATGTTATAAAGGACTGGGACATTGGCAAGACTCAGGCGCCCTGTAACATAGAGTAAGTGGGCCAAGGGGGTTTCTGTGAACTCTAAGCGGATTTCTGTAGAATACACCCGGTAGAAGGGGTAAAAAGGAGCATCTTATAAATTGTATTTCTTGTCGCTGGTGAATGTGCTTTTCTGGAGACTCAGTTTATACAGCCACTTAGAGACTAAAAAGAACGTCAGAGTAAAGCTCGTGAGCGGAAAACTTCTGATTCTCAACCGCAGCCTTAGTTCTTTGCACTCAACTGTGTGTCAGCATAGCGGGAGCTGAGATTTTGTTTTGAGTTTCTGTGCGGTTGTTGGTTTCAATCACACCATCATTGGCAAGCGGGAAGGAAGTGTGCCCGAGTGTATATCCTCTTCGATCCCTGTCGTGCTGAGACCCCCTTTTCCGCCCCCCCCCCAGCTTCCACTTTATCAGATACCCGCAACCTAGCACAGACACCAGGGCTTTGGAGAGGTAGTTGCTACTCGCCCTTTAGATTTGCGCTGCAGCGAGCGAAATCTTTGGTATTTAAATGTGCAGGCAAGGGCTCCACAGGTCGAGGACCTCCCTTGGCCAACTCCTCCGGCTCTTGGGTGCTGGCAGCGAGGCGCAGACAAAGAATCGAGCATTGATTTGTGGACCTCGGTGGCCCATGATTTAAGCGGAGGGTAATTTTCATTTGGTTCGTTAGGCTCTAGCCGAATAAGGGAAACTATTTCATTAAATCCTTCCTCTCGGTGGACAAGAGGGGGAATGCTGAGTTGAATCGCCGTGTTGTGTAAACAAACCCTGGATATTTTATATGAATTAAATGTGTAGATAATTAGTTTTATTGCATTCATTACCCCCTTTATGTGCTCTGTAACAAGTCAGTAATTAAAGTAACAAACTCATAAAGTCTTTATAGGGGCATTTAGGCGTTCAGTGTTTGGCAAACTAAGTGGTTTAATTCGATGCTAGTGCCGGGGAGTGGAAGGGCGCCCGCCCTCCGCTGCCACCGTGTTTTATTACGCGCTAAACTGCTGCGGACGCCGTAATGGATTAAACAGGGGCAGCGGCCCCCCAGCCTTGTGCGTCTCTGTAGGGTAAGTTTCAGGCTGCTTTCAGGTGCTTGAGCATCCTCTGGACACTAGACAGTCTTAATGTCGGGAGTACCGGCAGCAGGACCCACGAAGGAGCCTGGTGATAGTTTTATGGGGAGGGCTGATAGTTTTATTGCAGTTGTATGTTGTACAATGCGTATTTGATAAAGAGGGGCCCTTGGTGGCCTGTGTGCACTTTTTTGTGCACGGGGGTGAAATGAAAATAAATGTGAACAAGGTTTAACTGCGGCGGGAAACAAATTGCAACGCTCTAAATGGGTTTTCTTTATGGTCACCAGACAAGAGGAGAAAAACGACGCAAACATCTGTCTTCAGTCCCCTAAACCTAAAGGCCAGCAAAGACGGATGCGAATCCAAGTGTTATTACAGCGGGGATTTGTCTTTATTTATCCCGCTCTCATGAATATGAATCTGCATTTGGACCAGGAGGTGGCTGTGTCCCTTTGGATGCCCACACGGAATTTCCCCATCCTCACCCCCCCACACACACACACAAACCCCAAGCCACTTAAGGGGGTGGGATAAGTTGTCAAGCACAAGGCTGCGATTGTGCACGTTTCTCTGGCTTTTGGCGGTGCCTTCTGATTTTCTGATAGCGACCCCACTACCCCTGGCCCGCGTTAGGGAGCCATGGGCGCGCAGCCTGCTCCTCCACCCCGCATGTGGAGTTTAAGCGTGCCTCTTTGAAAAAGGGGTGTGACATGGGGTGGCCGAAGGGGATGCATTTCGGATTTGGGGCCCTTGCTGGGCAGTAACCAGGCTTCCGTCCCTTTTGGTTCCCGCGCCTCAGCGCACCCGTGGCGGGTGGGGTGAGGATTTGCGGCTCCGCAGGGTGCAGGGTGCAGGGTGCAGGGTGCAGGGCCGGCAGGTTTAGCCCCAGAAGCTCCATCTCTGCTCCCTCCTCCCCCGGTCTGCTAAGGTCCCCACGCGCCCCAGGCCCCGTCCATGTGTCCGACAAGAGTGCGGGGCAATTCCACCTTGCAGACAGTCCCCAGACGCTGACAACCATTGTGATGGAGGCAGGAGCAAGCGGGCCTGGAGAGTTCGGGAAGCTCGGGGTTATACGGGCTACGTTCGGTGCTCGGAGGCAGTTCCTGTGCAAAGAGGAGTATTGAGTTGAGGAGTTGGGTGTGCAGCTAAGGGAGCTAGACGTGGACAAGACATCTGAGAGTGACATGGAGAGATGACGAGGCAGCGGAGCGAGGGTGCCAGACGGGGTGGGCGAAGGGCAGGCCCGGCGGAGGCAAGCGCTGTCGCTGCCCTGCACGCCCCGCGCCCCCTGGACCAGCCAGGACTTCTTTCCACCTCGCGCTGAGGTTCGGGCTCCCGAGCTCCCGGCTACCCGCCTCCTCCGTCCTCTCGGGTTGCCCGGGCAGTGCCCTAGCGTGGCGGCCCCTCGGCCCGCGCCTCCTCCAGGCGCCCCCTGGTGCCCGGCTCGGGGTGCCGGGCGCCTCCTTTTCTTTGTACCCTGAGACCTTTCAGGATCTGGCCCGCACGGTCGAATGAGTAAATATGCTTGACTTCATTTTTCCCTTTGTAGGCCTTGTAGGTTTATTTTGTTCAGTGCCACCATTCCCTCCCCAACCCCCCGTCCCCTGCGGCCCACCGCCTTTCTGCGGGTCTTTTGTGGCCGGAGGTCCTGCTTCTGCTCCGAAGATGAAAGGAGTGCGGGCTTGGGCCCGGCGGAAGCCCCAGCCCCAGCGCCCTGTTTTGTCCGAGTTGTGCTTTCTACACGCGAGCTCTCCCCTAAAAGTTGTACCAAATGGCTAATTTAATTACTGCAACTATAGACCAACTGCTTCAGCAGCCTCCAACACGCGTCTGGGAGGAAAAAAGAAACCATCTATAAGAAATAATCTAATAAAAGTGAAGTGTAGAAAAACCCCTCCTGATTTTCAACCGGCACAAATAGAATTAGAGTTTCAGCATCCTTTTCCCAAACAGACCTTTTGTGCAGATCACAACTTCAGCCAACCAGCAACGTGTACTGTGCCTGCTATTTATTTTAATCGAGGCGGGTGGGTAGCGAGATGGATTGATGGATAAATGGATGCATGGATAGATGGATGGTTTGATCCATCTTCTTCTGCCTTCCCGTTCTTAATATGTGTACACGCTTGATTTTTCGCCCCCTGCCGATTTGATTTTCTAAATCAATAATGGAAAAGCAATGCTATGTGGTAAAAGAAAAATAAATAAAAGAGGAAGAAGGCATTTGAAGCACAAAAGGAGGGAGGAGAGGACCAGCATATAGACTGGGGGTGGGGTGGGGTGGAGGGGGGTTTACATGCTACCCCAGCACCAAGTGAAAAAGGTTGGAAGTTTCAAAGAAACTTTTCTTTCTTTTTCTCTGCCATTCATAGGAGGATTTCTTTCTTTCTTCTTACCTTTTCTTCCCCCCTTGAAAGTCAGAAAGAATGTTAGAAGACAAGGAAACAAAACAGCAAACAAAATGCCATTGTATTGTAGTAGCAATTCATGGGAAAATGCTTGTCAGTCTTCTAATGCCTCACTCCTAGGAGGCTGTTTGACCGCAGGCGAAGCACAATAACATGGGAATGAATAAAATATTAAATACCAGGGAGGGCTTCAGAGGAATTTTCTTTTTGATTGCTTTATTTCATGATGCATCCAAATAACCCCAGCACAGTGAGGCCACTGCCTGGCACAGGCTCAACTAAGCACCAACAGTTTCCTCCACCAGAGAATTAAGAAGCAAGATTTGTCCTTGGGTTTCTTCAAAAAAGATCTCTGCATGCAGTAGCCGCTCCCACTCACCTGCACCAAGAACATTACCACTGCAGGTTTTACTGGGACACCATTTGCCCAGAGTACAGAGTAGTCCAAGATTAGCATCCTCAAGCCTGAGGATCCACTGATATGGGCATTCTCCTAGCATTTCCAAATAGTTACCACATCTTCCATTTGCCTAGCAACCATACTGCACTTGTTTCATAATGGAAACTCTTTGGGGTTCTGTCAAGTAACCTCATGGCACTGTGAGACTAACAATTATTAACTGACTGACAATAGTGCAAGCAAAGCAATTAACACAGTGCTTGGCACCTGGAAAGCTTCCAGGGGATGTTAGCCACCAGGATGATGATAATGACATTGGTAGGGAGTCTCCTTGAATCATATACTTAGAAACTTGAGCATCTTTCCTATTGCGTGTTTATAATGCATGTAGAAGAGGATAGTAAATCAAAGAGCAGCCTCTAGGATATTAAGTGGAAGGAAAGAACACAGCCAGGCAGAAAACTCCATTTTTCAGGAATTTACCAGAAGGCATATACATATTAACTCACTCCCATCTACTTGATTCTGACTCATGGCGACCCCCCTTTGGGTTTCCAATGTGGTAAATCTTATAAAAGTAGATTGTCCCATCTTTCTTCCTCACAGTGGCTGGTGCATTTGAACTGCCAACCTTCTGGTTAGCAGTCAAATACCTTAGGCACCACACCACCAAAGCTTTATTATGCATGGAAATTAGTTTCTCTAATACATGTGTATTATATGTTTTTCCATACATGATAGGCAGAACTTATTCCTGATTAATGTGCTTTATTCCTGTGTGTAAATATTATATGTTCACACTCATGTCACTTTAAGAGGCATTTAGGCTGGGTTAGCTGTGTGTGTTGGGTTGGAGCTTTGAGGCTAACTCAGGTAGTGTTTTCTGTGTCTGGACTAACTTTGGAGGCAGCCTATGTCTAAGTGCTATACTCTACATAGGTGATGGGATGCAGATCCTCAGTACCTCAGGATCATCTTTTTAAGGACATCATCAGGGAAGAGCCCTGTTCCACTACCCACCCCCACCTCACATAGTGCTATGATTAGTAGAAAGAGCTGCCTGGTATCTTTTTAGCTGGAGTTTGGCTAACAGTAGTAACATCTGCTGGGCTGGTGGCAGGGGAGACATGGGGCATTTGATCAGAGTCACAGATGTAAAAGTGACATCTGCTTGTAACAAAGAAAGGAGAAAGAAAATTAAATTAGGTAGGAGGCCTTTCTGTCTGAACAACAACAACAACAACAACAACAAAAAACCCAAAAGGGAAAAAAAAAAAATCACTTCTTGAAAAAAGAGGGAAAAAAAAGAAAACATTATGAACACTGACCAAACTTGCAAGGTGCAGAGGGGCCCTTGGGGAGAGAATCATGATTTTCTGAGCCAGCAGCTGCCTGAGTAACTATAGCAGCACCATCTTAAGGTAGCAATGTCCTGAGATCTTGGAGGTATCTTCTTATGCTTCAAAGAAAACGGGCACACAAGATCATCCTTCCCAGCCAGCAATGCCCTGACCTGTGTGGGTATCATTGGTCTGAGAAATCATTTTCAGTGGAAGACAGAAAGAAGGAAGGACAGAGCATCTGGGGTTAATAATATTCTGGTGTATTTTTGGGTGAACTTGAGCCAAAACATTTTTTACTTAAGCTTACATGAAAACTCTTGCTGTCAACTACAAGCCATGGTGGTGCAATGGTTAAGTGCTCAGCTGCTAACCAAAAGTTTGGTAGTTTGAACCCACCTAGAAACCCAAAGGGGGACGCTATGAGTCAGAGGTGACTCGATGGCAGTGAGTTTGGTTTTCTGGTTTAGAATTTCTGTGTGAGAAAGAATTGGTGGCCTGCTGCTGTAAAGACTGATGTTGTTAGGTATGGTGCAGTTAACTCATAGAAATTCTTGTATGACAGGATGAAACACTACCCAGATGCTGCACTATCCTCACAAACAATGACGTGTTTGAGCCCATTGTTTTAGCCATTGTGTCAATCCATCTTGTCAAGGGTCTTCTTTTTAGATGGCCATATACCTTACTAAGCATTATGTCCTTCTCTAAGGACTGGTTCCTCCTGATAATATGTCCAAAGTAAGTGAAACAATGTCTCACCATCATATCTTCTATGGAACATTCTGGCTATACTTCTTCCAAGACATATTTGTTTGTTCTTCTGGCACTCCATGGCATATTTAATTTCCTTCACCAACACCATAATTAAAAGGCATCAGTTCTTCTTTGGTCTTCCTTATACACTGTCTAGCTTTCACATGCATATGAGGCTATTGAAAATACCATGGCTTGGGTCAAGCACCTTAGACTTTTTTTTTTTTTTAATGATTTGGGTGAAAGTTTACAGAGCAAATTCATTTTCCGTACAGTAGTTCATAACATTTTGTCTCATGACATTGACTGCAATATCCCACAGTGTAACAGCTCTCTTCCCACTTCTTCCCCATAGTTACCTCTTCTCTGTGTCTTCCCTCCTATGCACTCCTGTCGCCTGCAGTCTCCCTGCACATACACTGCCCTTCTGTTTGCCTGTGATCAATCTCTCCAAGGAGTGTATCTACCTGATGTAAATGTTCAGCTCATATGCTGGTCTTTTATTTGGCTGGAAGCCACGAGAGTGAGTTAAATCCAGATCTAAAGGGCAGCTAGGGACCATAATCTCAGGGGTTTAACCAGGCTCTATCAGACCAGAAACCTGGTCTTTTTTGCTTAATTTTGAGTTTTGTTCCACATTGTTCTCCCACTCTATCCAGGATCTCCTACACAGATCTCCCTCTGAGTAATTGCCAGTGGTAGCCAGTACTGTTCTTCTGGTCTCATGGACATATAGGCTGAGGATCATACACTACCAGTTCCTTGAACTAGTTGTTTTCATGCATCTTTGGTTTTCTTCATTCTTCTGTGCTCTGAGCAAGGGGAGACTCATCATTCCAGCTAGATGACCGTTTGCAAGCTTTTAAGATCCCAGTGGCTACTCACCACAGTAGGATGTGGAACAATATTTTGTGTAGTATATTATTCCAGTTGAGCTTGGTGTCCCCTGGGTCCATAGTCCTGAGCCCACAGGTCCAACTACTCACTCCATCTGGGTAGCTGGCTATGGCCAAGAAGTCATCACAACCTTGTCCCTTGTTAGCTCTACTATGTACCTGGACATTCTTACAGAACATATAAATATGTTTGTGGAAACATCATCTGCCATCCCTATACATGGTCATGAGCACACTACCCCCTGCCTAGACATACTTGATCATTCAACCTGTCCACCCATCTATCCACCTGTAGATCAATGTTTGCCATCACTGACGATGCTGTACTGTATGCAAGCACCATAGTCTTTAAAGTGACATCTTTGCTCTTAAAACACTTTAAAGAGGTCTTTTGCAACAGATTTGTCCAATGCAATAAATGGTTTGATTCCTTGACTGCTGCTTCCATGAGTATGGGTTGTGGATCCAAGGGAAATGAAATCTTTGACAACTTCAATCTTTTCTCCATTTATTATGAAGTTGCTTATTGGTCCAGTTGTAAGGATTTTTGTTTACTTTATGTTGTGATGCAATCTATACTGAAGGCTGTTGTCTTTGATCTTCATCAGGAGGTGCTTCAAGTATTCACTTTCAGCAAACAAATTTGTGTCATCTACATATTGCAGGTTGTTATTGAGTCTTCCTCCAATCCTGAAGCCATGTTCTTCTCCATATAGTCCAGTTTCTTGGATTATTTGCTCAGCATACAGATTGAATAAGTATGGCAAAAGAATACAACACTGATGCACACCTTTCCTGATTTCAGACCACATATGATCCCCTTGGGAGCTCTGATGGCTTAGTGCCTAAGGCATATGACTGCTAACCAGAAGGCTGGTGGTTCAAACCCACCAGCCACTCCTTGGAAGGAAGGTTGAGCAATCTATTTCCGTAGTGGTACTGCCTCGGAAACCCAGGGAGGGGTCGCTATGAGTCGGGTCTAAATGGATGGCAGTACATTGCGTTGCATTGCAATGATTCCCCTTGTGGTGGTTATGATTTTGTGTCAACTTGGCTAGGCCTGGTTGAGTGTCTGGGCAGCTAGATGGAGTATTCCCATGATGAGACTGGTAATCAACTCCATGGTGGAATCTACTATGAGCAGCTGAGTAGCTACCTTTGGGTATGTGGCCTGCTTCCTGTATATAAGGAGGAGTTTTGAGAATGGTCTCTAGACTGTGGCACACTTGGACCCTGCATGTAGCCGTGTCATTGCTCAGCAGCCTGCCATGCTCTGCGGACCTTGGAACTTACAATGGACTTAAGTCAATGGCCTGCCGTGTGGTTTGGTAACATCGGGACTGTGCCTTTTTACTTACCAACCTTGGGCTTCTCAGCCTCAGCAGCTAGAAGCTGTCTGAGTGAAGAAACGCCTCTAGCTCCAGTGGGCCAGGAGCAGGAGGCAGAGCTGGACCCAAAGGTTGAGGGGCTTTCACCCAGCCCCTAGAGCCTGGCACTTTGAACTTGGACTTAAAGCCTCCAAATTGTAAGAATAAACTCCTGTTTGCTTAGGCCATCCCATTGTGGTATATTTCTTGTCAGAGAGGCACTAGGTAACCAGAACACCCCTTGTTTGGTTTTAATAGCTGCCTCTTGGTATAAGTTCCTCTTGAGCACAATTAAGTGTTCTGTATCTCCCATTCTTCAAAATATTATCCACAATTTATGATCTACATGGTCAAATGCCTTTGCATAGTCAATAAAACATAGGTAAACATCTTTCTGCTATTCTCTACTTTCATCTAAGACCCAACTGACATCAGCTACGATATTCCTTGTTTCACATCTTGTTCTGAATCTGACTTGAATTTCTGGCAGTTCCTTGCCGATGTATTGCTGCAACTGTTTTTTAATTATCTCCAGAAAAATTGTACTTGTGATATTAATGATATTCTTTGATAATTTCCATGTTCTGTTGGATCACCTTTCTTTGGAATGGACATGAATATGGATATTTTCCAGTCAGTTGGCCAAGCCTTCCAAATTTCTTGACATAGATGAGTGAGTGTTTCCAGCATTACATCCGTTTGTTGAAACATCTCAGTTGGTATTCTGCCAATTCCTGAAGCCTTGTTTTTGGCTAATGCCTTCAGTGCAGCTTAGACTTCTCCCTTCAGTACCACTTGTTCTTGATCATATTCTATACCTCCTGAAATGTACGAACATCAACAAATGTTTTTGGTACAGTGACTCTGCATATTGCTTCCATCTTCTCCTTCTTAGAAAGTCCAGTGGAGCAGTTCTATTCTGACACATGGAATCACTATGAGTTGAAATAGACTCAGTGGAACCTAACAACAACTCTCAGCTTCTAAGAATGAGCCATTTTTCACTGGGTTTACACATATGGTTAGAAGAATGTGTTTGACAGTGAAAACTGCCTACCTGGAATAGAGCTCAATGGTGGATGGAACATAGAGGTGGTATGCTTAACATCCTGCCAACTAGGATACTAGAAAGCCACAAGTGTTACAGATGAGATCCTTTATTTTTCTCCTGTAATGATCTGCTGAATTTTTTCCAAGTGGAGCACATTATGATAGCTTGTTATAAACTAACCTCACTGTAGAAACCACTGGCCAAGAATTCCCTTGACTTTGTATTTCCCAAGCTATAGACTGATCCACGTCTGTACCCACTTGCTCCTCCTTTCTTTCTGCTGCATGAAAGGAGAAGTCTATTGTAATCTAAGGCTCATCCAGCCACTGTTCTTTGAAGTCTGATCTCTCCCACTGACTTAGGAACCCAATTCTTCCTCTCCTAGATTTTCAAAGTCTCCCAACTAATGTGCTTACTGCTCTGGGTTTGGTTGCTGTTGTTGTTGTTGTTGCTATGTGCCATCGAGTCGGACCCGACTCAGCGACCCCTCCTTGGGTTTCCGAGGCAGTATCACTACGGAAGTAGATTGCCCCATCTTCCTTCCAAGGAGTGGCTGGTGGGTTTGAACCGCCAGCCTTCTGGTTAGCAGTCAAGTGCCTTAGGCACTGTGCTACCAGAGCTCCTCTGGGTTTGGTAGCATGATGGTATCAGCCATTCATTCATTTACTCATTAGAACCATATTTATTGACTATCTCATATTTATTGAGTACAATCTGCACTTCAGAGTTGCAGTGGTTTAGATGCTTTCTTGAAAGCTGATTTTTGAGATGGAGCAAATCCAGGGATTCCAGACATCTGAGTGGAAGCAGAGTCACTGGACTGAGAGTAGGAATCTCCACGGGGCAGCGTGGAGAATTTTGAGGGCTGAACCTGCTGAGTCTAGATAGATGTCATTACTGGACTGGCCATCAACCTGTCTCTACAAACCAGGGGAAAGAAGCCTCAGGCTTCAGAACAAGTTTTTGTGAGGCCCTTTTCAGTCCTAACACTCTGTTAATTGATACATATTTTTTAAACCTGGGAACCTCATCTAGCTCTATATCCATATGAAAGAAAGAACATTAAAGTGTGTGTGTGTGTAGTGGGAAATCAAAGGAGGTATTTAGAGGCTATAGGTCCCTCGGTGTCACAAATGGTAATGAAACGTCCCTTCACTGGTAATGAAAGGTTGGTGGTTTGAACCCATTCAGTGACACTGAGGAAGAAAAGGCCTGGCAATCTGCTTCTGTAAAGATTACAGCAAGGAAATTCGGTGGAGTAACACATGGGATGGCCATGAGTCAGAATTGACTGCAGGGCACAAGTTTAGAGGCTAGGGAAGAGTACAACAGACAGAACAGGGGAGGAGGGTGATTGTCCTCTGTTCTTCTGCCTTTTATGTTAGAGTCCTAAGATTCTGTATGCTTTCTTTCCCTGGAATATTTTCACATGAAGATGCCAAGAGCCAGAGGAAAGAATTCCTGTTACAGTGGAAAGAATTCCTGACACTGGAATAGCAAGCATTCTAGCTGTGGATATCAATTTAAGGTGGCATTTCCTTATGTTGCTCCTGTCATACTAAGTAGGTATCCATTTCCTCCACCCTAAGGAAAGCTTGCCTTGTTCCTGGTACTCAGGAGCTCTCTGTTGCCTCCATCATGCATAGAATTAATTCAAATAACGTGATTTTGCATTTCAGCCAGTCTAGATTGCCAATTGATAGGCATGTCAGGAACACAGGAGCCATTTACTATCTTAAATAGCTCAATTTTGAAATAAGTAGGAAACTTCTAAAATTTTGAAAAAATATTTTCCTTCCTGGATGCTCAAAAGATCCTGTTGTTTGTTTGTATAAATTTTGTTTTATTTGGAAGGTTTGTGTTTTTGCCAGTAATGTGCTCCTGCAGCATCATGCATATTAATATGAATTTCAGCTGATTCAGAATTTAGAAGCAAATGTAATACAGTACTCAGGACAGATACCACGTGTCCTAGACTTCAGGAGCCAGAGACAATAAAATAGTTACAGTGATGCATGTTTGTAGTATTTTCCCCTGTTAGGTATCATGGAGAATATTAATTTTCTTTTTAAACACATAACTCTCTTACTTTCTATCTATCTCTGCCTATTTCTGTCTCTCTGTCTGTCTCTGTTTGTCTACCTTTCTCTCTCTCTCTCTCTCTCATATGTCTGCCATGGTAAGTTAAATAGCATCCTAAGGAATTAGGAAGCTAAGGGTTCTAAGGTTCTAAGGAGCTCTGGCAGCATAGTGCCTAAGGCACTTGACTGCTAACCAGACGCTGCAGGTTCAAACCCACCAGCCACTCCTCAGAAGGAAGATTGGGCAATCTACCTCCACAGTGATACTGCCTCAGAAACCCAAGGAGAGGTCGCTATGAGTCGGGTCCGACTCGACAGCGCACAACAACAACAACAACGGTTCTAATCACAAACTCACTGTTGATTCCTCTGCTTATTCATAAATCTTTTCCATTTGGGATTGTGTTTGAGGGAGAGGAGGATGACAGATTTTTAAGGAGAGGCAGGGAGGCTGCTAAGAAGAAAGAGAAATAATAAAGGACAAAACAGCACAGTGATTCACACAAGAGACTGCAGAGCAGAGCCCAATAGCTTTAACCCAAACCCCAGGAAAACCTCTTCAAGGAACAGTGTTGACCACTGACAGGGTCCTGACCACTTGAATGAGTTCTACAAGAATTCATTCCTGGAGGCCTGAGGGAACTTTTCAGTGAGGTCACCAAGTAACTAAACCAATTCCTTTCTTATTGACATGGTTAGGTTCCAAAGACCAGGTTGTTATGAGAAAACTGGCCTTATGTGAAAATGGAAGATAATCACATCAGACCAAAAAACGGAGGATGACTACATCATTACATAACTGCCATGGACTGAAAGATATACCATGGAATATACCACAGGCTACCAGAAGAATGAACAAAACTGTCCTAGAAATTACAGCCTGAATGCTCCTTAGAAGCATTGATGATGAGACTTCATATTATGTACTTGGAACATTTTATCAGGAGGGACCAGTCCCTGAAGAAGGGCATCATGCTTGGTAAAGTAAAGAGTTAGAGATGGAGCAGACCCTTGATGAGACTGATTGACACAGTGGCTGCAACAATGGGTTCAAATACAGCAATGATTGTGAGGATGGTGCAGGACCCAGCAGTGTTTTGTTCTGTTGTACATAGGGTTGCTATGAGTCAGAACCAACACAAAAGCACCTAACCATAACATATAACCACCAAAGTACATCAATACATAACTGCCAAATCACTGAGAGTCATAGCCCAGAAAAGTTGGCACATAATCTTAACCATCACAGCCAGATTACTCTCACCTCACACTTCTGCATTCATAACTGGCAGACATATGTTGTTAATGTGCAAAATAGTTGGACAGTAGATTTTTTGTTATTGTTGTAAATTTGAAATGTCAGATAATGAGATAGTTGATAAGTAAGAAATAGGTGTATTTGTAATTTTGCAGAATTAGGAGAAGATGGAGGAGTAAGAAGACTGCTTGTCTGTCAGACACATTTTCAAAAAGAAAAGAAATGTGGGCTCTGAAAACAACAGAATGGTGAACTCAATGACAATTTCACGTAAAATTTAAGGCAGATTAAAATTTATTATGGAAAATTTCAGATATATACAAAGGAGAGAAAACAATAGAAAGGAAGCATCATGAACCCATTGGCCAGATACAACAGTTATCAACTCATGACCATTCTTGTTTCACGTTCCCCCATTTTGATTCTGTTTTCTCCTCCAACTAGATTACTCTGAAGCAAATCCAAATTATCATATTATTTCCTTCTTAAATATTTCAGTTTATATGTTTTTAAAATATTAACTCTTTCATTAAAATACATAATCACGGTACTGTTGTCACACCAAATATATTAACAATAATTTCTTAATATCATAAAATATTTGGCATTCAAGTTTCCCTGATTATCTCACAAAAGTTTTTGTAGTGGTTTGTTTGAACTAGAATTCAGAACAAGATCCACACACTATATTTGCTTTTTTGTTTGTTTGCTTTTTATTGCTGTTGTTGAGAATATACACAGTAGAACATACATTAATTCAATAATTTCTCCATGCACAATTTAGTGACATTGATTACATTCTTTGAGTTGTGAAACTATTCTCACCCTCCTTTTCTGTGTTGTTTCTCCCCTATCAAAATAAATTCACTTCCCTTAAGGTTCCTATCTAAGGAACTCTGGTGGCACAATACCTAAGGCATTTGACTGCTAACCAGAGAGGTGGAAGTTCAAACCGACCAGTAACTCATGGAAGGAAGATGAGGCAATCTATTTCCTTAAAGATTTACCACCTTGGAAGCATCATGGGAGTCGGAATTGACTCGATGGCAATGGGTTTGGTTTTTTAAGGGCCCTATCTAATTTTTCCCTTTGCTGTTGTCAATTTGATCCCATATAGATATTCTTTTTTTTTTTTAATTGTGATTTGAGTGAAGATTTACAGAGCAAATCACTTTCCATAAAGCGTTCACATATACTTTGTCTCATGTCATTGACCACAGTTTACCACAATGCAACAACTCCCCTCCCACTTCCTCCCCACAGTTACCTCTTCCCAGTGTCCATCCCTCCAT
>NW_006921763.1:4231027-4238888 GCF_000298275.1 Orycteropus afer afer
CGGTCCCTCTGGGTAGCTGGCTGTGACCAAGCAGTGACCACAACCTTGCCCCTTGTCAGCTCTACTATACACCTGGGAATTCTCATCATTCACATAAACTTATAGGTCCATTGTCTGCCAACTCTACATATGTTCTTGGCCATATAGATAATTCTTAAAAGAACACAATGCTCAAGGAAGACATTCTTCACTAATTAAGTTAAATTATTGTTCAATTTAAAGAAGACTTTCAGGAGGATGTTTTTGGTTTAAGGTTTAAAGGTTATCTCACGACAATAGTTTCAGAGGTTCATCCAGTCTCAATGGCTCCAGAATGTCAGATTTCCATGAAAATTTGAAATGCTGTTCTGCCTTTCCTCCCTTTTGATCAGAATTCTTCTATGGAATCTTTGATCAAAACATCCAGTGTTGGTAAGTGGGCACTATCTAGTTCTGTTCTCATGGTAAATAAGGCAGTTCTTCAAAGAGGCAATTAGCCAAACATTTCATTTCTCCTTCCTTTTCCTGACTCCCCTTCCTCTGTTGCTCCAGGTAAGTAGAGACTGATTTGATTTTGAATGGCTACTTGGAAGCTTGTAAGACTTCAGGCACTATACAATGAACTAGGCAATGCAACAGAAGCACTGAACAGGACATGAGGCCAACTAACTGGGATATCCATGAAACCACTACCCTAATGCTCCCCCTCCCCCCTAATTTTTATTGTAGTTTTGGTGACAGTTTACAGAGTAGTTACTTACTTTTCCATTCAACAATTGATACACATTTTGTTTCGAATACTGGTTGCAATCCCCTCAATGTAACCGAACTCTTCCCACTTCCTCCCTGGGCTCCCCATTTCCTTTTGTCCTTCTTTTCTGTCCCTTCCCACCTTCTGAGCTTTGTTTTTGGGTAAATGCTATAATTTTGGTCTCATAGGGTTGATTTTCCTAAGGAGTACATTCCTTCCAGAGTCATTATTCACTTTATAGGCCAATCTACAGTTTGGCTGAAAGATGACCCGGGGGGTGGTTTCAGTTCCAGGCCTGAAGGATGTCTAAGGCCACAGTCTTAGGGGTTCCACTGGTGTCTATCAGACAGTAAGGCTGGCCATTTTTATTATTTTGAATCTTGTTCTACATTTTCTCCCCTTTCTCTGTCCAGGACCTTCTATTGTGATCTTGATTACAGTAGTCAGTAGTAGTAGCTGGGTACCATCTAGTTCTTTTGGTCTCAGGGTGATGGAGGCTGTGGTTCACATGGTCCATTAGTCCTTCGCACTAATTGTTTCCTTGAGTCTTTTATTTTCTTCACTCTTCTTTGCTCTTGATGAGGAGAGATCAATAGTTGCATCTTAGATGGCTGATCACAAGTTTTTAAAACCCCAGTTGCTACTCACCAAAGTAAGATATCTTTGTGGACTGTTACACCAATTGACCTAGATATCCACCGAGACTGTGGTCAATGCATTTTTTTAAAAAAATTATGATTTGGGTACAAATTTACCAAGCAGATTTATTTTACACTCAACAGTTCAAACACATTTTGTTGCACAGCACTGATTACAATCACCGCAATGGATTCTACTTCCTCCCTATGATTACCTTTTCCCTGTGTTCTTCTTGGGAGCTCTGATGGTGTAGTGCCCAAGGCATTTGAATGCTAACCAGAAAGCTGGAAGTTCAAACCCACCAGCCGCTCCTCAGAAGGAGGATTGGGCAATCTACTTCTGTAGTGATTCTACCTCAGAAACCCAAGGCGGTGTCGCTATGAGTCCTGTCTGTCTAGCTTTCCTCCTTCTGTTCTCTCATGGCTGAGTATTCTAAGAGGTGCATCTCCCTAAGCTCCGTGGTCTGCTCATAGGCCTTTCTGTTGTTTGGCTGAGAGCTAACCCATAAGAGTGAGTCCAATGCAGGCCGAAAGGGTAAACTGGGGCCATAGTCTTGGAAGTTTCACCAATCTCTATCTGACCAGTAATTCTGGTCATTTTTATGTTTTTGATTTGTTTTCCATATTTTTCCTCCCACTCTAACCATGATCTCTAGTTTTGATCACTTTCCAAGTGGTTGGCATTGGTAGCTGGGCACCATATAGTTCTTCTGGCCCCAAGGTCATATAGGCAGGGGTTTCATGGACTAATTTTTTCCGTATGTCTTTGATTATCTTCACTCTTCTTTGCTCCTTAGAAGGAGAGACCAATAGCTGCATCTTAGATGGCTGCTCATAAGCTTTTAAGACTTCTGTCACTACTCACCAAAGTAGGGTGTAGAACAATGTTTTTGTGTACTATGCTGTGCAAATTAAGCTTGATGCTCCCCAAGACTAGGGTCCCAAGCCCATGCCCAGTGACTCACTTCTTCAAGGTGCTTGGTTGTGGCTAAGAAGCTACCCCAACCTTGTCCCCTGTTAGTTCTGTAATATATATGGTTATTATTATAGAACACAAATATGAGTGTATCATCAGCCAAACTTATCTGTGGTCATGGATATATTTCCGTTCTCCTACTCACACCTGATCTCCTTGTCTGTCTGCCTATGTATCCACCTGTAGACCAGTGTTTGTTATTAGTGATAATGCAGTATTATGTATGTGATGGTGTCTGCCTCTGTTGTTTATACCTTTTGTGAACCTTTTTGTGTTCTCCTTTTCCTTATTGTTATTGTGCTGGCCACACACTTCTATTATAATGCCTTTCCTTTCACTCAAATCAACACATCTCTTAACTAAACCAAAAAAACCCACAAAAAACAAAAACAAAACTCATTGCCATTGAGTCAAATCCAACTCATACTGGTTTCTGAGGCTATAAATCTTTACAGAAGTAGATTGCCCATTTTCCCCACAGAGCGGCTGGTGGATTTGAACCACCAGCCTTCTGGTTAGCAGTCAAATGCCTCAGGCACTACACCACCAGAGCCTCTTGTCTCTCAACTGGTCAGCAGTTTTCCCTTCCCTCCCCTCCCATTCCTGATAAGCAACAAAGTAAATTTCCTTCCCTATGTAAACCTCTCCTTGAGTATTTATTATAAATGAGTGCATTTGGTTTTTATAACTCTTAAGATTTTTAGGATCTGAAGTTTCCTCTCCTCTCTTTTTCTTCCTTGCAATTTATTTGTAGAAGAAAATGGGTCATGTGCACTGCACTGTAGAATTTCTCACATTATGGATTTGGCTTGTAGCCTCTCCATAGTGCTGTCTAATCCTAACCCTTATTATTTCCTGTAAACTGATAGTTAGGTCTAGAGACTTGATCAGATCCTGGTTCAATTTTTTGGCAAGGATCCTTCATGGCTGGAACTATATACTACTTATTTACATCAGGAGGGACATACTGTCTGATTGTCTCTCTTCTTATGATGTTAAGTTTGATCTGTGGGGTTTGGGTGTTATCAGCTGGAATCACCTATAATAATGATGCTCATCAGCTTTTTATCCAATGATTTTAGGAGCCATTGGTTATCAGGTAATTCATTCAGTTAAGATATGTAATTCCATTTAGTTAAGGCTTGCAAAATGGTAATATTATAAATCTGTCATTCCCTGTCAATTTAGTAGACAGAATGTTTCCATAAAGTAATACTTTGCTCTGTAACTATTGGGTGAAAGGAGTCTTGATGGCACAGTGGTTAAATGCTCAGCTCTCACTGAATGATCAGCAGTTTGAACCCACCTGGTGCTCCACAGAGAAAAGACCTGGTGATCTATTCCTGTAAAGATTACAGCCTAGGAAACCCTATGGGACAGTTCTACCTTGTCCTATGGGATCACTATGAGTTAGAGTTGACTTAACAGCAAAAACACAACAATTTATTACTACTAGGTACACAAGGCGTGGTTGGTATAAGGTATGGGAAGACAGGATAAATGCTCGATTCTTTCCCTTTATCTGCCAGTTTTCAAAATAATGAGTTTGTTCCTTGATTTTCCTCAAATATTTATTATTATTTTCATTTTAACAGCATTTTGAACTAATGAGTGTAAATATATTGTATGTGTTTTGTCCCATTGAAGGAAGTATTCTTATTGATGCTCAAATTATCCAAGATTTGTCCTCTTCAATTTGTCTTCTCCATTTTTTTGATAGCTTCCTTGCCAATTAGGATGACAAGATGTTTCCAGTCATCCTTTACATTCTTTGTCAAAACCTGGAACCAACTAGTTCCCCAACGAGCCCTAATTCCTCTTAGTGGAAAATGGTATTTGGAGACTGAATTGTGGGTGCTAGACTGAATTTTGAAATGAATAAATTATGAGTATTTTGGAAAGAAAGCAACAGTCACAAGGCACCAGGATCCAGTTGAATTAAATTCGCCAAACATTTATTAAATAAGACATGGCTCATTCAAGATTAGGGAGAAGAAAATAGGCATAAACAAACATAATGTATAATGGGCTTTTGGGATATAAACCAGGCATGAAATAATTATGCCTAGAGTCAAGGAGAAAGCTTCATCAAGGAAGGGGCATCTGAGCTGAGCCCTGCAGGAGCAGTAGAAATAGTTGGACAGGCAAGGCGGAAGAGAAAAAAGAATCTGGGCAGAGAAAAGAACATGAGCAAAGCTTCAGAATCACCAAAGTGCTTGGAGTGTTTGAAGAAGAGTTAGATTTGCTTCATTTCCTCTGACAGGGCTAGTGGATCCTGACTGAGAGCAGCCAAATGCAGCAGACATAATGCATCTGGACTTCAGCAGGGCATTTGTCCAGGACTATCATGATATCGTTGTGGACAAGATGGAGAAATATGGACTAAACAATAGTACCATTAGATGAATTAACAACAGTTAGGTGAATGAATGAACCAAAAGGATGCTGATTAGCAGATTGATGTTAGCATGGAGGATGGTCTCTAGTGAAGTGATATAGGATCCTGTCCAGTTCAACATTTTTATCAATGATTAAAATAAACATATAGAACAACTACTTAGCAAATCTACAGATTACACGGAGCTAAGCATGCTAAGTAATTTTAGTGACAGAGTCAAGATTCAGAAAGATATTGGCAGGTTGGACCTGTTGAGAAAAAATCTCTAGGGATAAATGTAAATTCTCATAGCAGAATAAATAAGCAAACCAACAAGTGTACACATCCATACATACAGAGAGTACATGGGAAAGACATAGTTAATATATAGCATATGTTGAAAAGACTTTGGAGGTTAGATCTATGTTATGTCTTATGAATCTGCATGAATAATAGCAGAGTGTTCAGAATCTGAGGGCACTGGTCAACAGTGGGCTGCATGGATCTCCTCTCAGAAAATACTTTACAATTGACAATTAGGGTAGTTTGCAAAAGAGTGGCCTGATTGGTAGAGAAAATTTTCAAAAACTATAAGGAAGAGTCAGAAACCTGGAATCAATAAACTCATAGGACCTACAAAAGGCATAATAGTTACAAAGCTGCCATGTAAGAAGAGTAGGAGTCTTTTGCAGCATAGCTCTAAGGCAACATAAGGGTACAACGGGGTCCACTGGGTAAAAGTAGAAGGAAAAAGATTTATGCTCTACAGCAGGATGCTCTAATAGTCAGAGGTCTCCAGACATGGAGGAGGCTGCCTCATGGATGAAGCCTGTTATCATAAAGACAGAGACACCCAGAAGGGAGGGTGTTGAGGAGAGTTGAGCACCTAAAGCAAGAATTGTAAGAATCTATTTTCCCTCCCTGGCTTCCCTCTTGGCTGGTCCTATTCAGGTTGCTGGTACTCATGCTAGTCACATGGGAGCACAGAGCCAACCCTGAAATATTTTTCATTCACATAATGTCTTGTGGTTTGTTTTTTCCTTTTTATCTTTCTCCTACTTACCCCTTGCTAAGTTGTCACATTGCATTAAGAATCAGGAGAGGTGGAATCTACTTTCAGTTCTTCTAATATTAATTCTGGGACCTCAGGTGTGACAAATTGAAGATGGTTTTAATTCTTTGACCCTCTTCCCATTGAGAAATGGAGTCTAATTTTCTCCCCTTGAATTTCCTCCTTTGGTCTTGGTAATTTACTTGGCCAATAGAATATGGTGGAGTCTTTGTGGTTTCCAAAGTTAAGCCATAAAAAATCTTGCTATTTTACTCACTTTAGCAGCACATATACTAAAATTGGAATAGTACAGAAAAGATTAGCAGGGTCTCTATGTAGAAATAATATGAAAATTCATGAAGTGTTCCATATTTTTAATCACATAAAGAAGCAGGACAAGATGGCTCCAGCAAGTGACCAAAATAAAGAACAAGAAAACCTTCTGGAGGAAGAAATGGTAATGTAAGTACCTGATAAGGCATTCAAAAGACTAATATATAAGGTTCCACAAGGGATCAAGGAAGCAGAGAAAACAGTAGAAGAATCCAGAAAACAATACAAGAACAAAATGACAAAATAAATATACAATTAGAAACCACACAAAAACATCAACTAGAACTCCAAAAAATTAACAATAAAATTTCAGAGATACACAACTCAATAGGACATAGGAGTAGAATTGAATCAATGGAAGAGAGAATCAGTGAAATAGAAGACACATCCCTTGACACAAATTTGTTTAAAGAAAAAACAGAAAAAAAATAGCCTTTAGGGAGATCCAAATCAAAACTACAACGAGATACCATCACACCTTGACAATCATGGCACTAATCAAGGACACAGAAAATAACAAATATTGGCAAGGTTGTGGGGAAATTGGAACTCTTATACACTGCTGGTGGGAATGTAAAATGGAAACCACTATGGAAAACATTATGAGGCTTCCTTGTTGTTAGTTGTTGTTGAGTCAATTCTGACTCATAGTGACCATATGTACAACAGAACGAAACACTGCCTGGTCCTGTGCCATCCTCGCAATCTTTGCTATGCTTGAGCCCATTGTTGCAACCACTGTGTCAATTCATCTCATTGAGGATCTTCCCTTTTTTCTCTGACCCTCTGCTTTACCAAGCATGATATTCTTCTCCATGGACTGGTCCTTTCTGACCACATGACCAAGTAGGTGAGACAAAGCCTGGCCATTCTTGCTTCTATGGAGCATTCTGGCTGCACTTCATCCAGGACGCTTCCTTAAAAAGCTAGAAATAGAAATGCCATATTATTCAGCAATCTCACTCCTAGGTATATACTATAAAGAAATAAGAACTGTGACACAAATAGGCATATACACACCTATGTTCATTGAGCATTATTCACAATAGTAAAAAGATGGAAACAATGTAAGTGCCCATCAATGGATGAATGGAGAAACTGTGGTATATACACACAATGGAATACTATGCAATGATAAATGATGACAACAAATCCACAAAACATCTCACAACATGAATGAACTTGGAGGATATTATGCTGAGTGAAATAAGTCAATCAAAAAAGGACAATCTTCTATGAGACCATTATTATTTAAAAAAAAAAAAAAAGAAAGAAAAGAAAAGGTTTACATGTAGGGGGAAAAAAAAGAAAAGATGATTACCAGGGATGAGAGGGGGAGGGGGGGAAATTATGAACTAGATAGGAGACACATGTTAATAATGGTGAAGGGAAATGCAATACACAATATGGGAGAAGTCAGAACAACATGACAAAGTCAAAGTAAGACACTGAGAGGACTGTAAGAATAAAGGGCAAGTACAGAAATTACTCCACCACTTGTCTGTTATACTGTGGTGGTTTAAGTGTTGCTGTGATGCTGGAAGCTATACCACCAGTATTTCAAATACCAGTGGGGTCACTCATGGTTGGACAGGTTTCAGCAGAGCTTCCAGACTAAGACAGACTAGGAAGAAGGACATGGCCAGGTCCACTTTTTTTTTTTAAATTAGGATTTGGGTGAAGATTTACAGAGTAAATTCACTTTTCATACAGCAGTTCACATATACTTTGTCTCATGTCATTGACCAAAATTTAC
>NW_006921763.1:4240868-4242647 GCF_000298275.1 Orycteropus afer afer
AGGTTTCACATTTAAGTCTTTGATCCATCTGGAGTTCGTTTTTGTGTGTGGTGTGAGGTACAGATCTTGTTTCATTTTTCTGCAAATGGATCTCGGCCAGGTCCACTTTTGAAAAAAAAAAAAAAATTGGCCACTGAAAACCTTATGAATATCAAGGAAATATTGTCTGATATACTGACAGAAAATGAGCCTCTAAGGTTGGAAAGCACTCAAAATACAACTGGGGAAAAGCTGCCCCCTCAAAATAGAGTCAACCTGAATGACTTGGCTGAAGTAAAGCTTTTGGGACCTTCATTGGCTGATGTGACATGACTCAAAATGAGAAGAAACAGCTGTAAATATTCATGAATAATTGGAACATGGAATGTATGATGTGTGGATCTAGGAAAACTGGAAGTTCTGAAAGATGAAATAGAATGCATAAAGATGCATTGTTGTTGTTGTTATGTGCCGTTGAGTCATATCCAACTCATAGCGACCCCTCCTTGGGTTTCCGAGGCAGTATCACTGCAGAAGTAGATTGCCCCATCTTCCTTCTGAGGAGTGGCTGGTGGGTTTGAACCTCCAGCCTTCTGGTTAGCAGCCAAGTGCTGTTGCCACTATGCTACCAGAGTTCCCAAAGATGCATTAGTGAGCTGAAATGGACTGGTATTGACCTTTTTGAATCAGACAATCATATGGTCTACTATTCAGAGGATGAATTCAAAAGGAATGCTGTTGAATTTATTGTCAAAAAGAATATTTCAAGGTCAATCTTGAGGTACAATGCTGTCAGTGATAAGTTAATATCCATATGCCTACAAGGAAGACCAGTTACTACTACTATTATTCAAATGTATGCACCAACCACTAAAGTCAAAGATGAAGAAATTGAAGAATTTGACCAATTTCTGCGGTCTGAAATTGACCAAACATGTGATCAACATGCATTAATAATTACTGGTGATTGGAATGCAAAAGTTGGAAACAAAGAAGAAACATGACTCAACTCACTGCTGTTGAGTCAGATCCTACTCATAGCAACCCCTCCTTGGGTCTCTGAGGCAGTATCTCTATGGAAGTAGATTGCCCAGTCTTCCCTCCAAGGACTGGCTGGTGGGTTTGAACTGCCAGTCTTCTGGTTAGCAGTCAAATGCTTTAGGCACTATGAGCATAAGTAGTTGGAAAATATGGCCTTGGTAATAGAAATAACACCAGAGATTGCATGATGGAATTTTGCATGACCAATGACTTACTTATTACAAATATCTTCTTTAAACAACACAAATGGTGACTATACATGTAGATCTTGCCAGATGGAATACACAGAAATCAAATAAACTATATTTGTGGAAAGAGACAATGGAGAAGCTCAATATCATTAGTTAGAATAAGGCCAATGATGGATTGTAGAATAGACCATCAATTGCTCATATGCAAGTTTAAGTTTAATTTGAAGAAAATTAAAACAAGTCCATAAAAGCCAAAATATGGCCTTGAATTTAGAGACTGTCTGATTTGCTGCATTGAATACACTGACTGAAGAATAGATAAGTTTGGGGATGACATTATTGTTCAGAACATCATAAATGAAGAAAGAAAAATTTCATTTAAAAGACAGGAAAGGAAGAGAAGACTAAAATGGATGTCAGAAGAGACTCCAACTTGCTGTTAACCAGAGAGTAGCTGAAGTGAATGGAGGAAAAACTGAACAGAAGTTTTTTTTTTTTTTTTTAATTGTGATTTGGGTGAAGATTTACAGAGCAAATTCACTTTCCGTACAGCAGTTCACATATACTT
>NW_006921763.1:4256095-4257408 GCF_000298275.1 Orycteropus afer afer
TGATTAATGGATGTCTGTGGCTGTTTCTCTTCAATTTGAGTGGTGCCACATCAGCAAATGAAGGTCTCGAAAGCTTTCTCTTTTCCATGAGTAAGGCTGTGTAGATCATAAGAAATTATGGATGACTTTGTAAAGAATGGAAATTCCAGAACACTTAATTGTGTTTATGAGGAGTCTGTACATAGACCAAGAGGCAGTCATTCATAGAGAACAAGAGGGTACCGCATAATTTAAAATCAGGAAAGGTGTGTGTCAGGGTTGTATCCTTTCACCACACTTATTAAAACTGTATGCTAAGCAAATAATCTGAGAAACTGGACTATATGAAGAAGAACACAGCATCAGAATTGGAGGAAGACTCATTAACAACTTGTGATATGCAGATGACATGGTCAACCTGTGATATGCTTGCTGAAAATAAAGGTGAATTGAAGCACTTACTGATGAAGATCAAAGGCTACAGTCTTCAGTAGGGATCACTCCTCAATGTAAAAGAAAACAAAAATCCTCACAACTGGACCAATAAGCTACATCATGATAAATGGGAAAAATCCTTGAAGTTGTCAAGGATTTAATTTTACTTGGATCCCAATCAGTATGGAAGCATCAGTCAAGAAATCAGATGTTGTATTGCACTGGGCAAATTTGCTACAAAAGACCTCTTTCAAACGTTGAAGAGCAAAGATGTCACTTTGAGGATTAAGGCATGCCTAACCCAAGCCATGGTACTTTCAGTTGCCTCATATGCATATGAAAGCTGGACAATGAATAAGGAAGACTGAAGAATTGATGCCTTTTTGTTGGCGAAGAATACTGAAAATACCATGCACTGCCAGAAGAATGAAAAAATCTGTCCTGGAGGAAGTGCAGCCAGAATGTTCCTTAGAAGTGAGAATGGCCAGACTTCATCTCACCTACTTTTGTCATGTTGTCAGAAGGGACCATTCCCTGGAGGATATCATGCTTGGTAAAGTGGAGGGTCATCAAAAAAGAGGAAGACCTGACACAAGATGGATTAACACTGTAACTGCAGTGAAGGGCCCCAGCACAGCAAGGATTGTGAGGATGGTGCAGTAGCAGGCAGTGTTTTGCTCTGTTGTTCATGTGGTCACTGAGTCAGAATTGACTCAACAGCACCTAACAACAACAACAATGGATAATGACGTTGAGCATTTTTCATGTGTTTGTTGGCCATTTCGATAACCTCTTTGTTGAAATACCTGTTCAAGTCCTCTGCCCATTTCTTGACTTTTTTTTTTTTAATCGTTTTGTTGTTACTTTGTGGGAGTTATAGATGATCTTAGACCCTTGTT
>NW_006921763.1:4257508-4265186 GCF_000298275.1 Orycteropus afer afer
GTTGTTACTTTGTGGGAGTTATAGATGATCTTAGTTTATTTTGATGTATGTGTATATGTTTTTTTTTTTTTTTTTTGGTTCCCAAGTTTTATTCAAGGATTTATACAAAATATGTCTGACAAATGAGTTTTAATCCTCATCTTCTTCTTCTTCATCATCCTGGTTAATCTGGAAGTAATGTAACTCATAACTTTCTTTGCTGTTGGCAACTACATGCAACCAATCACATAGATTATTCTTTTTCAAATATTTTTTGGTGAAATATTTCAAATACCTTTTAGAAAAAGTCACCTTGGAGGTTACAGCAATCTTCTTGCTTCTTTCAATGGTTACAACCCCTCCACCAAGATTACCAGCTTTCCCATTAACTTTGATCCTTTCTTTAAGAAACTCTTCAAAATTGGCAGCATCCATGATTCCATCTTCTACAGAGTGGATGAAGTTCAAGGGTGAACTTCAGAACTTGCTTCTCCCCCCACCGCCTGCCCCATCACCACAAGCTTTTCCAGCAAAGGAAGCAGAAAGGGAGCTCATATATGTGGTTCTTGAAAAGTTTCTTCCAGTCTATAGGCTGTCTCTTCATTTTGTAGATACAAGCCCTTTGATGAACAAATGTATTTAGCTTCTATGAGGTCCCATTTATCTATTTCGTCTTTCACTGTTTGTGTTTTTGTTGTCATATTTAATAATGCATCATTAGAAACTAGGACCCTCAGACTTCTCTCTCTCTCTCTTTTTATTTATTTATTTATTTATTTATTTTGTCTAAGAAATTTATGGTTTTAGTTTTCACATTGAAGTCCTTAATTCATTTGAATTGTTTTTTGTGTATAGTGTGAGGCATGGCTCCTGTTTGATTCTTCTGCATGTGGAACTCCAATTTACCCAGCACTACTTGTTGAAAAGACTTTTCCTTCCTTATTGAATGAATGAGAATAGGGTTTTTTCTTTTTCTTTTTTTTCGGAACATTATTACGATTTGGGTGAAAGTTTACAGAGCAAACTAGTTTCCTCTTCAACAATTTATACACATTGTGATATTAGTTGTGATCCCCACAATGTAATAGCACTCTTCCTACTTTCCCAAGTTCCCCATTTCTATTCATCCTTTTCTGCCTTTTGAACTTTGTTTTTGGTTAAATGCCTCCCTTTTAGTCTCATATGATTAATTGTTCTGAGAAGTATGTTCCTCGTAGGTGTTGTCTGTTCACTTTATAGGGCTGTCTATTGTTTGGCTAGAATGTGATCCCCAGCAGTGGGTTCAGTTCCAGATTTGAAGGGTGCCTAAGAGTCTCAAAGGATATAGTCTTGAAGATTCCACCAGTCCCTATCAGACCAATTAGTCTAGTCTTTTTTATGGTTTTGAATTTTCTTCTACAGTGTTCTCCATTTCTATCCAGGACATCCTCTTGTGATTCCAATCACAGTGGTTGATATAGTAGCTGGGCACCATCTAGTTCTTTTAGGTCTCAGGGTAGTGAAAGTAGTAGTTTGTGTGGTCCATTGGTCTTTTTGACTAATTGTTTCCTTCAGTCTTTATTTTCTTCACTATTCTTCACTCCAGACAGGGAGAGGCCAATTGTTGCATCTTAGATGACTGTTTGCATGCTTTTAAGACCCCAATTACTATCACCAAAGTAGGATATAGAACACTGTCCTTTGTAGACTATGTTATGTCAGTTGATCTAAATGAATCCCCAAGACTGTGGTCCCAAATCCTCAACCCCAGTGCCCCAGACCTCAAGGTTTTTGGTTATGGCAAACCATAACTTTGCCCCTGTATGCTCTATTATATACACAGATCTATTTGCAGCACATACAAATATCCTCTGACAAATCTCTATATATTCTTAGGCATACTCCCATATGCCATCCCCACACCTATTCAGCTCACATATCTACCTATGAGAATAGTTTTAACATCACAGATCCCCTGAATGGATGCTAGGACTCCCAGAGGACACCAGACATTACTCTGAGAACCACTGCTCCAAAGAAATGGTCTGGAAAATATCTGCATTAATTGTTCGTATCTGATAACACTTAACAGGGTCAAATTTTTCAGAGTAATTTGTATTTTAACAAGGAATAAAGTCCTTCCCAGAAGGGATGAATCTCTAATGGTGGCATTTCAGATATGCAAATGGTCTTTTGTCTCAATGTGGTTTCCTTATTCTAATTCACTTCTCTGGTAGCGTAGTGCCTAAGGCACTTGACTGCTAACCAGAAGACTGGGTTCAAACTCACCAGCCACTCCTCGGAAGGAAGGTTGGGCAATCTACTTCTGTAGTGATACTGCCTCGGAAACCCAAGGAGGGGTCGCTATGAGTAGGGGTCAACTCGATGGCACATAACAACAACAACAACAATTCATTTCACAGACATGAGTAGAATGTTGCCCTCCCAGCGTCCACTAAAGTCTAGCCCTGGAGGGCATAAAGTTGTGGCACCCATTCCCGCCCCCCCCCCAGAAGAAAACAGGCAATCATGCTCAGACCATCCATGCATTTTTCATTTTGGGCAAATACATCTTTTTTCTTTTAAGGGCAGAGAAGAATTCAATGAGTAATTAGCAGAGAACTTGAGATTACTAACTCTGATTGACCTACTTTAAGCAATTAGACTTGGTTCTTCATCTTGGAAACTATGCCAAGAGATTGTTGTAACATGGAGGTAATACACCCGTTTACTGTAATTAAATTATTGAAAATCAGAAATGAAATCTTATCTACCCTTTCCTAGTAATGTTGATATTTCCCAGAAATTTTAGCTTCATATTTTTAGTAATTGCATTGTGTTAGTCAATTAAAATGACCCAGTATAAATGTTAATAAGTAAACATAATCATAATCCTAGACATACTCAGTTGCCAAAGACTTTAAAAAGCCATGACACCCATCCCTCTGCCTCTAGGCATCTTTATCTTCCAATCAATTCTCAAAAGAAATAGTATCAGAAAATATGTTCTTCTCACTCTCTTTGTATTTTTTTGAATACTCCAGTCCAGATAAAAAAAAAATAATTAAAGTTACTTTAGAAAATATTTAGAAACATTGAAATACTGTGAGGAAGATTGAAATAATTAAAGAAATTTTTTTCTCCCCAGAAGTGAGGCAGTGAGTTTACTCTACCAAGTACATATAGATCTATCAAGTCTGAGCATGCTGAATATGATTTTTTCTTTGATGGTTCGGGTAGTGGTTTTGATTCTTTATTGTGGTGACAACCACATTTTAATAAATGATTAACCTAGTTCTACTGGGAGTTGTATATGTCTTGATGCATCTAAAAGTTTTTGGATTTGAAAAGATATGTAGACTGCATAAGCTAGTTAATATTTATCTTAGGGATTATTAGAATTATCTATGATTTGCTGAAGGTGGAAATATCTATTGTGTACCTTTAGGAATAAATGATTTATGTGCAAAAGTCAAATGATATATATAACATATGCTGTCCTTTAATTTTTAAGGAACTCTGTTGGTGAAGTGGTTCAGGCATTTGGCTGCTAACCAAAAGATCAGTAGTTTGAACTGACCAGCCTATCTGCAGAAGAACCATGAGGCAGTCTGCTTCTGTAAAGATTTACAGCCTTGGAAAGCCAATGGCGGACACTATGAGTCAAAATCAGCTCAGTGGCAGCAAGTTTGGTTTTTGGTATCCTTAATTTTGGCCCTATGAGATTTTCTAAGAGTATAGTTCCTGAGTTATCCTGAGGGCCTCCAAAACAATAACGGTCTTTTGATGAATTCTGGTTATAGGAAATAGAAGCATTTTGCTCATTTGTTTGTTTTGGCTTTTGGATCAGAGCATAAGTTTATAGACTATCAAGAAAGGAATTATTCTCTAGATCTAAGGGCATGTGGAGAGATAACAAGTAGGCACATGAAAGAAATGTTCACTATTACTAGGAAAATGTAAAGTAAAGCCACAATGAGATATCACTACAGCAGTTTCTCCACATCCTCTCCAGCATTTGGTATTACCACTATAGCATAGTGGCTAAAGCACTTGACTGCTAACCAGAAGGCTGGCGGTTCAAACCCACCAGCCACTCCTTGGAAGGAAGGTTGGGCAATCCTACTTCCGTAGTGATGCTGCTTCGGAAACCCAAGGAGGGGTCACTATGAGTCGGGGCCGACTCGACGGCACATAACTACAGCCCTATTAGAACATCTAAAATAAAAAATAGTGGTAAATACCAAATGTTGGAGTGGATGTGGAGAAACTGGATCTTTCATACTTAGAGGTGATTATATGAATCTCTCCATGGATTAAAATGAATAGAACTACACACACACACAGTGCATTTAAAAATTGGTTACAATTGATTAAGGTCTGTAGTCTAGTTGACTGTATCATACCAATATCAATGTTCTGGTTTTGATACTGGACTACAGTTATATATGATGTTACCATTGTGGGAAGTTGGGTGAAGGGTATAAAAGACAGTTTTTGCAACTTCCTGTTTGTATGTAATTATTTCAAAATAAAACATTAAGAAAAAATGTGAGTACCAAAGATAAACTAATTCTTGTTTACATTTGCTGAAGTTTGCTTCTGTTCTCTCTCCATCCACCCACTACAACTCCTTCTATCTGCCTCTTGGAACAGTTGTTGAGATGTCAGAAATGGTGTTTAAATGGTAGAAATAAGGCACAGGATGACTGAATAAGTTTTTCCACTAATTATATATATGTTGTTGTTTTTATGTGCCGTCCAGTCTGCCCTGACTCATAGCAACCCCTCCTTGGGTTTCTGAGGTGGTATCACTATGGAACTAGATTGCCCAACCTTCTTTCTGAGGAGTGCCTGGTCGGTTTGAACTGCCAACCTTCTGGTTAGCAGTCAAATGCCTTAGGCACTATGCTACCAGAGCTCCTAAATATATAAATATAGATATAGATAGATAGATAGATATAGATATAGATGGCTATAACGTTATTGGGATTATTAGGGCTTTTTACAATAATGCTGACTTTCCTTCTGAGTACATGGTAGGATCACGCTTCCCTGATTCATTTAAAGTTAGGCATGGTGATATGACTTGCTATGGCCAAGGAACTAGGAGCAGAAGTAATATTTATCAGTTCCAAGAGAAAGTTTTAAAAGCCAGAGTATGATTTAACATGACCACTTCCCCCGAGGATCTATCATATGGGTCCTGAGTGATATGGATAAGCAGAGGTACCTTTGTAACAACTAACATCAAACAAGTTGCAAGTGGGAATTAAGTTGTGTTGTGTTACTACAGAGATCTGGGGACTCTTATGGTCAACCCATCTATCTGATATAAAAGTAAAAACATTTTGATGTTACCTTTTGAAAGCAACTTGACAAGGATATTTATATCCCATGATATACACATTCAAATTATAGGAATATGTATCCTTGAAAAGTCATCTAGAATCATCCAAAACTTTATGCACAAAGATACTCAACAAGGAATTATTAATAAGAAAAAAGAATGAGAAAACAACAATAAAACCATGGAAGTAGTATAGCCTAGATAATCAACCAAAAGAAATAAACAAAATATGGTTCTGTGGAATATTATGTAGTCATTAACATTATGCGGGAAAGCATTTATATTTTAATGTTAAGTATAAAAATCAGGAGACAAAATTGTGTATAGTGTATACTAATTATGTAAATTCATGCATAAAATCACTAAATTGTACAATAGGCTCCACGAACAAATGAAATGACAAGACAAAACTGGTAGTTTAATATTTAGAATATATAAAGAACTCCTACAGATCACTAAAAATAAGTTAAACATCCAAAAGAAAAATGAGCAAAGGCTTTGAATAGGCAATTGCAGAACAGGACATCCATATAGTAAATAAACATCATTAAAAGATGCTCACGTTCACTAGTAATTAGAAAAAATCAACACAGATATTTCACACCCACAGATTGAAGAAAATTTAAAGGTCTAAAAATATTAACAGTTGTTAAGACTGAGAGAAAATTGGAACGAGAATAAAGCTGATGACTTAGAGAACAAATTGTCAATAGCTGGTAATTTGAAGCTGTTCATACCCCATGCCATAGCCATTTCATTTCTAGAACATACCTTGTAGAAATTGGAACATGTGCTTTAGAAGATGGGTACTACATGGTTGGAATGACAGTTTGAAGAGGAATGGCATGGCATTAATCATCACAAAGAATGTTTCAAGATCGGTCCTAAGGTACAATGCTGTCAGTGATAGGATAATACCCATACACCTACAAGGAAGACCAGTTAATACTATGATTATTCAACTTTATGCACCAACCACCAAAGCCAAAGATGAAGAAATTGAAGATTTTTATCAATTTCTGCAGCCTGAAATCGACCAAGCATGCAGTCAAGATGTGTAAATTATCTCTGGTGATTTGAATGCAAAAGTGGGAAACAAAGAAGAATTACTGGTAATTGGAAAATTTGTCCTTGGTGACAGAAATAACACTGGAGATTGCATGATAGAATTTTGCAAGACCAATGCCTTATTCATTGCAAATACCTTTTTTCAACAACACAAACAGTGGCTATACACATGGACATCACCAGATGAAGTACACAGGAATCTGATTGACTACATCTGTAGCAAAAGGCGATAGAAAAGCTCAATATCTTTAGCCAAAACAAGGCCAGGAGCTGATTGTAGAACAGACCATCAACTGCTCCTATGCAAATTAAACTTGAAGTTGAAGACAATTAAAACAAGTCCACAAAAGCCACAATAAGACCTTGAATATATCCCTCCTGAATTTAGAGACCATCTAAAGAATAGATTTGACACACTGAACACCAGTGACCAAAAACCAGAGGAATTGTGGGATGACATCAAGAACATCATCCCTAAAGAAAGTGAGAGGTCATTTAAAAGACAAGGAAGGAAGAAAAGACCAAAATTGTTGTCAGAAGAGACTCTGAAAATTGCCCTTGAGTGGAGAGTAGCTAAAGCAAATGGAAGAAATGACAAGATAAAAGAGCTGAACAGAAGAATTCAAACAGCAGCTCGAGCAGAAAAAGCCAATTACTATAATGAAATGTGCAAAGATCTGGAGTTAGAAAACCAAAAGGGCAGAACACGCTCAGCATTTCTCAAGCTGAAAAAACTGAGGAAAAACTTTAAGCCTCACGTTGCAATATTGAAAGATTCTATGGGCAAAATATTGAATGCTGCAGGAAGCGTCAAAAGAAGATGGAAGGAATACACAGAGTCATTGTATGAAAAAGACCTGGTCGATGTTCATACATTTCAGGAGGTGGCATATGATCAAGAACCAATGATATTGAAGGAAGAAGTTGAAGTTGCACTGAAGGAATTGGTGAAGAACAAAGCACCTGGAATTGATGGAATCTCCATTGAGATGTTTCAACAAACAGATGCCCCGCTGGAGGCACTCATTCAGTTAGTTATGCCAAAAGATTGGAAAGACAGGAACCTGGCCAACTGACTGGAGGAGATCCATATTTGTACCCATTCCAAAGAAAGGTGATCCCACAGAATGTGGACATTATCGAAGAATATCATTACTATCGCATGCAAGTAAAATCTTGTTGTTGTTGTTAAGTGCCGTCGAGTCGTTTCCGACTCATAGCAACCCCATGCACAGCAGAACGAAACACTGCCCGATCCCGCGCCAGCCCCACAATCCCTGCTATACTTGATCCCATCATCAC
>NW_006921763.1:4268466-4271194 GCF_000298275.1 Orycteropus afer afer
CTTCTGGCCTGCTACTCTGTGCTACGCCCGTGCTTACCTTGCTCCCGGAGACCCGGTCCCTCTCGGGAGGGTAACGAGGGAAAGTGTTCAGTGCAGATCAGTGAGTAAGCACCAGCCCGCCTGTGCTTACCTTGCTCCCGGAGTTAAAATCTTACTGAAGATAATTCAAAAATTGTTGCACAGTATATTGACAGAGAACTTCCAGAAATGCAAGCGGGATTCAGAAGAGGATGTGGAACGAGCCTCTGCTGATGTCAGGTGGATCTTGGCTCAAAGAAAAGAACACCAGAAAGATGTTTACTTATGTTTTATTGACTATGCAAAGGCATTTGATTGTGTGGATCACAATAAATTATGGGTAACATTGAGAGGAATGGGAATTCCAGAACATGAGGACCTGTACATAGACCAAGAGGCTGTCATTTAAACTGAACAAGGGGACACTGCATGGTTTAAAATCAAGAAGGGAGTGTGTCAGGGTTGTATCCTTTCCCAATACTTATTTAATCTATATGCTGAGCAAATAATCCAAGGAGCTGGACTATATGAAGAAGAACATGGCATCTGGACTGTTGGGAGAATCATTAACAACCTGCAATATGCTGACAATAAAACTTTCCTTGCTGAAAGTGAGGGTGACTTAAAATACTTACTGATGAAGATTAAAGAATGCAGTCTGCAGTATGGATTACATCTCAATATAAAGAAAACAAAAATCCTCATAACTGGTCCTATATAAGCAGCATCATGAAAAATGGAGAAAAGATCGAAGTTGTCAAAGACTTCACATTGCTTAGTTCTACAATTGATGCCAATGGAAGCAGCAGTCAGGACATCAGACGTATAGCACTGGGCACATCGTCTGCAAAGGACCTCTTTCAACTGCTGAAGAGCAAAGAGATCTCTTTGAGGACTAAGGTACGCCTGACACAAGCCATGGTATTTTCAGTTGCCTTGTATACATGTGAGAGCTGGACAAAGAATAAGGAAGGCCAGAGAAGAGTTGATGCTTTTGAATTGTGGTCCTGGTGAAGAATGCTGAGAGTACCATGGACTGCTAAAAGATCTAACAAATCTGTCCTGGAGGAAGTGCAGCCGGAATGCTCCTTGAAGGTGAGAATGGCCAAATTTCTTCTCACTTACTTTGGTCATGTTGTCAGAGGGGACCAGTCCCTGGAGAAGTATGTCACGGCAAGGTGGATGGTCAACAAAGGAGGGGAAGGCTCTCAAAGAAATGATTGACACAGTGGCTGTGGTGATGGGCTCAAGTATAGCAAGGGTCATGGAGCTGGCGTGGGATCGTGCAGTGTTTCATTCTGCTGTGCATGAGGTCTCTATAAGTTGGAAACGACGGCACCTAACAAAAACAACATGTTTATTGCAATATTTCTTGTATGCAAAAACTCTCAAACAATCTACAAATCCAATAAAAAGAAAATGAATAAATGATACTAATAATTGAATATAACCTAGTTTAATGAATGAACTTGATTTACATGCATAAACATGAATAAATCTTGAATAAATATTATTGAATTGTTGAGTGAACAGGACAAGTTGCAAAATGAAAAACTGTTGTTTTGGTTACCTACTGCCACTCTGACAGGAATATACAACAAAAGGGATGGCTTTAACAAACAGGAGTTTATTCTCTTACAATTTTGGAGGTTAGAAGTCTGAGTTCAAAGTGCCAGGCTCTAGGCACTGGGTGAAAGCCCCTCAACCTTGGACTTCAGCTCTGCCTCTTGCTCCCAGCCCACTGAAGCTGAAGGGTTTTCTTCACTCAGGCAGCTGCTGGCTGCTGAGGTTGACAAACCCAAGGTCAACAAGTGAAAAGGCACAGTCCCAATATTACCAAACCACATGGTAGGCCATTGATTCAAGTCCATTAAAATTCCCAAGATTGCAGAGGATGGCAGGCTGCTGAATGAAGACTCAGCTACATGGAGGGTTCAAGTGTGCCACAAAGCTAGAGAGACCATTCCCAAAGCTACTTCTTATATATTGGAAGCAGACCACATCCCTAAAGCAGCTACTCAGCTGCTCATGGCAGATTCCATCATGGAGTTAATTGCCTGTCTCATCATGGGGAATAACTAGCTCCAGCTGCCCAGCCACTCATCCAGGACCAGCCAAGGTGACAACAACCTTAACTACCATGAGTGTGATTTGATTTATGTAAATTTAAAGATACCTGAACATGTATATGTTTATGAATACATACACATATTAGTACAATCAAAATGGAGTTGTTTTGTTGTTGCTTGCCCTAAAGTCAATTCCAACTCATAGCCACCCTATGTTGGCAGAGTGTAACTACCCCATAGGGTTTCCAAGCCTGTAATCTTTATGGGAGCATATCTACAGATCTTTTCTCCCGCAGGACTGCTGGTGGGTTCAATCCCCTGAAATTTCAGCTAGCGGCCAAGTGTTCAACATTGTGCCACCAGGATTTCTTAAAACAATGATAGAATGAGTATGTATCAACTTTAGGGAAATGGTAATCCTTGGAGAGAGTGAGAGAAGTAGCTTCAAATGCATATGTTTTATTTCTTAAAAGAACAAAAAAAAAAGGAAAGAAAAAAGAGGGAGCACTCAAGACAAATACAACAAAATGTTAATATTGGTTAGATAAGACTTCTGGATTCATGAGAGTTTATTATGTCATACTTGGCATTTTTTTTTATTGTGATTTGAGTGAAGATTTACAGAGCAAATTCACTTTCCA
>NW_006921763.1:4272331-4275962 GCF_000298275.1 Orycteropus afer afer
CACCCCTGGTAACCAACAAAGAAAATTTCCTTCTATAGATAAACCTTTCCTTTAACTTTTACAATAATGGACTAATACAATATTTGTCCTCTTGTGATTGACTTATTTCACTCAGCATATTGTCCTCCAAGTTCATCCACGTTGTGCAGTGTTTTGCAGATTCTTTAGCGTTGCATAGTATTCCAATGTGTGTATCTACCATGGTTTGGTTATCCATTCCTCAGTTGATGGACACCTAGGTTGTTTCCATCTTTTCGCTATTGTAAATAGTGCTGCGATGAAAATGGGTGTGCATATTATACCTGTTCTTGTCATGGCTCTCACTTCTTTAGGGTATATATATACCTAGTAATGGAATGGCTGGGTCAAATGGTATTTCTAATTCCAACTTTTGAAGGAATCGATTGGCATTTTCTTGATGCTTGAAATATTTCATTGTTATGATAACAAAAGTCTATTTATAAGGAAATAATCCATGTTTACAAGGGCTGTCTCTGTTAGAATTGTGGACAATCTTTCTTCTTTGTTATACTATTCTGAAATTTCCAAATTATCCTCAATAAGCATGTATTTGTTTTATAATAGGAAAAATCTAAATTAATCTATCTTCTATCTTATAGAGTTTTGATGGTATGGTAGTTAAGTTTGTGTGTCAACTTGCCTGGGCCTGGTTGAGTGGCTGAGTGGTAGTTATTCTCCATGATGAGACTGGCAATCAACTCCAAGGTGGAATCTGCTGCTAGCAGCTGAGTAGCTACTTTAGGGATGTGGTCTGCTTCCTGTATATAAGCAGCAGTTTGAGAATGGTCTCTAGGCTTTGGCATGCTTGAGCCCTGCATGTAGCCGTGTCATTGTTCAGCAGCCTGCTATGCTCTGCCAACCTTGGGATTTTCGATGGACTTGAATTACTGGTGGCATAGTGCCTAAGGCATTTGACTGCTAACCAGAAGGCTGGAGGTTCAAACCCACCAGCCACTCCTTGGAAAGAAGGTTGGGCAATCTACTTCCGTAGTGATACCACTTCGGAAACCCAAGGAGGGGTCACTATGAGCTGGATCCGACTCGATGGCAGTGAGTGAGGTGTGGTTTGGTAATATCGAGACTGTGCCTTTTTACTTGTCAATTTTGGGTTTGTCAGTCTCAGCAGCCAGCAGCTGTCAGAGTGAAGTAAGGCCTCTAGCTTTAGTGGGCCAGGAGCAGGAGGCAGAGCTGAAGCCCAAAGTTGAGGGGCTTTCACCCAGCCCCGAGAACTGGCACTTTGAACTTAAAGCCTCCAAACTGTGAGAGAATAAACTCCTGTTTGTTCAAGCCATCCCATTTGTGGTATATTCTTGTTAGAGCGGCACTAGGTAACCAGAACACATGGGAAGAGAATTAATTTTCTTTTCTTTTTTCTTTCTTTTATTTTTTTGCATAGCTTCTGTGTAGCAGAGTACAGAGTTAGGAAAAGATGAAAGAGAGCTGTTCTCCCCCCTTTCCAACTTTATAATACAGAAAACAATATCAAAGATGGAAATACATACTTCACTCTTCTGTAGCATGACAAATCCATTTGTTCAGGCCTCATTTGTCTGCTAAGGGACGTTACCCTCCTGGCTCCCATCTGAGAAGCCTTGGTGGTGCAGTGGCTGAGTGCTTGGCTGCTAACCACAAGGCTGGGAATTGGAACACACCCTTGACTGCTAACCAGAAGACTGGCGGTTCAAGCCCACCATCCACTCCTCAGAAGGAAGATGGGGCAATCTACTTCCGTAGTGATACTGCCTTGGAAACCCGAGGAGGGGTCGCTATGAGTCAGGTCCGACTTGCCAGCACATAACATCAACAACAACAACAGCTGTTCTGCAGGAGAAGGATGCAGCAGTCTATTTCTGTGAAGATCTACAGCCTTGGGAATCCCATGGAGGAATTCTACTTTGTCCTATAGGGTCGCTATGCATGGGAATTGTACTCCACAGCAATGAGCTTGGCTTTTTTGGTTGGCCTCCATTTCCCTTCACTGTGATCAATTTTGAATATTAATACTAAAGCTCGCTCTGTCAATTACTGTCTGGGAATTAACGCTCTAACCCTGCACCAACTCTATCAGTCCTACACTTTCAAGACCTTACTTTTCAGTCTTGAGCACTGATTTGTAGCACAATGCCTAAACAAAATAGAATTGTGGTTAAAAGCATCAACTTTGTAGTGATTGGGTTATAAGCCTCTTCTACCACTAACCAGCTATTTTACCTTGGACAAATTATTTACTTTCTGTAAGTTGAAGATTTTTCATCTATAAAGTGAGGAGGTGTTAGTCTTTTCATTGTAAGACCTAGATACCAAAATCAAACTGGATTATTAAAAAAAAAAAAAAAAAAAAAAAGCAGGAGGAGATGTCTTCATTACTATAATTTTAGGGATAGATGTAGAAAGTTGGGTCTTTGTTTCAGATATGTCCAGTTTCAGATTCTCAAACTCTGGCATTAGGGACCATTTCTCCATGTTTTGAGTTGGCTCCTCCATATTGGCACACTCACAGTCAAGATGTCCCAAAGGCAAGATGGCTACAGCAGCTCCAAGCATCTATCTAAACAGTTTTAATAACCCAATGGAAAGAAGTGCCTCTTTGCTGAGATTCTCAAGAGTCCCAACAGAAGCCCCATAGTGGCTTTGGTTACCTTTGATTGGTCCAGTTTGGGTTCCAGCTCACCCTTGAACCACACAAAGATGCACATTTTCATTGGTAAAGCCTGGATCATGTGCCTACTGCTGGACTGATGATGGAGTAGCAATAGTTTTAGGAAAGAAAATGCAGTTGCTCCTTCCAGAAGGGAGGGTGGATGCTGGCCAAGACTGAAACAAAATAAGAAACAAATCTAGAATTCTCTACTACCAAAAACAAAACAAAACAAAACAAACTCACTGCCATCGAGTTGATTCCAGGTTATAGTGATCCCCTTTGGGTTTCCGAGGAGGTAAATCTTTACAGAAGTAGATTGCCCAGTCTTCCTTCCCAGGAGTGGTTGGTAGGTTTGAACTACCAACCTTCTAGTTAGCAGTCAAATGCCTTAGGCAGTACACCATCAGAGCTCCTTACCCTCTACTACAGTGCATAATAACTTCCTTTACCTATAGAATTTTTATGAGAATTAAATAATAATGCAAGGAAAGTACTTACCACAGGGCCTGGCACATTGCAAGCACTCCATAAACATTAGCTATTATATTAGAAGTAGTTAACAAAATAAAGTTACTGTTGAATTAACTCTGACTGATGGCGACCCCATGTGTGTCAGAGTAGAACTGTGCTCCATACCTTTTTCAATGGTGGATTTTTCAGAAATGAATTGCTGGGCTTTTGTTCCAAGTGCCTCTGAGTGGACTCAAACCTGCACACTTTTTATTTATTTATTTATATTGTGATTTGGGTGAAGATTTACAGAGCAAATTCACTTTCCATACAGCGGTTCACATATACTTTGTCTTGTGACATTGACCACAGTTTACCACAATGCAACAGCTCCCTTCCCACTTCCTCCCCATAGTTACCTCTTCCCCACGTCCATCCCTCCATGGACTACTGCCCCCTGAGCTGTCTCCCTGTGCATAAGCAGTCCTTCTTTCTCCCATGATTGTTCTCTCCAAGGAG
>NW_006921763.1:4276482-4297169 GCF_000298275.1 Orycteropus afer afer
CAGATTCAACTACTCGGTCCCTCTGGGTCAAACTTGCATACTTTCAGTTAGCAGCTGAGTACATCAGCCATTTGTACTACCTACTCCTTAGCAGAAATAAAATCAAAACCAAACCCACTGCCAACTCATAGTGACCCTATAAGACAGAGTAGAACTGGCTCATAGGGTTTCTGAGGCTGTAAATCTTTACAGAAGCAGACTGTCTCATCCTTCTCCCATTGCCTCATCTTTCTCCCACAGAATGGTCAGTGGGTTCAAACTGCTAACCTTTTGCTTAGCAGCCAAGCTTTTTAACCCCTGCTCCACCAGAGCTTCTTAGTATTAATCCAAAACTCACTGCCATCGAGTCGATTCAGATTCATAGCCAAACCCATAGGGTTTCCAAGGCTGTAAATCTCTACAGAAGCAGACTGCCTCATCTTTCTCCCATGGAGCAGCTGGTGGGTTGGAACCACTGACATTTTCGGTTAGCAGCCCAATGCCTTACCATAGCACTGAGCTCCTTAGCAGTAATAGTAGCTACTTAATAAATCTTTGTGGAATGACTACTGAATGTTCCTAAAATCTCAATAGCAACTATTCTAAGTGGATGGAATTTTACTTATTTAGTAAAAAACCTGGAAAAGCCATGGCAACTCACATGCCAATTCCAATACAGACTGCTTGTAGTGCTGTTTTGAGAAGGATTCTGAGATTAGGTCTCAGTCTAGCAGGAATTAGTGCTATGTTCAGTTAGAGTTTAGAGGCCCTCAAGTTTCATATTTACAATCTGTGGTCTAGAATAACACCTAGTACATGAGGTTACTTAGAAAAACTTTTACTTAATTTCAGGTTGGAGAATTATTCATATGTAGAATTACATATACATTTCAATCCATTTTAGAAAGATTAATAAAGACTATATCGTGTGTAGTTTGAGAAAGGAGAGATCAGGCACGTGTCTGATTCACTCTTGTAGATTTTATGTCTGGCACATCGTAGTTGAGTCCATATTTTTAGCCTTAAATGGAAAACAATTGTGCTATACTGAAATTCTGCCCATGAAACCCAGGGGATATTGATAAAATTAAACTGCGTGGAACCTGAGTAGTGTGTCATATTTTGTTTATAATTTTCACATTTTTTGCATATATTTCATGTCATTTATATTAAATTCATAAACAAAATATTTCTCTTTTTTTGTGAACTCAATAAACTTTAAAAATAACAATAAAAATGTCTTCTTGCCCGCTAATACATTTATTGGTAATTTCTCTGACTTCTCAGCTCTTTAAGACCTAATGAAAGAACTCTGCAGAGTGTCAAGTTGTGATGACAAAGGTGGTATGGTCAGAAAAGGCCTCAGGTGATGTGCATGTCAGTATCACACTGTTGCTAGTTGCCATCAAGTCAGCTCTAGCTGATAGTGACTTATGTACAACAAAACTAAATTTTACCCCATCGTCTCCTGCCATCATGATGATTTTTGATGTTTGAATTCTTGGGTCAATATGCCTCACTGAGGGTTTTCTACATTTTTGCTGACACTCTACCAAACACACTGTCCTTTCCAGAGAAATGCAATTACTACAAACTGCTGTTGTTAGGTGGCACTGAGTCAATTTTCAACTCACAACAGCCCCATGTGACTGAGTAGAACTGCCCCATAGGGTTTTCTAAGCTGTAATCTTTACAGAATCAGATCACCAGGTCTTTCTCTTGAGAAGCTACTGGGTTGGTTTGAACTGCCACTGTTGTTGTCAGGTGCCATCGAGTCATCTCCAACTCACAGCGACCCTATGCACAGCAGAAAGAAACACGACCCGGTCCTATGCCAGCCTCACAATTCCTGCTGTACCTGAGCCCATCATTGTAGCCACCGTGTCAGTCCATCCAATTGAGGACCTTCCCCCTTCTTCACTGACCCTCCACTTTACCAAGTATGATATCCTTCTCCAGGGAATGGTTCCTCCTGACAACATGACCACAGTAGGTGAGATGAAGTCTGGCCATTCTCACTTCCAAGGAGCATTGCAGCTGCACTTCTTCCAGAACAGATTTGTTAGTCCTTTTAGCAATCCATGGTACTCTTAGCATTCTTCTCCAACACCACAACTCAGAAGCATCAACTCTTCTTTGGTCTTCCTTATTCATTGTCCAGGTCTCACATGCATAAGAAGCGATTGAAAATACCATGGCTTGGGTTAGGCGCACCTTACTTCTTCAAGGAGATAACTTTGCCCTTCAGCACTTGATAGAGGTCCTTTGCAGCAGATTTGCCCAATGCAATACATCGTCTGAAGTCTTGACTGCTGCTTCCATAGGTGTTGATTGTAGAACCAAGTAATATTAAGTCCTTGACAACTTAAATCTTTTCTCCATCCATCATGAAGCTGTTCATTGCACCATTTGTGAGGATTTCATTTTCTTTATATTGAGGTGTAATCCATACTGCAGACTGTAGTCTTTAATCTTCATCAGTAAGTGTTTCAAGTCATCCTCACTTTCAGCAAGGAAAGTTGTGTCATCTGCATATCACAGGTTGTTAATGAGTATTCCTCCAATCCCGATGCCACATTCTTCTTCATATAATCCAGCTTCTTGGATTATTTGCTTGGCGTACAGATTGAATAAGTGTGGTGAAAGGATTCAACCCTGATGCACTCCCTTCCTGGTTTTAAACCATGCAATGTCCCCTTGTTCTGTTTGAACGACAGCCTCCTGGTCTATGTACAGGTTCCTCATGAATACAATCAAGTATTCTGGAATTCCCATTCTTCTCAATGTTATCCATAATTTGTTATGATCCACACAATTGAATATTTTTCCATAGTCAATAAAACATAAGTAAACATCTTTCTGGCATTCTTTGCTTTCATCTACCACTTGTTGTTGTTGTTAGGTGCCATTGAGTCATCCTCTACTCATAGCAACCCTACGCACAGCATAATGAAACACCGCCCAGTCTCATGCCAGCTCCCTGATCCTTGCTATACTTGAGCCCATCACCACGGCCACTGTGTCAATCCATCTCTTTGAGGGCCTTCCCCTCTTTTGTCGACCCTCTACCTTACCAAGCATGACATCCTTCTCTAGGGAATATTCTCATCTGACAACATGACCAAAGTAGATGAGACAAAGTCTAGCCATTCTCTTCCAAGGAGCATTTCAGCTGACTTCCTCCAGAACAGATTTGTTAGTTGTTTTAGCAGTCCATGGTACTTTCAGCATTCCTCACCAGTACCACAGCTCAAAAGCATCATCAATTCTTCTTCAGTCTTCCTTATTCATTGTCCAGCTCTCACATGCATTTGAGACGATTGAAAATACCATGGCTTGTGTCAGGTGCACCTTAGTCCTCAAGGAGACATCTTTGCTCCTCAGCACTTGAAAGAAGTCTTTTGCAGCTGACTTGCCCAGTGTTATACGTTGTCTGATGTCCTGACTGCTGCCTTCATGCTTTCCAGGAGGAAATGGGAATAGCAGTCAGGACATCAGCTGTCACTAGCTACAAATAGAACTATTTTTTCTGGCATGCAACATCAATCATTTCAAATCTGAAATGATGCTGACTCACAGCTTCATGAAGTACATCTTGTGTTTCACTACAAAGTTTCAGGAATATATATTAGAAACGACTGGATTACTAATCGTCTCATGACTCAGATATGGTTAATGAAAGAAGTTTATAACACTGGACATAAAGGGACACCCTGTCAATGGAATATTTTTGTTTTGGTTTTTTGTTGTGCTAAAAATACACACAATAAAACATATATAAATGCGACAATTTCTGTATGTACAATTCAGTAACACTGATGACGTATTTCAAATCGTGCAACCATTCTTGCAATCATTTTCCAAATTATCCTACCACTAATGATGTACATTCAATACACCCTAAGCAAAAATTCTCTCTTTCCCCCTTTCTCCCACCCCTGGTAACCACTAATAACTTTAGTTTCTAAATATTTGCTTGGAGACCTGATAACACAGTGGTTAAGTTCTCAGCTGCTAACCAAAAGGGCAGCAGTTTGAACTCACCAGCTGCTCCGTGGGAGAAAAGATCCGGCAATCTGCTCTCTTAGATATTACAGCCAGGGAAACCTGGAGCAGTTCTACTCTGCCATACAGGTAGTCCTCAGGTTATAAATGTCCAACTTACAGAACCTCTACTTCCCCTTTGTTGTTGTTGTTAAATGCCATAGAGTCAGTTAAGATCCTAGTAACCCTGTGTACAACAGCACCAAACACTGCCTGGTCCTAAGCCATCCTCACAATTGTTGCGTATGTCTGAGGCCATTGTTGCATCAACTGTGTCAATCCTTCTCAATGAGTGTCTTCCTCTTTTTTGTTGACCTTCTACTTTATCAATCATTATATCCTTCTCCAGGAATTGGTCTCTTCTGATAACATGACCAAAGTACAAGAGACAAAGTCTGGCCATCCTCACTTCTAAGGAGTGTTCTGGCTGTACTTTTTCCAAGGCAGATGTGTTCCTTCTTCTGGCAGTCTATGGTATAATCAATATTATTTGCTAACTCCCTAATTCAGTGGCATCAATAATTCTTCAGTCCTCCTTATTCATTGTTCAGGTTTCACATGCACATGAGGTGATTGAAAATATGATGGCTTGATTCAGGTGCACTTTAGTCTTCAAAGTGACATCTTTGCTCTTTAACACATTAAATAGGTCTTTTGCCACAGATTTGCCCAATGCAGTACATCATTTGATTTCTTGTCAGCTGCTTCCATGAGCATTGGTTGTGCATTCAAGTAAAATGAAATCCCTGGCAACTTAAATCTTTTCTCTATGAATCAGGGTTGTGTTCTTTCACCATACTTATTCTATCTGTAGCTGAACAAATAATCTGAGAAATTGTACTCTATGAAGAACGCAGTATCAGGATTGCAGGAAGACTCATAAACAAACCGTGATGTGCAGATGATACAACCTTGCTTGCTGAAAGCAAAGGGGACTTGAAGCATTTACTGATGAAGATCAAAGACTATAGCCTTCACTATGGATTACACCTCAACATAAAGAAAACAAAAATCCTCACAACTGGACCAATAAGCAACATCATGATAAATGGAGAAAAGATTCAAGTTGTTAAGGATTTCATTTTACTTGGATCTACAATCAACGTCCATGGAAGCAGCAGTCAAGAAATCAAATAATGAATCGCATTGGGAAAATCTGCTGTAAAAGACCTCTTTAAAGTTGTTAAAAACAATGATGTCACTTTGAGGACTGAGATGAGCCACACTCAAGCCATGGTGTTTTCAATTGCCTCATATGCATGGAAAGCTAGACAGTAAATAAGACCAAAGAAGAATTGATACCTTTGAATCATTGTGTTGGCATAGTATATTGAATATACCATGGACTGCCAGAGGATTGAACAACTCTGTCTTGGAAGTACAGCCAGAATGCTATTTAGAAGTGAGGATGGCTAGACCTCACCTCATGTATTGAAAATACCATGGCTTAGGTCAGGTTCACCTTAGTCTTCAAAGTGACATTTTTGCTCTTCAACACATTAAAGAGGTCTTTTGCAACAGATTTGCCCAATGCAGTAAGTGTTTGATTCCTTGACTGTTGCTTCCATGGGCATTGACTGCAGGTACAAGTAAAATGAAATCCTTGACAACTTCAATCTGTTCTCCATTTATTATGATGTTGCTTATTGTTCCAGTTATGAGGGTTTTTGTTTTCTTTATGTTGAGGTGTGATCCATACTGAAGGCTGTAGTGTTTGATCTTCATCAGGAAGTGCTTCAAGTCCTCATCACTTTCAGCAAGCAAGGTCATGTCACCTCTGTACCACAGGTTGTTAATGATTCTTCCTCCGATCCTGATACCACGTTCTTCTTAATACAGTCCAATTTCTCTTTATTTACTCAGCACAAAGATTGAATAAGTATGGTGAGATGATACTGTGCTGATGCGTACCTTTCCTGGTTTTAAACCGTGCAGTATCCCCTTGTTCTGTTCGAATGACTGCCTCTTAGTCTACGGACAGTTTCCTCATGAGCACAATAAAATATTCTAGAATTCTCATTCTTTCCAATGTTAACCACAATTTGTTATGACCCACACAGTCGAATGCCTTTGCATGGTCAATAAAACACAGGTAAACATCTTTCTGGTATTCTCTGCTTTCTGTCAAGATCTATCTGACATCAGCAATGATAGCCCTCTTTCTACAACCTTGCCTGAATCCAGCCTGAATTTCTGGAAGTTCCCTGTCCATGTATTGCTGCAACCATTTTTTAATTATCTTCAGCAAGATTTTACTTGCATTTAATATTTATGATATTGTTTGATACTTTCTGCATTATGCTGAATCACCTTTCTTTGGAATGGGCACAAACATGGATATCTTCCTGTCAGTAGGCCAGGTGGCTATCTTCCAAATTTCTTGGGATAAACAAGTGAGTGCCTCCAGTGTTGCATTTATTTGCTGAAACATCTCAGTGCGTATTCTATCAATTCCTAGAGCTTTTCCTTTTGCCAATTCCTTCAGCATAGTTTGGACTTCTTCCTTCAATACCATGGATTCTTGATCATGTGCTACCTCCACCCATTCTTTTTGGCATCCCTTAATTTGCATGTAAGGTGAGTACACCACATGCTTCAGCTTAATCCAAGCCCAGTCTGGGAGATGATTTCAAAAAGTGTAATCTGGCAGTAATTCATAAGATGGTTCAGAGTAGGAAGCTGAAAAGAGAAGACTAGTGCAAATACATAGACAAGAATGAACCAAGATTTGAATGAGGCAATTGGCCATGAAAATGGAACACAAGAGTGAAGGACTCTGCAGAATTAGAATTCATATGACTTGGCAATTAACTAAATGAACACCCGACCCCTCCTCGGGTTTTTGAGGCAGTATCACTACACAAGTAGATTGCCCAATCTTCCTTCAGAAGACTGGCTGGTGGATTTGAACCGCCAGCCTTCTGGTTAGTAGTCAAATGCCCTAGGCACTATGGTACCAGAGCTTCTAGCTAATATAGTAGCTAATATAGTAGTCATCACTTGACTGCTGACCAGAAGGCTGGTGGTTCAAACCCACCATCCACTCCTCTGAAGGAAGGTTAGGCAATCTACTTCCATAGTGATACCACCTCGGAAACCCAAGGAGGGGTCGCTATGAGTCAGGTCCGACTTGACCACGCATAACAACAACAACAACACTATATTAGCTATTTTTTCTTTCCATAAACCTCCTCTTACCTGAATTATTTAAACTGACATTTAAATTTAAATTTTAAAAAATTATTTAAACTAAGATCTAGGATTACAGATGCTGCATGATTTAGATGAGTTCAATAAAGATAAAGCTGGAGTGGCTGAGTAACACAAATGGTTAACACATTTGGGTGCTAATTGAAAGGCTGGCAGCTAGACTCTACCCAGAGGTGCCTCAGAAGAAAGGCCTGGTGATCTACTCAGAAACCAACCATTGAAAACTCTACGGAGCACAGTTCTATTCTGACACACGAGATCACCATGATTTAGAATCAACTTGACGCCAACTGGTTTGGTTTAAAGATAATGATATGTTTCAGAACTGTGCCACTTTAATCAGAACTAGGAAGTCAGAAGAAAATCCTGATTTAGGAAGGGCAATGTCAAGTTTCAGATTAGGGTTATAGGACAGCCAGCATACATTTGAGGTTTTTGTCCTGTTTTCAGGCTGTTGGAGTTGTTATGAAACAGCTCAAGAGTATAAAACATTTGAAATTTTTGTGCCAAAGATGAGAGCTTAGAAATTTTGTTTTAGATTTTTCATGATATATCTTGGTATTAAGATATTGGGTTTAAAAAAAAAAAGTAAAATGACCATAATGTCAGTTTCTCTTCTCCTTCTTTGAGGATAATGAAGATAGGATTTATTTACATGCTTAATACCTAGATTTTCCCTTTTTGATCTGCCATCAAGCTGATGCCAACGTATAGTGACCCTATAGGACAGAGTAGAATTGCCCCATAAGGTTTCCAAGGCTGTAAATCTACACAGAAGCTGACTGTCATTTCTACTGTCACATCTTTCTTCTGGAACAGCTGGTGGGTTCGAACCCCCAACATTTTAGTTAAGAGCCAAGCGCTTTAATCACTCAGACTCCAAAAACAACAGACTCACTGTCATCAAGTCAATTTTGACTCATAGCAACTCTCATCGGGTTTCTGAGGTTGTAAATTTTACGGTAGTAAATTGTCCCATCTTCCTTCCATGGATTAGCTGGTGAGTTTGAACTGCCAAACTTTTGGTTAGCAAATGCCTTAGGCAGTATGCCACCAGAGCTCCATACCACTCAGATTCCAAAAACCAACCAAATTCACTGCCAGCAAGTCGGTTCATGCCTTTGAGTCAGATCCACCACATAGCAACCCCTCCTTGAGTTTTCCAGGAGATATCACTACAGAAGTAGATTGCCCCATCTTCCTTCCAATGAGTGGCTGGGGGGTTTGAACTGCTAGCCTTCTGGTTAGCAGTCAAATGCCTTAGGCACTACACCACCAGAGCTCCTACCACTCAGATTTGTTGTTGTTGTTGTTGTTGTTATGTGCTGTCAAGTCGGACCAACTCATAGCAACCCCTCCTTGGGTTTCCAAAGTGGTATCACTATAGAAGTAGGATTGCCCAATCTTCCTTCCAAGGAGTGGCTGGTGGGTTCGAACCACCAGGCTTCTGGTTAGTAGTCAAGTGCCTTAGGCACTATGCTACCAGAGCTCCTACCACTCAGATTAGACATTTTAAATGCTAAATATCTTTTTTGTCTCTGGGGCATTTTCTGCCTCCCTAAGCATTCACCCAGCTACTACATTAGCTATTTTTTCTTTCCATAAGCCTCCTCTTACCTGAATTATTTAAACTGATTTTTTCTGAACTCTCACTAAAGATCTTGCCATCTCATAAAGCATAGGATTTTTAGAATGTGGCCATTTACTACAAATGTCTTTGGAAGGCCTTTCAGCCCATTGTTAACACAATGCCCTATTGTGTGTTTGTAACTCAAACTAGTTTCAGGCTATTTTTACCACACGCTCACACTGGTTTGAGCATTTTAATTAAATCAGACGAACAACCAATCACTAACTTAGTCAGTAACCATTCACTGAAAACAGTCAGACAGATTGTGTCTGTAGACACAGCTCGATCCTTTTGTTAGCACAGCCATTTTGGCTTTCTCCACTTAATCTCATTAAGGGTCCCCCCTCTGTCCACCTGACATAGGACTTTCTAGGTTTTCCTGGCCCAATGAATGTTTAGGTTTCCAATTACATGTCCCCAGATGCGTCTGTTCTGCCTTAATTCTTTTTGTTCTTTCTCGTCAATGTATTTAATATATTTGGGTCCATTGTATTAATCATTTGTCATAACTAGCTTTTATACAAGTTTCCAGTTTTGGTTCTTATCATTTTTGCTAAGCATTCTTACCATCTGTGTAAATTAGGGCATTATAATATCCTTATCTTGACTTCTTTTCAGCTTTCCCTGATCCTAGGGATGGATGAAGGCTTTGTGTTTAACAGTTATTTCCATCAGTAGGTCCCAAATGACCAAGAGATGCGAATGGGAGAGATTAGCATAGTAATCTCATTCTGATGGATAAAATTAGCAAAGATATTCCCCCCAAATGGAGAGCTGCCATTGGCAAACTGCTGTGCTTAGAATCAATTACTAAATTACTTTGCGCTCTAAGTTGACATTAACAGAAAAAAATTGCCATCGACCGAAGGGAAATAAGATAAAAAATATGCGATCATTAAATCTCTCGCTACTATTCACAAATGTGACTCGTAAGAATGGTACACAAAATAGGACAGAATTTAATTTTTAACAGTGCCCCCTGTCAACATTTCGTCTTGAGCTGCTCGGGGTCTGTGAGCCTGCCGTGGTCTTCCCCATTCAGCCATTGCAAAGGAAAGAGAACCAGGAAGGGGAGAAGAAAGCAGGTAAGGAGGAGAGCCTGATTCAGTTCCCCCACAGCCTGGCAGTTAGCTCTGGAGCCACAAGGACAATTTCTAATTCGTCATCAACCCAATCATGCCAAGCAGGGGTTGGAGGGCTGCCCCTCTGCGCCGGAAGGAGAACCACCTTGGAGAAGGTTTGTTGGCATTCTGGGTGCATTCTGAGCAGCATCAACGACAACGTGAAGCTGCCTCTCTCCTCAGTTTCTACTAGCTCCACCTGCCAGGGAAATGGTTACTTTACACAACATTTTTAGAGTCCCTGAGTAGTACAAATGGTTAAGTGCTCAGCTACTAATCTAAAGATTGGAGGTCCAAATACACCCAGAGGCACCTCGAAAGAAAGACCTGCCAATGTGCTTCCGAAAGATCACAGCCGTTGAAAAGGAGCGCACTCCTTCTCTGGCACATGTGGGGTCTCCAGGAGTCAGGAATCGACTCAACAGTAGCTGGTTTGCACAACAGTTCCTCAGACCTTTGCTGTACTATCAGCTTTTCCAGAAATTGTTTAACTGCACATCAACTCAATCATGCCAAGCAGGGGTTGCTTAATGCAAAACACCTGCATTAGGAAAAGCCTTTCCCCACTCAGAAACTCATCTTGCCTAAATGGGGTGACAGTAGTGCTGACTAGTATAAACAAGCAAATCAGTGCATATAAGGGAAAAAGCTTTAAGATTGCTTTTTTTTTTTTTTTTAGCCAGGGCCTGGGGAATCCCGGTGGCATAGTAATGGTTAATATTATTAGCACAGTGTACATATCAGCTGTCAAGATATTATGAGGACTTGAATTCAATCTCTGTTGGGGGAGTCAGGGTCAACATCATTAACTATAGATCTTGTCTCAGTTTCCATATAGATGCCTCAGGGCAAGTGTCTGCCAGATACATCTCTATAGATGGGCATAACCATAGAACATACAAGAGGCCCATCACACACATCAGTAATAGACAAGAAGCTTTTGTTTATCTGAAGGTTTACTGGAATTAACTGATCAGTGTCAACTTGACACAATAACTTTTGTCTACAATGCAGTAGATCATTTTGATAGTTTTATTGATGGAGTGTGTTGTCTAATGTAAATTGTAGGGGAAGTTGAATTTAGATAAAAGTCTGGCACATTTTTCTTAAGAGGAAACTGAAGAAGTTGTTTATAAATGTACCCTTGACAGGACACCTTCTGCAGTCTTACGGATATTACAACAGTAATTGTGATATTAATAGTAATAATTACAAGGGAGACTTGTAATTGAAATGTATGCAATTTGTTGTTGTTGTTATGTGCCATCGAGTCAGATCCAACTCATAGCGACCCCTCCTTGGGTTTCCGAGGCAGTATCACTATGGAAGTAGATTGCCCAATCTTCCTTCCGGGGAGTGGCTGGTGGGTTTGAAGCTCCAGCCTTCTGGTTAGCAGTCTAACTTCACTAAGTGCCTTAGGCACTATGCTACCAGAGCTCCGTGTGCAATTTAGTGGTTGGCAAATGCATCTTTAAGGGGGCACATTTTATGCTTTTACAGATATTACAACAAAATTGTGATATTAATAACGATGATTAGAAGGGAGATTTGTAATTGAAATGTAAGCAATCCATTCTTAGATTAAACTTGGAACACAAAACCATTAAAGAGAAATGAGAAAATAAGGCTAGGTCGTTAAGGGTGACACAGCTTTCATGTAAAAATTGCCTGTGAAAATGACAGAGAAATGAAATGAGAGCAAGTTAGAGTTTATATATTTACATGGAATTTTAAATAACTGCAAATGAAATTTATTCAAAAGCTAAATTTGAATTTTGGGGAAAATTAACAAAATGCATCACAAGCTTTTGAGGGATCATTTGTGGTAAACCTCATCAACACACCAGTCCGAGTGAAGAGTAGTAAGCACAGTTCATTTGCCTGAATGTGAGGTTCAGGTAAAGCCAGTCTCTTCTGGAGTAATTAACAGTGAATGTTATTCGCTGATTTAGAATCCCTTTAATTAAATAGTTTCTAGAAACAATTGTAATTTTTTTTAAATTTTGGTCTAACTAAAATTGTTAACCATTGCAGATTTCTGCATCCACACTCTAGAAAGAGAAATGATGACTTGCTTTTGTCATAGGAGAAATGACAGAGTTCACCCTTGAAAGTGAAAGTACGGTGAGTGCCCGGGAACTGAGGATCTTCTTAAAGAAATAAAAAGATGAAGCAGACACTTGGCAAGCAGGAGCCATTTAACCCTAAATTCACTTCCTGCTCTTGGATCATAGTATGTCTTCTTCCATAATAACAAGTTTTCAGGAGAGACCAGTCCCTGGCAAAGGAGCTCGTACTTGGTAGAGCAGAGGGTCAGTGAAAAAGGAGAAGACCCTTAACCAGACAGACTGACACAGTGGTTACAACAATGGGCTCAAGCATCGCAACAATTGTGAGGATGGTACAAGATTGGGCAGTGTTTCATTCTGTTGTATATGGGGTCACTATGAGTTGGAACCAACTCCATGCACCTAACAACAATAATAACATGCTTTATTGAAACCAGGTCAATACAACATACAATTCTGGACTGCAAAATGGAGTAGGTATATTTTAAGTATCTTATCAACAGTTTTTCCCCAAAAGTCTACAACTAGTCATCTCAATCTGGTTTTACCACCCACTACCTGAGTAGATTCCCACTCATAGCAACAGGACAGAATGGAACAGCCCAATAGTGTTTCCAAGGCTGTAATCTTTATGGAAGCAGACTGTCTCATCTTTCTCCTGCAGAGTGGCTCGTGGGTTTGAACCACTGACTTTCCAGTTAGCAGCCAAATGCCCTAACCATCATGCCACCCGTGCCCCTTAGTCTGGTTTTAGGATAGAATTATTTTCTACATGAGAGAATGTACTGCCATCTTTGCTCTGGGTTGGTTTTTATCTATTGTTTGTTTTTAATCTCATTGTTCCAAACCCTTTGTAAGCATCCTGTATTGCAAATAACTACCACATAGCTCACAGAGTAATAATGTCAAGGCTCATCTGGAGTCCTAGTGTGACACTTCCCTCTTCTAGGTTCTCAGGACTCAAAAAATGAGAGTATTAACAGAATTTCTTGTCCCAAGAAAGTAGCATTTCACTCTCCCACTTGCATGTGTTAGAATAGATTTTGAACTGTTGTTGCTGTTGTTAGGTGCCATTGAGTCAATTCTGACACATAGTCACCCCATGTGACAGAGCAGAACTGCTCCGTGGGGTTTTCTAGGTTGTAATCTTTGTGGTAGCAGATTGGTAGGTATTTCTCCCACAGAACTGGTGAGGGGATTTGAACTTTAACCTTTCAGTCAGCAGCCACGTGATTAACCATTGTGCCACCAGGGCTCTTTGGCTTCTTATACACGTTCTACAAATACATAAATAAATAAATAAATACTCATTAACAACAACAATGACAAAAGCCAAATGGTTCTTGTGAAACTTGTGCACTTTTCTCCAGCTAGATTCTCCGGCTGGAGCAGAAGGTCACCTGAGGGTCGCCTCAGGCTCTAGTCTCCTTCAAACAAAAAAGGTCTACACCTCCTTTCTCCAAGACTTGAACCTAAAACAACAAGAACTTTTTGGGGGTGGGGGATGGGGATTAGTAGGTCAACCAAGCATAAATGAAACATCTTAACCAAGTAGGAGGTTATAACAAAACACTTTTTTGAACATAGAAGAAAGTGTTTCCTTCAGATATGAAGGCTAACTAAACATTAATATCAGTGACCATGTATTGATTGGCAGGTGCAATCATTTAATTTCATTTAATCTTTTCAGCAATTCCTTAAGGTAAGGTTTATCATCACCATTTTACAGATAGGAAAACTGAAGTTCTACCAGGTTAAGTAACATAAACCAAGGATACACAGATAATAAATGGCTGGGATGGAATTTTAACCCAGAGTTCAAAAAAACATTGCTTTTAATCATGTCATTCCATCTCCCTCCTGTTTCCTCCCACACTGGGGTTCACTTGTGGTCCGCCCTGATGCCACCCAGGGTAGCCCTGAGATAACTCAAGGGAACTGAAGGGTCTCCATTGTTTGTGAGGCTCAGCTCAGACTGGTCCTGCGACCTGCCCTTTGGCAATGTCTGTAGCAGCCACGAACAGCCTTTCTCTAACAATTTGAGACAGCGTCCAAGGGTTTCTGAGGGCCAGAAAGACCAGCCCTGGGAGGAGAGGAGCCTCTTTACCCCTTGCTAGTCATCTTTTGAAGTCCCTGGGTGGTATAAATGGTTAACACACTCAGCTGGTAACTAAAAGGTTGGTGATTTGAGTTTACGGACAGGGACCTCCAAAGGATTTGAAGATCCCCTTCTGAAAAACCTGCCATTGAAAACCCCATGGAGCACAATTCCTGTGACACACATGGGGTCTCTAGGAGCCAGAATCGACGCCATGACAACTGGGTTTATAATTAAAACCATCCTCCAGATACCTCAGATGAGAGAGGTAGCAGCTGACCAGGATGTAACTATGTTCCATCCTGTCTCTGAGCAGCCTCTGGTGTGCAATCCCTTGTAATTTGCCATGTAATATGGATAATAAGATCAGTTTGGGCCTTTGAAGTGTTCAAATGGGGAAAATGCAGGAAAATGTAAAAAGACAGAACCTTCCTTTGCTCTTTTCTGCATCCCCCTTGTCAGTGTTCCTGTAATTTCCTGGGAGTTAAATATTGGGTCTCCATCGATGTAGCTTCTACCTAGTCCCTTTATACAAACAGGCCTTTATTGTAGCCTCTGTTTTGCCACTGATGTCCCACAGCTAGTCCATAAGCAAGGGCAAGAAAGTTGAGTAAGCTGCGGCAATAATATCACTCACAATATTATTTAGACACTTCAAATGATGCTGCTGAAAGTAATATAACAGTTCAGGTAAATGCTTATAATAGGAAGCTAAATATAGAGGGCAAGATTAAATGTAAACTCTGACTATTGCATATCAAGGAATTGAAAGAATTTGGAGCCAGTCCGGCAGAACTAGACTAGAATCTGCCCTTATAAGGTGTCTGACTTTGGGCAAGTTCCTTCACCTTCTGAAACTTCATTTTTTTTCTTTTTTTTTAACTGTAAAATAAACAATAGTGACACCCAACACTAAGAGTTGTTGTTGTTGTGTGCTGTCGAGTCAAACCCAACTCATAGCGACCCCTCCTTGGGTTTTCGAGGCAGTATCACTACAGAAGTAGGATTGCCCAACCTTCCTTCCGAGGAGTGGCTAGTGGGTTTAAACCACCAGCCGTCTGGTTAGCAGGCAAGTGTCTTAGCCACTATGCTACCAGAGCTCCCAAGAGTTGTTAGGAGTATTAAATAAGGTAGTAGCTGTTTGAGGCTTAACATAGCACTAGGCACTTGTAAGAATTCAATAAATGGTATCTGTTCTGGTTACCTAGTGCCACTCAGAAAAGAATATACCACAAATGGGATGGCCTTAACAAACAGGAGTTTATTTTCTTACAGTTTGGAGGCTTTAAGTCCAAGTTCAAAGTGCCAGGCTCTAGGGGCTGGGTAAAAGCCCCTGAACCTTGGGGTCCAGCTCTGTCTCCTGGTCCCAGCCCACCGAGGCTAGAGGTGTTTTTTCACTCAGACAGCTACTGGCTGCTGATGCTGACAAGCACAAGGTTGACAAGTAAAAAGGCACAGTCTGATGTTAGCAAACCACATGCCAGGCCATTAATTTAAATTCTTTGTAAGTTCCAAGGTCAGCAGAGAGAGCATGGCAGGCTGCTGAACAACGGCATGGCTATGTGCAGAGTCCAAGCGTGCCATAAGCTAAGACTATCCCCAAGGCTTCTCCTTATATATAGGAAGCAGACCACATCCCTAAGGCAGCTACTCAGCTGCTCACAGTAGATCCCATCATGGAGTTGATTGCCAGTCTCATCATGGGGAATAAGTACCACCAGCTGCCCAGCCACTCAACCAGGCGCAGCCAAGTTGACACATAACCTTAAAAAACATAAAGTATTAATAAAAAATAAAAATATAAAGTATATATAGTATATAAAGAGAAGCTTGGAGAAAGGTCTCAAGCTTTTGGGCACTCTTGGACCCAGAATGTAGCCAAGTCTTCTTTCAACAGGCTGCCATGTTGCCTGCCAATCTTGGGACTGTTTCTGGACTTGAACTAGTGGTCTGCCACATTACTCAATAATCTTGGGATTGTGCCATTTTACTTGTCGACTTTGGGGTTTGTCAGCCTCAGCAGCTAGCAGCTACCTGAGTTAAGAGAAACCTCCAGCTCCAGTGGGCCAGGAGCAAGAGGCAGAGCTGAAGCCCCAAGTCAAGGGGCCTTTACCCATCCCTTAGAGCTGGCACTTCGCATTCAGATTTCTAGCCTCCTAAATTGTTAGAGAACAAATCCTTGTTTTTTCAAGCCACCCACTTGGGATATTTTCTGTTAGAGCAGCAGTAGAGAACCAAAATAGTGGACGAAAAAAAAAGAAGGAAAAGAAAAGCCTCAGGAAGAGGGATTTCTGGGAGGTCCCAGGCTAAGGGACTCCCTGACTCTAAAATCATCCCATATCCCTTGAGTCTATTCTGACTCATAGTGACCCTATGGGACAGAGTAGAAGTGCCCCATAGGATTCTCAAGTCTGTAATCATTATGGAAGCAGTCTGCCACATTTCTCTCCCACAGAGCAGCTGGTATGTTTGAACTGCTGATCTTTTGATTAGCAGCTGAGTGCTTAATCACTGCACCATCAGGGTTGTTTCTAAAATCATCACCACCTTGAAAGCTCTTACGAGCTTTTTCTTAAGAAACCAAACCAAACTCACTGCCATCTAGTTGATTCTGACTCATAGTAACCCCCTTGGGTTTCTGAGGCTGTAAATCTTTATGAAAGTGGATTACCCCATCTTCCTTCTGTGGAACGGCTAATGGGTTTGAACCACTGACCTTCTAGTTAGCAGTCAAATCCATATCCACTACGTCACTTTGGCCCCAATAGTGGCAATGGAAGTCTTTTGAGCAGATTTGCCCAATGCAGTGCATCATTTAATTTCTTGACAGCTACTTCCATAGCCATTGATTATGAATCCAAGTAAAATGAAATCCTTGATGACTTCAACGTTTTCTCCATTTTTCATGATGTTGCTTATTGGTCCAGTTGTGAGCATTTTTGTTTTCTTTACGTTGAGGTGTAATCCATACTGAAGGCTGTAGTCTGATCTTCATTAGTAAGTGCTTCAGACCCTCTTCACTTTCAGTAAACAATGTCATGTCCTCTGCATATCACAGGTTGGTAATGAGTTTTCCTCTAATCCTGATGCTGCATTCTTCTTCATATAGTCCAGCTTCTTGGATTATTTCCTCGCATACAGATTAAATATATATGGTGAAAGGAAACAACCCTGAAACATAAATTTCTTGATTTCAAACTATGCAATATCCCCTTATTCTGTCTATAAACAGATTGCTCATAAGCACAATTAAATGTTCTGGAATTCCCATTCTTCACAATGTTACCTATAATTTGTTATGATCCACACGGTTGAATACCTTTGCATAGTAAATAAAACACAGGTAAACATCTTTCTGGCATTCTCTGCTTTTAGGCAAGATTCATCTGGCATCAGTAGTATCCTTTGGTCCATGTCCTCTTCTGAATGCACCTTGAATTTCTGGCAGTTCCCTGTCCATATACTGCTGAAACCATCTTTGAATTATCTTCAGTATAATTTCCTTGCATATGACGTTAATTAATTCAATAATTTCTACATTCTGTTGAGTCACCTTCCTTTGGAATGGGCATGAATATAGATCTCTTCCAATCAGTTGGCCAGGTCTTCCAAATTTCTCAGCATAGATCAATGCAGACTTCCAGCATTGTATCCACTTGTTGAAACATCTCAGTTGGTATTTCATCAATTCCTGGAGGCTTGTATTTCGCCAATAACAGTGTAGCTTGGAATTCTTACTTCACTATCATCAGTTGTTAATCATATGCTACCCAACTGAAATGGCTGAATGTTGACCACTTCTTTTTTGGTACAATGACTCTGTGTATTGCTTCCATCTTCACTTGATGGTTCTTTTGTTGTTCAATATTTTGCCCACAGAATCCTTCAGTATTGCAATTCAAGACTTGAAATTTTTCTTCAGCTCTTTCAGCTTAAGAAGTACCATGTGTACTCTTCCCTTTCGGTTTTCTAACTCCCAGTCTTTTCACATGTCAGTATCATACTATATCTTCTTGAGCTGCCCTTTGAAATCTTCTGTTCAGCTCTTTTACTTCATCATTTCTTCCTTTCACTTTAGCTACTCTACATTCAAGAGCAACTTTTAGAATCTCTTCTGACTCTGTTGTGGTCTTTTCATTCTTTCCTGTCTTTTTAATGACCTTTTGCTTTCTTTATTTATAATGTACTTTGTTTCATCCCATAACATGCCTGGTCTTCAGTCATTAGTGTCCAATGAGTCGAATCTATTCTTAAGAAGGTCTGTAAATTCAGGTGGGACATATTCAAGGTTGTACTTTGGCTCTTGTAGACTTGTTTTAATCTTCTTCAGCTTCAACTTAAATTTGTATATGAGCAATTGATGGTCTTTTCTGAAGTTAGCCCCTGGCCTTGTTCTGACCAATATCGAGCTTCTCTGTTGTCTCTTTCCACAGATGTAATCAATTTGATTCCTATGTATTCTATCTGGTATGTTGTTGAAAAAATGTATTTCCAAAGAATAGGTCATTGGTGTTGCAAAATTCTACCATGTGATTTCCAGTGTTACTTCTATTATGAAGGCCATATTTTCCAACACTGATTATTCTTTGTTTCTAATTTTTGTATACCAATCACCAGTAATTATCAATGCATCTTGATCTTACGTAGAACCAATTTCAGACTGCAGAAGTCTTCTTTCTTCATCTTTGGCTTTAGTGGTTGGTGTATAAATTTGAATAATTGTCATATCAACTAGTCTTCCTCGTAGGCATACAGATATTATCCTATCACTGACACCATTATATTTCAGGACAGATCTGGAATGATGACAATCAGTGTGACACCATTCTTAATTTGTCATTTCCAGCATAGTAGAGCATATGATTGTCTGATTCAAAATGACCAATACAGTCCATTTCAGCTCACTAATGACTAGGATATCGATCTTTATGTGTTCCATTTCATTTTTGATGACTTCCAACTTCCCTAAATTCATACTTTGTACGTTCTGTGTTCTGACTATTAATGGATGTTTCCAGTTATTTCTTGACATTTTGAGTCATGCCACATCAACAAATGAAGGTCCCAAAATCTTTACTACATCCATGTCATCAAGGTCAGCTCTACTTTGAGGAGGCAGCTCTTCCCAAGTCATTATTTTGCATGACTTCCAATTGAGGGGTTTATCTTCCAGCCAAATATCAGACAATATTATTATATTATGCTAATATTACACTATTATATATGCATATTACATGTAATAATATTATACTGTTATATTATGCTAATGATAATACAATATTATTATATATATTATACTATGATGCTATCTGTAGGATTTTCACTTGTCAGTTTTTTCAGATATAGAAAAAGTCCTTGTTCCCAGTCTGTCTTAGTCTGGAAGCTCTGCTGAACACTGTTGGCCCTGGGTGACCCTGCTGGTATTTGAAATACCAGTGATGTAGCTTCTGGCATCACACCAATGGGCAAGCCTCCACAGTACAACAAACTGAAAGACAAATAGTGGCAACATTACTCAGCCATAAAGAGAAATAAAGTCCTGATACATGCTATGAACCTTGAAAACATTTTGCTGAATGAAATAAGTCAGTCACAAAATGACAAATATTTTATGAGTCCACTTATATGCAAAATCTAGAATGGACAAGTGTATAGTGACCAAATTTTATTAGTGGTTATCAGGAGCAGGCAGTAGGGAGGGAGGAAAGGAGAACTTATGGCTTAGGGTACATTGAACTTCTGTTAAGGGTGATGGAAAAATTTGGAAATGGGTAATGGCTATGGTTAAACAACATGATAAACATTGTCACTGTATTGTACACATGCAAAATGTTGAAATGGAGAGTTCCAGCAAGATGGCAAACTAGGCAGAAAGACTGCACAGACCCTCTTCAACAAAGAAAAGGGAAACCAATTAACATAGACATAGAAGATAATCCTGGACCCCTGAGCCTTGAAGGGAAGGATATAGAAGTGGACTAAACCCTGACTAGCAGAAGGATTTGCGTGAAATACCAAAAAAGGAGACATATGGAGCTGCAGTCTGACAGCGATCTTGTTGGCACAGACAGCTTGGAGATTCCCGAGTGCTGGTAGGACTTAAGAGTTAAGCTAAAGATCAGCACTGCTAGCCAGGGACTGCACAGAGGACTGCTCCAGTGGCTGGGGAATAAACGGAGAAGGGGAAGAGAAAGGTGGGCTGAGCTGTGGATGTTTGCGGTCCGGAGAGCGCCGCCATTTTGAAGGTTAAAAAGTAGCTTGACTATTTTGGATATTTAAAGAGACAGTGCTCTCGAAGATTCCTGGGGCTTAAGAACACGTTCTGCTTTCCAGCAACCCCAAGAACCCTCTGGACCTGCAAGACTGAAAAGGCCAATGACAAAAAACCACCAAGAAGAGCTGGGATCATGCTTGACTTCTCTTCACAAACAGTTAACAGAGATCTAAATACAACAATGCCATGATGCCTTGGAGACAACAGACCATCACAGTCCACACAAAGAAGCAGGATAAAGTAGTAGAAATAAGGGAGCAGG
>NW_006921763.1:4300188-4334824 GCF_000298275.1 Orycteropus afer afer
ACTGCTAACCAGAAGGCTGGTGGTTCAAACCCACCAGCCACTCCTCAGAAGGAAGGTTGGGCAATCCTACTTCCGTAGTGATACTGCCTCGGAAAGCCAAGGAGGGGTTGCTATGAGTCGGGGCCGACTCGACAGCAAACAACAACAACAACAGGACATTGGGCAGATAAATCCTGCATTGGGTGAGAGGTTGACATAGGCAGTTTCAAAAGAGACATCAGTGAGAGTACGAGCTTTTATATTTCATGTAGCCTCATACTAAGATACAGCCTCCACCTTCAGTTTATAGTGTGAGAACTTTATGAATTCTAGATAGGATCAACATTTATTATGATTCATCAATCTCATCCTTACCCACTCACATCAAAATATGAGACGTCCACAAACCTGTAGACCAAAATCATGTGTCTGTTCTCAACCCCCCTCCACTAGAAGTCCTGCCTCTAAGACCTCTTCCAACACTGAGGTTCTACGATTCATTTTGTAGGACAATAGTTATTGAAATAGATCTAGTACACAATAGAGGAAATCTCATCATAGTGTACAAGAAGGCAATGGGTTTGGAGAACCATGAAAAAGCCTTCTCCCAAAAACAGTCTAGAATCACTATTTCTTACCACCTCTACTGTTACTATCTTGGACCATCCCGCCATCTTCTTTCACTTGGATGACTGAAGTAGCCCTCTTTTTGCTTCTATTATCCCCTATACTAGTGTTCCACATAGCAGACAGAAAGATCCTTAAAAGTACATAAATCAAGTAATTCCACATTTGGCTTTCATCTGCCTGAAATGTTTTCCCCCAGATAGCTGGATGACTCATTGACTCACTTCTTCCAGGTCTCTACTTAAATGTCACCCTCATCAATGTTGGCCCCACTACTAGCCCCAAAAGAAGACATTAGAAAGAAAGTACCCTCTTCCTCAGTTACTTTGAAACCATTTACAGTTTTCACAACTACATAAATATATTGTGGTAGTTGAGTTTGTGTGTCAACTTGGCTGGGCCTGGTTTTGAGTGGCTGGGCAGCTGGATATAGTTATTCCCTATGATGAGACTGGTAATCAACTCCATGGTGGAATTTACTGTGAGAAGCTGAGTAGCTGCCTTAGGAATGTGGTCTGCTTCCAGTATATAAGGAGAAGCCTTGGGGGACGGTCTCTAGCTTATGGCACACTTGAACCCTGCACGTAGCTGAGTTGTTCAACAGCCTGCCATGCCCTGCCAATCTTAGGACTTTATCTGGACTTGAATTATTGGCCTTCCATGTTGTTTGGTAACATTGGAACTGTGCCTTTTTACTTGTCAGCCTTGGGCTTGTCAGCCTTAGCAGCCAGCAGCTGTCTGAGTGAAGAAAAGCCTCCAGCTTCAGTGGGCCAGTAGCAGGAGGTAGAGCTGAAGCCCAAGGGTGAGGGACTTTCACCCAAACCCCTAGCTAGTGTCACTCTCACAAGAATATACCACAAATGGGATGGCCTTAACAAACCTGGCACTTTGAACTCAGACTTAAAGCCTCCAAAATTGTAAGAGAATAAACTCCTGTTTGTTCAAGCCATCCCCTTTGTGGTATTTTCCTGTTAGAGCAGCATAGAGGTAACCAAAATATATATAATGACCATGAGGGAAAGGGCAACTCCTGGAGTTGTGCAAAGTACAACCCTAAGTGGTACCCAGATTGAGAGATTCCCTGGCTACCACATATCAAAGAGTAATACCCTACAGTCCTGTGAAATTTTCCCCTCTTCCTTACATTTTATGTTCTTCTCCATAGTACTTATTATGATCTGATATGTTGTTGTTGTTGTTACATACCATGGAGTTGGACCTGACTCATAGTGACCACTCCTTGGGTTTCTAAGGCAGTATCACTACAGAAATAGATTGCCCAACCTTCCTTCCAAGGAGTGGCTGGTGGGTTTGAACCATCAGCCTTCTGGTTAGCAGTCAGATGCCTTAGGCACTAAGCTACCAGAGCTCCTAGTGGTTATTTATGTGTTTACTTGTTTGTTGTCTGTCTTCCCACCTCACTTGTACAACTAAAATGAAAAGAGTAAAGGACTTAGTTTTGTTCAGTGTTCTACCCAGCACCTAGAACAGTGCCTATCATACAGCAGGCACTCAGTAAATATGTGTTCAATGAACAAATGACTGAATGCCCTCAGGAACAGAGTACAAAGTCAAATGTAATTAGGCAGGTGGCATAGTGCCTAAGGCACTTGACTGCTAATCAGAAGGCTGGTAGTTCAAACCCACCAGCCACTCCTCGGAAGGAAGATTGGGCAATCTACTTCTGTAGAGATACCACCTCATAAACCCAAGGAGGGGTTGCTATGAGTTGGGATCGACTCGACAGCAGTGAATTTGGTTTTGGTCTGGTTACGAGACAGGTAAAAGAGGTAAAGTTGTGAATTTAAATAGAAAAACATAGTTGTATGGTTAAATGCATCTGACTCAAGCCATTGTTTTTTCAGTCACCTCATATGTATACTAAAGTTGGATAATGAAAAAGGAAGAGAGAAAAATTGATGTGTTCAAACTGTGGTGTTGTCAAAGAGTATTGGATATTCTATGGGCTGCCAAAAGAACCAATAAACCAGTCTTAAAAGAGACAGAGCCAAAATGTTCCTTAGAAGCAAAGATGGCAAGATTTTAACTTGTTTAATTTGGATATGGCATCAGAAAAGACCAATCACTAAAAAGGCATTATGTTTGGTAAAACAGTGTTTTGGTTATCTAGTGCCACTCTCACAAGAATATACCACAAATGGGATGGCCTTAACAAACAGGAGTTTATTCTCTTACATTTCAGGAGGCTAGAAGTCCGAGTTCAAAGTGCCAGGCTCTATGGTCTGTGTGAAAGCCCCTCAACCTTGGGCTTCAGTTCTGCCTCTTGCTCCCAGCCCACTGAAGCTAGAGGTGTCTCTTCACTCAGGCAGTGACTGGCTGCTGAGGCTAACAAGCCCAAGGTCAACAAACAAAATGGAACAGTCCCAATGTTACCAAACCACACAGCAGGCCATTAATTCAAGTCCATTGAAAGTCCCAAGGTCAGCGGAGCCTGGCAGGCTGCTGAACAATGACACAGCTCCATGCAGGGTCCAAGTGTGCCATAAGCTAGAAACCGTTCCCCAAGGCTTCTCCTTATATACTGGAAGTAGAATACATTCCTAAGGCAACTATTCAGCTGCTCGCAGTAGAATCCACCATGGAGTTGATTACCAGTCTCATCATGGGGAATACTACATCCAGCTGCCCAGTCACTCAACCAGGCCCAGCCACGCTGACACACAAACTTAACTACCACAAATAGAAAGTCAGTGAAAACAAGGGAACTCTGAGATGGGTTGACAAAATAACCACAGCAATAGGTACAAACATATCAAAGATCTTGAAGACGGTGCAGGACTGGGCAGAGTTTAGTTCTGTTATACATAATAAAGTCATCATGAATTGGAACCTATTCCATAGCAACACCAACCACAGTTCAATGCACAAACCTATATAAATTTGCAAGTGACTGAGTGAACTAAAGGAAAGGAGGCAAAGAGGAACACTTGAAACTAATCCTGTTGTCTGTGAGTTGTGCTCTCCTCAGGCAACAGATCCCAACCTGTGAAGACTTAGTGAGAGGTGATAAAACCCACTGCTGTAGAGTTGTATCTGACTCATGGCGACTCCTCCCTGGGTTTCTGAGGCAGTATCACTACGGAAATAGATTGCCCAACCTTCCTTCCAAGGAGTGGCTGGTGGGTTTGAACCGCCAGCCTTCTGGTTAGCAGTCAAATGCCTTAGGCAGTACACTACCAGAGCTCCTAGTGAGAGATGATGTTGTTGTTGATGTTATGTGCCATCAAGTTGGCCCCGACTCATAGCGACCCCTCCCTGGGTTTCCAAGGCAGTATCGCTATGGAAGTAGATTGCCCAACCTTCTTTCCGAGGAGTAGATGGTGGGTTTGAACCATCAGCCTTCTGGTTAGCAGTCAAATGCCTTAGGCACTACACTACCAGAGCGTCCCAAATATATGTGTGTGATTTTGAGCTGAGATTGGGAATATGAAGGTGGCAGGGGCAAGATAACAGAACAAGGTAATATTGTGTGGTTTAAAATAAGGAAAGGTGTGCATCAAGGCTGTATCATTTCACCATACTTATTCAATAATAAGTATGAGCAAATAATCTGAGAAGCTGGACTATATATGTATATAGTCCATATATATGAAGAAGATTACAGTATTAGGATTGGAGGAAGAGTTATTAACAATCTGTGATACACAGAGGATACAACCTTGCTTGCTGAAAGTCAAGAAGAATTGAAGCACTTACTGATGAAGATCAAAGACTACAACCTTCAGTATGGATTATACCTCAATATAAAGAAAACAAAAATTCTCACAACTGGACCAATAAACAACATCATGCAAAATGGAGAAAAGATTGAAGTCATCAAGGATTTCATTTTACTTGTATCCACAATCAATGCCCTTGGAAGCAGCAGTCAAGGAATCAAATAATGTATTACATTGGGTAAATCTGCTGCAAAAGCCCTCTTTAAAGGGTTAAAGAGCAAAGATGCCACTTTGAAGACTAAGGTATGGCTGACCCAAGCCATGGTGTTTTTAATAGCCTCATATGTATGTAAAAGCTAGACAATGAATAAGGAAGACATAAGAAGAATTGATGTGTTTGAATTATGGTGTTGGTTCTGGGGAGCAGTCAAATGCCTTAGGCACTATGCCACCAGAACTCCCAAGTATACCATGGACTGCCAGAAGAACAAATAAACCTATCTTGGAAGAAGTACAGCCAGCATACTCCTTAGAAGCAAGGATGGCAAGACTTCATCTCACGTACTTTGGACATATAATCAGGAGGGCCCAGTCCCTAAAGAAAGACATAATTTAAGTAGAAGGTCAGCAAAAAAAAAGGAAGACATTTAACAAGATGGAGTGAAACTGGCTTCAACAGTGGGATCACACATAGCAACGATTGTGAGGATGGTGCAGGACTGGGCAGTGTTTCATTGTATATTGGGTCGCTGTGAGTCGGAACTGACTCTACGACACCTAACAGGGCAAATGAATAAAACTGGTCCACGTTCATTGCACTTCTTCTGTCTTTCCTCTCTGCCAGTTCACACACACTCACGTCAACGAAAAGGAGGAGAAATGAAGCCTAAGATGGAACAGATATTTTCATCCATTTGAACTATAGGAGCAACTCTGAAGCCCTCTAAAGAGAGCAGTGGCCTGAGAGGCCACCCGTCCTGGGGATGAGTGAATAAACAGCTCCTCCCCTCCAGAAGTTCACAGCCTAAAAGGGTCTCTGAGAACATTATATGAAAACACACAGAGCAGTACTTATGAGCAGCCAATGTACAAAACAAAAATAAGGGAGACAATTGAACAGAGGCAGGGTCCTGGGTAAGAGAAAAGTACAGAAATCTGTTTATTCCAATAACAAACTCCTCCTTTGTAGAAACATAAAGCGTAACTTGGGCCACTTTTACTTTGATGATCTATAAGAAAGGTTTTTCCATTTCCACCTAAAGCCCCTGAAAGATCAGTAAGTAAAAATCATGTTGAATAAATCTTTGGCTACATATTTTCCATGGAAAATGAGCACATATTGGAGGATTTTTCAGTGCTTAGTGACAATTTAATCATGCACATTTGATGCTCCTCTTCAGGGAAGAGGACATAAACCCTCCCAAGGTCATGACTGATGCAATTTAGGGAACAACAACATCTCCTTTATTTCTAAAGCACATACATTTACTTCTTAAATAATTAAAACGTTTAATCCCAGAATTCCTTTTCTGCCCTTAAATGTGTCATCTCATTAACCAGGGCTGTGTGAATGATAGGAATTCATTGAAAGGCATTAGCAATTTTTATTGTAAAACATTATCAGAACTGTGTGTGATTTAGTATAATCCATTTTCTGTCAGGCATTTGACTTAATGCTGCTTCCCCTTCTACTTATGCATTTCATTATCTGTGTCCTCAGAAACACGATAAACTATAACCAACGTGAAAAAAATGGTATGCTTTTCAAAGCATGTTTCAGTTTTCATCTTTACTAGATCTTTTTGTAGGATCTTGTGGCCAATTGAAAGTGAATGAACCATTTCCTAGCCTCTTTCCAAAAGTGCTGCTTACACATCGAGCAATCTTTGGAAGGGAAATCCTTTGCTGTTAATGTCCAGGAAAGGGAGTAGAGGAAGAACAGGTAAGTGGCAGGACTTTGAAGAAGACTGCCCCCCCTTGTTTTGCACAGACCCTGTAAAATTACCACACTCCCTTCTAATTTTTTACTCCTTTCTACTTCCTCCCTCCGTCTTCCTTTCCTAGGTGCTCTGATGCTTGGTTCAATTCTAATTGCATTTGTGTTGCACATTCAAGCACACAGTATTCTTTGTTTCAACAGGCATTATTTTAAGGATTTCAAGCACAATTTTCTTTCTCTACTTTCCATAGGAGCTCTGGTGGTGCAGTGGCTAAGATGTTCAGCTGTTAACCAGAAACTTGGTGATTCGAAGCCACCACGGGATTCTCCCACCATGGGAGAAAGATGAGGCACTCTGCTTCTGTAAAGAGTTACAGCCTTGGAAACCCTGTCCTGTAGAGTCACTATGAGTTGGAATCCACTTCATGTGTCTTTTTGGTTACTGTTCTTAAGTTTGTCTTCTTCTCTAATTCCCTAAGAGCAAAGAAGACTTAGGTACAGCCACCTGGGACCTTGCTACTCCAAGTGTGCTTCATGGACCTGCACCGCACCATCAGCATCACCTGGAGCTTGTTGGAGATGTAGAATCTCAGGCTCCACCCCAGACCTAAGGAATCAGAATCGGCCTTTTAGCAAGATCCGCAGGTGATTTGCTGGCACATTCAAGTTTAAAAAGCCCTGACTTTGGCCAAATTGAGTAGAATAAATAAAGCCAAGTGTAAATTTTAGATATGGATAGAGAGTAACATATGCAATGACTTCGATCTCCTGAGAATGTAAGTAAAAGAGAAGTTTAAACCAAACCAAATCCATTGTCATTTTGAGTCAATTCTGACTCACAGTGACTCAGTAGAACAGAGTAGAATTGCTCCATTGGGTTTCCAAGGCTGTTATCATGGAAGCAGACTTCTCTAGCATAGTATCTGGTGGCTTCAAACCTCTGGCCTATTGTTTAGCAGTTGAGTGCTTTATCACTGCACTACCAGAGCTCCTTAAGAGAAGTTTAAACAATTCAAATATTATTCCTATTTCCTTTTCACATGTTTCATAAATGCATAAAAGTACATGAATGGAACTATAAAATGTTGTAAGAAGACAGTTGTAAAAATCTATCTTGATTTTTAACAAAATTTAAAGAAAAAAAATCTGTTGTGATTTTTTTTTTCTTTATCTGCAAGAGAAGGAATAGAAGAAAGATTAACACACTAGAAAGATAAAATGCCCACGTGTGGTAACTCCGTGTGGTATACTTGGACTCTGAGCACTCTCACCAGCCAAATGTCACAAAAAGTCCCCTTAATCTTGGATAATTACTAAATAAGCAGACCTTCATCACAATAGCCCCTCACCACTTTCAGAAGCTCCCCCCACCCCAATACATAATCCATTAAGATTTCAAACTCAGAAACTCAAGAGTTGATTATATTGCTACACTTTCAAGCTCAGGAGGGCGTTTGACTTGTCAGAAGGCAAATGACTTGTATGGTGACAAATCATGGCAGTTTGCCCAGGACTGAGGAGTTTTCCAGGATGCAAGATTTTCTGTTTTAAAACCAGGACAATCTCAGGATAATTGGGATGATTATCTATCCTATTCTAACATCATTTACAAAATTCAATTGGCCCAATGAAATTGGCACAGGAAAACTAACTTGTTAGATGCAAACGACTTGTATAGAAATAATTTACTGCAACTGTAAGCTAATCTTTGAGTCCTCCTGCTTGAAAGGCATAGAATAGAACAGATAGTCCAAGCAGATTTCTTTAAATTGGCTAGAAGTGCACAGCTCTTGTTTCAGCATCAATAGATATGTTCAGTTTCAACTAAGCAGTTCACTAACTTCATTGATTTTCAAAGGCTGAAGATATGAGAAAATACCCAAATGGCACAGAAATGGGTGTTTAAAGGCCGATGAGCAAAGGGGGCATTTTGCTCAGGTGGTTCATTCCAGGGAGCACCTCTAGCTGAGGGCAGATCTCCCAGGGCTGTTCATAATTTTAACCTTTGGCCATGTGGTGGTTGAACCATTCTAGTCCATCCCCGGGCTTTGGAGCTTTCAAAAGACTCCACAGATACAAGTTCTTGCTCAAGGTCCAACAGCTGTCAGAACAGATGGCTGGGGATTTGTTTACTGTGGTCCTAAGTAGCACCCTTTTGCTCTAAGGCAAGGAGAACAATTTGACAAATTTGATTAACTGAGAACAATATGATGGTTGCCTGGAAAGCTCACTCTACACTTTTACAGAGTTCCTTATGTTCTTTTCATGGTCTAAAGATACAAGATGATATTAGCTACCACCTCACTCCAGTGAGACTATCAGAGAAAACAAAGACAGTTACCCTTGGCTACCCCTTTTGTCTTACAACTGAATGTTTCAGCCAGTGGAGCTTGCAATTCACACATGCACCCAGCTGTGCCATCAGAGAGATGTTGGGAGCATACCTACTCATGTCCCCAATAAATTAAAATGTAGTTTCATGTTCCAAGCCATTCTATGACTTATTTGTCATTTATAAAATGCATCTGCTTTGTGAAACTAAATTTAAGTGACCAATCTGCTAGAAAATGCTATTCTACCCTCCCAACTTGCCTCTGCTTTTCCTCCTCTCAACTTTCAGTAGTTTCCTTGGTGAACTCCCAATGAATGGTTTGCAAAGCATTTTGTGCTTTGAGATGGCGTGTGTATCCTTGGGTCTGTGAAAGGCCGTTGCTGCTTGGTGGGGAAACAATAGTCAGCTCTGGGAAGTTGGTCTGTGGGAATTCCTGAGGGAGCTGCAAGTTGCTATGAATAGCCTGGCATTTGGAGGAGAAGAGTCGCAGATAAGTCTCCTGCTGTGCCCTCTAGCTCTCAACTTGATGGAGGAGACAAGCCCAAGGCCTGAGAGGTTTGGAAGGGCTCCGGGAGGAGGCCCATTAGAGGACAGGCTTCCTTGTGTCTGGATTCCACTTGGGTGACCCTAGGGAGAGACTGCTGGCTCTTTCCAGGGCCACAATGCTCCATTTACAAGCTGTAATTAGTCGCAAACAAAATTTGTGCATCCACCACTAACTGTCAGCTCAAGAGGTTGAAAGTTCAGTCCTGGGGAGGTCAGGATGCCATCTAAGGATCCTGGTGGCTTTCCACACAATCTCCCCTCCCCCAAGACAGTGCAGAACCGGGAGCTGGGGGGCCTTTGGGGCAAGAGGACCACATTGCAGACCAGGATGCCCAGAAAGTGAAGTAATCAATGTCAGAGGGGCATATGGTTCTGGGACTATTGATATAGCAGGCAGATGTACCTGTTATGCAGTGACCTTTCTGCTGGAGAATATTGACTTGGTTTATAATAAATATAATCATTTAAGAAAAGCAAGGCAAGAAACACTCTAGAGATTATTAGGGTTTAGCTGATGTTTGAAAGTTCAGACAGTTTTGCTTGCATATTTCGTGTGGAGTAAAAATGCCAGAAGGGCCCAGAAAAATGAGCTGTTCTTTTCCAAATCAAAATGTGTAAATAGTTCTTCTGAGAGCATAACAAAGGGCTTATTTTGCCTTTAAACCCCAGAACCAGAAACAGGAAAAGGCTGCAATTAACTAGCTGAAACACAATGTAATCAATACTGGAATGAGTATGAAGAAGATGTCAAGCATTAACTCTACCTATTGCATGAGTACTTCTTTCAGAGGCTGAGCATTCTATCAAACTCCAGATCTGGAAGATACTGTTTTTTCTCCTCTGCTTTGTGATGCTGCAATTTAATTTTTCATTGTTCCATTAATTCTCATCCACAGTCCTACGAATCTCTGCGTACACTGTAACTAAACTCCTCATTCCCCCATGTGTGGTATGTAATGGTGGAATCCCAGAACTGTACTGCATTTCAACGAAACAGAGGTCACTTCCATTTGGAGCCTAGGCTGGCATGGATTGTATCCTTTCTTTCTTTTTTTAATGCATTTTATTGAAATATAATTTATGTACAGTGAAATACACAAAACTAAAGTGACATGAGTCAATGCTTTTTTTTTTTTTTGTGTGGCAGTGTTCCCTTCCCTTGCCTCCCACCCCTGGCACCCGACAAAGAAAGTTTCCCTCTCTATATAAACCTTTCCTTGACCCTCCACAACAATGAACTAATATTATATTTGTCTTCTGTGATTGATTTATGTCATTCAGCATAATGTCCTCCAAGTTCATCCATATTATGCAGTGTTTTGCAGACTCTACATTATTCTTTAGTGCTGCATAGCATTCCATTGCGTGTATGTACCATAGTTTAGTCATCCACTCTTCTGCTATAAATCTTAGAGATAAGTCCCTTGCCAGATATGTAATTATCAGCAAATATGAATTTATTGCTGTCATTTTTGTTATGTGCTTTTTCGTGGTGTCGATTTCTTTGTTCCATATAATTTTCTATGCTGAGCTCATTTTGTTCATGAATCATGTTATCACTTCCTTCACTGCTTTTGTTTTAGTATTTACTGAATATTTATGCTGGTCCTCTTTTTTGATATGAAGGTTTATCATTTTTCTTTGAGGTTACCCTGTGATTTATAGTTTTCTTCCCAAGTTCAGAACAGTCCTTTCTATCTTGTAGTTGTCTTGACTTCCCTACCATCTAGAAGTTCTGTAATGACACAGTTTTTTCCCTTCTTTTTGGTTTGTAGTTGTCCTCATTTGTGAATTGATGTTTCTGGTTCCCTATTAACAATCTTGTAAGCTTCTTTACTCTGCATACTTCCATAGCTGGGTTGGTTTCTGGTTTATATCATCATGTGTGTTAATGGTCAGTTATTGTTGGCTGTTGTTGCTTCTCTGTCCAAAAGGCTCCCTTTAGCATCTCTTGCAAGGTTGGTCTGGTTTTAAAAAATTCCCTTAATTTCTGCTTATCTGGTAATGTCCTAATTTCACCATCATATTTGAGGGACAGTTTGGCTGGGTACCTAATTCTTGGTTGGAAATTTTTCTCTTTCAGGGTTTTATATATACTATCCCATTGTCTTCTCACCTGCATGGTTTCTGTTCAGAAATCTGAGCTTAGTTTTATTGGTTGCCCCTTGTAAGTAACTTTTCATTTTTCCCGTGCTGCTTTCATGATTTTTTCTTTGTCTTTGGTTTTGGTGAGTTTGATGATGATATGTCTTGGTGATTTTCTTTTGGGGTCTATCCTGTTTGGGGTTCGTTGGACTTCCTGAATGGATATATTCTCATCTTTCATCATACCAGGAAAATTCTCTTCCAACAAATCTTTAACAGTTTTCTCTGACGTTTCATTGTTTCTTCCTGTTCTGGAATGCCGATTACATGTAGGTTTTCCTTTTGATGGTATCCCACATGGACCGACTTAACGGCACATAACAACAACAACACATGGACCTTAGGCTTTCTTCATTTGGTTTTGATCTTTTTTTGGATTGATCCCTTTCCAAAGAAGTGTTCAGGTATTTGCCTTCAATCTCCCTAATTCTGTCTTCCATTGATTCAATTCTTCCCCTTTGTCCATTCAATGTCTTATCTATTTCTGAAAATTTAGTATTAATCTTCTGGAGTTCTGTGTGTAGATTTTGTATCATTTCTAATTTTTCATTTATTTTGTCATTTTGTTCTTGTATAGTCTTTTGAAATTGTTCTAGGGTTTTCTCTGTGTTTTTTTGATCTGTCTCTCAATTCGTTGAAGATACCTAAATATAATTGTTTTGAATTTCTTTTCAGGGAGTTCCAATGCTGCATCTTCCTCAGGGATGTGTTTTGGGTCTGTATCCTGGTCTCTTGTTTCTGCTGCTTTATCTTGCTTCTTTGTGTGGACTGTGATGCTCTGTTGTCTCTGAGGCATTGTGACATTTTTGTGTATATATTTAATTGATGATTGTATGTTGGAGTGACTTGTCCACGATTTTCATTTTCTTTGTTTTATTTGTATGTTATTTATGCAAGTAGGGTACTATGCTCCTCTATTTGCTAGTTGACAGTACTTATACACTCACCACCTGTCTCCTTTCCTGTTGTCAGCCTCTTGTATGTCCCTGCCAAACTTGGCAAACAGAATCTATTCTTAGGTCTCTGGAATCCAAATGAAAATGCTATCACTTTAAAATCCAAAATGGTTGCCACTTATAAAGATTCAAAATGGCTGCACCCTTGGTCACTTTAAATATCCAAATGGCTGCTGCTTTACATTCAAAATAGGTGTGCCTTCAGTCACTTTAAATATCCAGAATGCCTGCTGTGTGTAAACAATCAAAATGGCTGCACCCTCTGGACAGTGGAAAGTTAATAGCTCAGGTTGTCACCCTCCTTGATGTTTCTTAGGTCACCAGAGCAATCATCCTTGTAGCCCTTGGAGGCCAGGGCTGATCCCTTGGTAAATTCTTAGGTCCTAACCACTTGGAAATATTCAGGCTGTTGGTCCCATCAGAGTAGCTGGCAGTCCTTAGCTCCGACTGTTTCTGTACTCACTGTTTTCATTCAGGTTTTTCCACTAGTTGGTGCCTAATCCACTTCTGTATAGTTCCTTCCAAAGCTCAGGGCTCCAGGATTATCTTCTGTATCTCTGTCAATTGGTTTTTCTTTTCTTTGTTGAAGAGGGTCTGTGTTCCTTGTCTGCCTATTCCTTTAATTCTTTAATAAGCACATAGCAGCCACTCATTGTGAGGCCTTGGTAGTTTGGAGGTAAAATTCTTGCCTCCCGTGAAGGAGTCCTGGTTTCCATTCCTGGCTAGTGTACCTCATGTCCAGTCACCACCTGTTCATCAGTGGAGGCTTGTGTGCTGCTATGATGCTGAATAGGTTTTCCAGACTAAGATGGACTAGGAAGAAAGTCCTGGTGATCTACGTCCAAAAATAAGCTGATGAAAACCCTCTGGATCACAATGGGCCCATCCACAACAATAATGCTAGCAGAGCACCATTCTGCCTTTCGTTCCACTGTGTGTGTGTCACCACGAGTTGGGGCCAATTCAGCTGTAGCTAACAACAATAACTAATTCATTACATGTTGCTGAATCCCTTTGAAAAATGGAAAATTTATAATTACTCTACATTTACATTGACAAAATCATTTCAGGTCTTTCAAGTTTCTACTCAGGACACCAAAACACTAACATCAGATCTATCTCAGAGAAAGGCTAATGGTTTTATAATCTTTCAGTCAGTATTAAAGCAGATCTACTCACCAAGCCTACCCAACAAGCCCACCAATACAACATAGAACATGGGTGGCCTGTATGGGATGGAGGCTGGATAGGCCACCCCACCCATGGAACTCCATCCCTCGTAGGAGCCAACCAGCACCAAGACAGCCAACTCAACATGGTTTTAAACTTCTCTCCCAGACTCCCATTTGGACCAAACTCAGATTTCTAAGTATAAGGCCTTCAGTGACAGTAGATGTAGTGTGACAAAATCAGATGCTCAGAGAACCTCTCCCCACTCCCAACAGAACCTCTACTTCCTTTCCTCTCCCCTTGGAATCAACAAAGCAGTGTGCTGATTTGCAATGCTCCCATTCCAAGAGAATTGCAGTTGGTCTGTCTTCCACAGAAAGTGCTCTGGGAAGCAGTCTTTCCCTTTACTTTTCATATCCCCCCCATCCTTTACCACATCACCTGCAACACATCACCCACAGTTGGCTGTTGAGAGCATAAAAAGAACTGTTTCATGGTGGGCAGAGATCGTGCAGCCAGACTATGACACCTGATGATGAATTATTGAGAAACCTCCTATCACCTGGTGGGTAATTTTTTTCTAATTAAGTTAATTGCATTCTTTTATTATAAAAATAATGCATGCTCTTTATTAAACATTTGCAAAATACAGAAAAGTAGAAAGTTGGAGGGGAAAAAAAATAAAGCCTACAGGTGGGTAATTATACTCCCAGAATTATTAGTTATTTTGACTAGGCAACAGTTAATCCATAAATTAGATTTTTAGAGTTAACTACAGTTCCACTTTCTCGTTCACCTACTTATTTCCTCGCCCCCCCCCCCCAAGTCAATGCTACAATTATTTATCACAGTTACCTTGGAGAAGTCCCTTTCTGTCTGGAATTTAGGGCCACTTATAATTTCAGGGCTTGAGACTCAGACTTGTGGAACTTTCCATGTGGGTCCCAGGAATTCTCCTTCTAGACCTCCCTACCCTGAAAGCTCTGTTTCCAGCCCTTTCTAGTCCAAACACTAGAACTCTTGTTTCTTCCCACTATAAAACTTCTTTAAATTTCTCTGCAAAGCATGAACATTTCTATACATGGAAGAGAGCAGAATAATGAAGCAAACATGAGGCAAAATTTTGGCTCAGGTAGGAAAGTCAAATGCCCATCAACTTCAACAACCCACAACCCAGCAAGCAAGCAACAAATTATCAGGGAAGTTTCTAAGCAGTGTAAGCAGCTTCAAAATACAAGATTCTAGCAATCATGTAGCCTCTCACTCCATCACTCTTATTTGAGCCCTTTCAAAAGGAAGAGTTCTCAGCTTTCTTAGGTATGAGTAATACATTGCAAGGTGACAATGGATTCTGGTTCCAGAGTAATAATAACCCAACAGGAATGAAGGAAACAGAAATACTATGAAAGACACAAGATTTAAAAATGCCTGGCACTCTGGCTTCATATTTGCATAGAGCAAATAGTTCTCTAGACTTCATTGGTACTTGATGTCAACACTGCATAATAACATAATATCATTATAAGGTCATTATATTGTGTTCTGCAAACATCTTTCTGGTTGTTTATTTGTCTTTTATTGACTATGCAAAAGTATTCAATTGTGTGGATCAAAACAAATTATAGATAACATTGAGTAGAATGGGAATTCCAGAACACTTAATTATACTCATGAGGAACCTATACATAGACCAGGAGGCTGTCATTCAAACAGAACAAGGGGACACTATATAGTTTAAAATCAAGAAGGGAGTGTGACAGGGTTGTATCTTTGAAAAGATATAACTTTGCTTGCTGAAAGTGAGGATGACTTGAAGCACTTACTGATGAAGATTAAAGAATACAATCTGCAGTGTGGATTACACCTCAATATAAAGAAAACAAAAAATTCTACAACTGAACCAATAAGCAGCATCAAGATAACCATGAAGAAAAGATTAAAGTTGTCAAAAACTTCATATTACTTGGTTCTACAGTCAACAGCAATGAAAGCAGCAATCAAGATATCAGACGACATATAGCTTTGGGCAAATTGGCTGCAAAAGACCTCTTTCAAGCACTAAAGGCCAAAAACGTCTCCTTGAAGACTAAGGTGCACCTGACACAAGCCATGATATTTTCAATCACCTCATGTGCGTGTGAGAGCTGGACAATGAACAAGGAACACCGAAGAAGAGTTGATACTTTTGAGTTATGGTGCTAGCGAAGAATGCTGAAAGAACCATGGCCTTCTAAAAGAATTAACAAATCTGTCCTGGAGGAAGTGCAGCCAGACTTTGTCTCACCTACTTTGGTCATGTTGTCAGAAGGGACCATTCCCTGGAGAAGGATCATGCTTGGCAAAGTGGAGGGTTGACGAAAGAGGGGAAGGTCCTCAACGAGAAGGATTGACACAGTGACTACAACGATGGGTTCAGGTATAGAAAGGATTGTGGAGTTGGCCAAGGACCAGGCAGTGTTTCATTCTGCTGTGCATAGGGTCACTATGAGTCAGAGATAACTCGATGGCACCTAACAACAACAACATTGCCTTCTGTACACTTGGTCTAGAAAGAAAGTGAAAATTGTGTTGTTTTAGAAAGATTTTTTTTTTTTTTAATTTCAGTGGAATATTTCAATTATACAGTAAGCTCAATGATAAAAATAAATTTATAGTCCCTTGGGGAGGGTTCTATTCTGCATTGATAGTTCCTGTAGTGATGACTAAGAGACCTTCTGAGGCCACTAAGTGCCTCTAAGCAATATGAAGACAGGGTTGATCTACTTTGTCCATTGCATTTCAGCAATGCTTATAATATTGGTAGTACAGACACTTAAAATAACCAAAACCCACTGCCATTGAGTTTATTCCAATTTATAGTGCCCTCCACTGAGTTTCCAAAGCTGTAAATCTTCACAGAAGCAGAGTGTCTCATCTTTCTTCCATGGAGCAGCTGGTGAGTTCAAGCCACTTATCTTTGGTTAGCAGTCAAATGCCTTAGCCACTACACCATCAGAGCTCCTTCATACTCATAGTATCATTTGTTAAATAAATGGCCAAATGCTTATGGGAAGTCTAGCACAAAAATGAGAATGGATATAAAGAATGATAACAAAAGCATACTCTGAGGATAGCTTAGGGCCTAAGTCTTGGTTTCAGGAGACACATAGGACTCTATAGGTTTCATATTAATCTTGAAAAATATCCTCACAGATAGAAAATATTTAGTCCTTTTTTTGTAGCCAATCGAGTAATGTTAAAATATTTTTAGTATCTTAAAAAAAAAAAAACAGTAAAACTTGTGTATTATATACTATTGGCTGTAACAGATATACCCTATAATATCTAATGATTCAAACACAATAGTTTATTTATTTTACTAACAGAGGGGAGAATAGCCGTTCCCCAACAGTCATTCAGGGATAAATGCTGATGGAAAATCTGTTATTTAAGAGGGGGCTTCCAAGGTTGCTCTCAGGCTTTGTCTCCATTACAGCCTATTATATTATTATATTTGTTATTATGTGCCTTTGAGTCAGACCTGACTCATAGCAAGCCCTCCTTGGGTTTCCGAGGTGGTATCACTACATAAGTAGATTGCCCAACCTTCTTTCCAAGGAGTGGCTGGTGGGTTTGAACCGCCAGTCTTCTGGTTAGCAGTCAAGTGCCTTAGGCACTATGCTACCAGAGCTCCTAGCTATTGGAAAGGAAATACAGTAGAGAACACCTAAGGAATCATGCTTCCAAACTAAGTGTCTTCTTTGGTTGTCTGGCATTTACTTCAAGGGGATAACAAATAAGAACTATGAACTGTTCCTCCAGTTTGGGTGGAGTGACTACATTCTCCTTGACAACAACACAAACCTATCATCCCTATATTTTCTGTGAGGGCAAGTTGGGTAACATGTTTTTGTTGTTAGGTGCAGTTGAGTCAGTCCTGACTCACAGTGACAACTGAATGGAACACTGCCCGGTTCTACACCATAACAAGTCCAGAGTATGTGAGACAGTCTCACTGTCCTCATTTCTAAGGAGCATTCTGGCTGTACTTCCTCCAAGATACATTTGTTTGTTCTTCTGGCAGTTCATGGTATAATCAATATTCTTTGCCAGTACCATAATTCAAAGTCATCGATTGTTCTTCATTTTCCTTATTCACAGTCCAGCTTTCACATGCATATGAGGCAATTGAAAATACCATGGCAGAGGTCAGGCACACCTTAGTCCTCAAAGTGACATCTTTGCCTTTGAGTACTTTAAAGATGTCTTTTGCCCAATGCAAGACACCATTTGATTTCTTGACTGCTGCCTCATGGGCATTGACTATAGATCCAAGTAAAGTGAAATCCTTGACAACTTCAAACTTTTCTCGATTTATCATGATGTTGCTTAATGGTCCAGTTGTGAGGATTTTTGTTTTCTTTATGCTAAGGAGTTCAAACTCACCAGCCACTGCTCAGAAGAAAGATTGGGCAATCTACTTCTGTAGTGATACCATCTCAGAAACTCAAGGAAGGGTCATTATGAGTCGGATCTGACCCAACAGCAGTGAGTTTTTGGAAGGTGTTATCCATAATAAATTCTTTGACCTTCATCAGTAAGTGCTTCAAGTCTTCTTCACTATCTGCAAGCAAGATTGTGTCATTTGCATATTGTAGGTTCTTAATGAGTCTTCCTCCAATCTCAATGTCTCTTTCTTCATATAACTCAGCTTCTCAGATTATTTGCTTAGCATACAGATTGAATAAGTATGATGAAAGAATACAATCTTGACATATACTTTTCCTGATATTAAACCATGCAGTATCCCCTTGTTCTGTTCGAAGGACAGTCTCTTAGTCTATGCACAGGCTCCACATTTGTTGTTGCTGTTAGGGCCCATTGTGTTGGCTCCAACTCATAGTGACCCTATATACAACAGAATGAAACACAGCCAGGTCCTGTGCCAGCCCCACAGCTGTTGCCATGCCTGAGTCCATCAGAGTTCTGGCCATGCAGTGGTTAAAGACATTCAGCTACTAACCAAAAGCTTGGTTGTTGAGACTTACCAGCTGCTTGGTAGGGGAAAGATGAAGCAGTCTGCTTCCATAAAGATTTACTGCCTTAGAAACCCTATGGAGCAGTTCTACTTGGTCCTATAGGATCTGTAGTAGACGGAATAAATTCAATATGTATGGCAGTGGGTTTACAGATTCCACATGAGCATAATTAAATATTCTGGAATTCCTATTCTTAAAATATTATCCATAATTTGTTATGATTCACACAGTTGAATGCCTTTCCATAATCTATAAAAAACCTTGCTGGTATTCTCTGCTTTTGGCCAACATCTATGTGATAGTAGCAATGATAATTGTCATTCCACATCCTCTTCTGAATCTGGCATGAATTTCTGACAGTTCCCTGTCCATTCTTCTGCAATGGTTTTTTAATTGTCTTCAGCAAATTACTTCTGTGTGGTGTTAATGATATTGTTTGTTAATTTCCACATTCTTTTGCATCACCTTTCTCTGGAATGGGCACAAATATGGATGTCTTCCAGTCTGTTGGCCAGGTTTGTCCTCCAAATTTCTCAGCATAGATGAGTGAGTGCTTCCAGAGCTGCATCCATTTGTTGAAACACCTTAGTTGGTATTCTGTCAGTTCCTGGAGGCTTGTTTTTCACCAATGTCTTCAGTGCAGGTTGGACTTCTTCCTCCAATACCTTCAGTTCTTGATCATATGGGACATCCTAAAGTGGTTGAATGTCGGCCAGTTCTTTTTGGTACAATGATTCTGTGTACTCCTTTCATCTTCTTTTGGTATTCTTTCATTGTTCAATATTTTGCCTATAGAATGCTTCAATATTGCAACTCAAGAATTTTCTTCAGTTCTTTCAATTTGAGGAATGCTGAGCCTGTTCATCTCTTTTGATTTTCTAATTCCAGGTCTTTGCACATTTCATTACAATACTTTACTTTGTTTTCTTGAAGTGTCCTTTGAAATCTTCTGTTCAGCTCTTTTACTTCATCATTTCTTCCTTTTGGTTTAGCCACTCTATGTTCAAGAGCAAATTTCATAGTCTTTTCTTTCTTTCCTGTCTTTTTTAATGACCTTTTGTTTTCTTCATGTATGATGTTTTTGAGTTGTCCTCCAACTCATCTGTTCTTCAGTCATTTGTGTTCAATCCATCAAATCTTTTATTGAGATGGTCTCTAAATTCACATGCAATATATTCAAGGTTGTACTTTGACTCTCATGGACTTTTTTTTTTTTTAATTTCTATTGTGATTTGGGTGAAAGTTTCCAGAGCAAATTCATTTTCCATATAGCAGTTCGCATACTTTGTCTCATGACATTGACTGTAATTTCCCATAATGCAATAGCTCTCTTCCCACTTCCTCTCCATAGTTACCTCTTCCCTGTGTCCTTCCCTCCACGCAGTCCTACTCCCGGAGCTGTCTCCCTGTACCTGCACAGCCCTTCTGTTCTCCCATGATTGATCTCTCCAAGGAGTGAATCTACCTCATGTAAGTGTTCAGCTCATATGCCTGTCTTTAGTTTGGCTGGTAGCCACAAGAGTGGATTCAATTCCAGACCTGAAGGTAGCCAAGGGGCCATAGTCTGAGGGGTTCCACCAGGCTGTCTCAGACCTAGTCCTTTTTTTTTTTTTTTTTTTTAATGATTTTGAGTTTTGTTCTGCATTTTTCTCCCACTCTATCCAGGATCTCCAACATAGATGCCCCTGCAAGTGGTTGACAGTGATAGCCAGGCACCATCTAGTTCTTCTGGTCTCATAGTCATTTGGCTGAGGATCACATGGTGTACCAGTTGCTTGGACTAATTGTTTCCATGCATCTTTGGTTTTCTTCATTCTTCTTTGCTCTGGACGAGGAGAGACCCATCATTGCATCTAGATGGCTGCTTGCAAGCTTTTAAGATCCCAGTAGCTACTGGCCATGTAGGATGTAGAACAATGTTTTTGTGTAGTATGTTATGCCGATTAAACTTCATGTCCCCTGTGACCATCTCATCGACTTGTCTTAATTTTCTTTAGTTTCATCTTGAACTTGCATATGAGCAATTGGTAGCCTGTTCCTCAGTCAGTACCTCAGCCCCTGGCCTTGTTCTGACTGATGATATTGAACTTCTCTATTGTTTTGTCTTACCACAAAAACAAACAAATTCACTGCCATCAAGTTGGATTGACTCATAGCAACCCCTTCTTGGGTGTCTGAGGCAATTTCTCTACAGAAGTAGATTGTCTAATCTTCCTTCCAACACAGACATAGATAATTTGATTCTTGTGTATTCCATCTAGTGAGTTCCATGTGTATAGTCACATGCTGTTGATAAAATGTATTTGTAAGTAATAAGTCATCAGTCTTGCAAAATTCTATCAAGCAATATCCAGCATCATTTCTATCACCAATGTCATAGTTCCAACTACCAGTCCTTCTTTGTTTCCGACTTTTGCATTCCAATCACCAGTAATTATCAATGCATCTTGATTGCATGTTTGATCAACTTGAGACTGCAGAAGCTGTTAAAAATCTTCAATTCCTTCATCTGTGGCATTGGTGGTTGATGCAATAATTTGAATAATAATTGTATTAACTGATTTTCCTTGTAGGCATATGGATATTATTCTATTACTGACAGTACTATACTTCAGAATAGATTCTGCAATGTCCTTTTGACAATGAATGTGATGTCATTCCTCTTCAATTTGTCATTGTTAGCATAGTAGGTCAGGTGATTGTCCAATTTAAAATGGCCAATACTGGTCAGTCCATTTTAACTCACTACTGCCTAGAATATCAATCTTTATGTGTTCTATTTCATTTTTGATGACTTCTGGTTTTTCTAGATTCATACTTCATACATTCCATGTTCTTATTATTAATGAATGTTTGCAGCTATTTCTTCTCATTTTGAGACATGCCACATCAGCAAATGAAGGTCCTGAAAACTTTACTGTCTCCAGCTCCTCCTCAGTCATGCTTCAGTGTCTTCCAACTTGAGGGACTCATCTTCTAGCACTGTATGAGCCCAAGTTTTCCTGCTATTCATAAGGTTTTCACCTGCCAATTTTTTCAAAAGTAGATTGCCACGTCCTCCTTCCTAGTCTGTTTTAGTCTGGAAGCTCCACTGAAACCTGTCTACTATGGGTCACCCCACTGGGATTTGAAATACCAGTGGCATAGCTTCTGACAGTACAGCAACAGGAAAGCCCCCATAATACGACAAACTGAAAGACAAGTGGTGGTGGATAACATAATGCACTGCAATGCAGGAAGCAGAAAGTGGGGTAGAGAAAGTCCATGTAAGTTTTATTTTTGACTCCAGCAAGTGTAAGCTCTCGCACATTCGTGCCATCTTCAGAACAGGGAAAAGGACACAGATAGTTCATATTTTGGAAGACGGTCTGGTTGGTGATTTGTTTGTTTTTTTTCTTTTAATCTGATAGGCAAAATAAATAATTCTGACATCAATTTTCTGTTTGAATAATATAAGGCCATGACTTTCCTCTCTGTTTTTTCATACTCACACAAGCCGAGAAGCCCAGAAAGTTCAGAGAGCTATTGTCTGCCTGCACAGAGCTAAAAATAGTTTTCCCAATGACTTCCAGACAGTTTTGCCCCTTGCTCTAAGAGGCTTCTCTGAAAACAAAAGTAAAACTCATTCTATAACACCAGCATTGTTCACTAAGACTGTCTCCTGCAAAAAGGCTGATCCAGGCCAGAGAGAATGTTGTTACCAAAAGGCAGCAGCAGCATCTACATTCTCTGAAGAGCCTGCAGAATGTGCAGGGTGCTAAATGAGAGTGCTTCCGGGAGGCTCTCTTGGTTACCTAGGACTGCTGTAACACAAATACCACAAATACAGGCTCTAAAGAACAGAAATTTATTTTCTCACAGTTTTGTAGGCTAAAACTTCAAATCAGGGGTTCATCCTTGTCGATTCTGTCTTTGTCAATAATAGCTCCAGGCATTCTTTGGTTCCTTGGCATTCCTCGACTTGTAGATGATCCTCACATGGCATGTGTCTCTCCCCATGCGTATGTCTCTGTGTCTTTGTATGACTCAGAGGAAATTCGATTTAGAAGCCATTCTCTTCAAGTATGATATAATTAATATAACAAAGAGAAACCTATATCCAAACAGGATTATATCCACAGGTATAGGGGTTAGGATTTCAACATATATTTCAGGGGGGAATACAATTTAATCCATAACAGAGGTGATGGTGGGCAGCTGGGGAGAGGGAGGACTGATGGGGTGGGTAGAGAGATGGGACAGGAGCTACATTTAGTCCTGATGCCTGAAGGTTACCAAACACAGAGATTAAGGCTGTGTTTACTCGTCTTATGACCAACCTCTGCCTGGGTCAAATTGGTCTAGAGCAATTCCAATAGAATTTCTGCAATGATCGAAATGTTTTATATCTATTTGCACTATCTGATATGGTAGTCACCAGTCACTTGTGGCTTTTGAACACTTGGCATGTGGCTCAAAATAAAAAATACCAAACCCACTGCCATCAAATCAATTCTGACTCATAGCGACCACCCATTGGGTTTCCAAGGTTGTAAATCTTTAGAGAAGCAGACTGCCCCATCTTTCTTCTGAAGAGCAGCTGGGTGGGTTTGAACCACTGACCTTTGATTAGCAGCCAAATGATTTAACCACCACGCCACGTGAGCTACTTTTGACATGTGGCTAGTGGAACTGAATTTTTCATTTTATTTAATTTTAATTAATTTAAACTTAAATTTAAACAGCCACATATGGCTAGTGTCTACCATACTGAACTGTGTAGGTCTAAAACAAAAGGTAGTCTTTGGAGTCATAAAACAAAACAAAATACATATAAACCTGGATTTGAACTGTGACTCTGCTGCTCACTAGCTGTGTCATCTTGGGAAGTCACTTAATCTCCAGAATCCTCACTTTCTCAGCTGATAAAATAAGACTAACGATACCTCCTTCATAAGACTGTCATGTGAATTTTTAAGTTAGCACATGATAAGCAGTTGACATGTGGCTGTTTGATACAAGCAACTCCCTCCCAATGAAATTATATTTAAAGGTTGATTTAATGATGACATTTTTGCAGTCAAAAAAAAAAAAAATGTAGACCAATGATTCTGAACTGAGAATGATTTTGTCCTCCAGAGGACATTTGGCAAAGTCTGGAGACATTTTTGGTTATCACAAAAGAGAGAATGCTACTAGTATCTAGTGGGAAGAGTGAGGGATATTGCTACACATCCTACAATGCACAGGACAGCCTTCTCCCCAACAGTTAATTATCCTCTCGATATGTCAGTAGTCCAAGGGTTAAGAAACTCTGATGTAAACACATCCCAAGAATGAGATCATTGAGATATAGAGCCATTTAAAAATCTCACCTCATCATTCCTTGAGTCTTTCCTCCATTTTCTAGTACTCTCTGCTACCTTTCCCAACCATCCTCCAAATTTCTACCTTTATTGGGAGCCCCATGAGCATGGCAGATTCTGTAAGGACTATATACTCACCATGTTTACAGAGGCAAAATCATCTCAACTAACAGGCACAGTCAAGAATTACCCATCCATCACTTTTGCTTATCTCTCCACTTTTCCCTCAGATATATTTGTGGATTGCTTCTTCATTCTGTTAATGTTCATGAACTTTAACTGTTTAAGTGTAATTTCCCAAAGAGGGCTTTCCTGACCATCCTTTCAAAAATAGCCCCAAACTGTCGTTCTCTAGCTCCTTATTCTGCTTTATTTCCATCTCAGAGCACCTGATATCACACTGCATGCTTATTTACTTCAAACGGAAGATGCTGAGAGCAGGGATTTTGTCTTACTTCACTCTATCCCCAGGGCCAGAACTATGCCTGGTACATAATTGCACTTCAGTAACTAAAATTATTTGTTGAATGAATGAAAAAATATTTCTAAAACAGTTCCAATGGCTCCCATACTTCAAGTAATATTCAATTAAATTATTTTATAAGTGCCAGAAATATATTTAAGTCTCTTGTAGTTTTCAATAATAGTATCTGACCTTTGTGTAAAGAGTAAGATGGAGAGAGAGAGAATTGACATGTGTCTCAATTTCTGGGCCCAGTTTTGGCTCTTTCATCTACAGTCACTGTGGGAGCATGTGAATGTGAATGTACATGAATATTCAAGAGACAGAAGGAGATTTTGGTAAAGTTCAGATATTAGTCTTGCCATATTAACAACAACAACAATGGCTTTTATTCATTCATTATTAACAATGATGAACACATTGAGCATTACTAACTTCTTGACACTATGCTTTGAGATTTAGATACTCATTAATTAATTAAATCCCCTCTACAGCCTCTTAAGGCTGGTAGTATTGTTGTTAGTTGCCTTTGAGTCAGCTCTGATTCATGGTGTTGCTGTCACTAAAGGGGTAATGTGGGCTAATTCCACCTTTATTGTTAACTGCATGGTAAAGATTAGCATCAATCCAATTCCCACCTCGAAGTGGATCCAGACTTCACCTCCCCACATTTTCATTCCTTGTTGCCAGCTATCCACATGGAACTTCCTCATCCCAGACCTCTCGGGACCAGATCACTTCATCCTTGACTACCCTGAGCCATAGTCAAAAAACAGAAGTTAGAAAGACTCATCAATTTCCTGTACCAGTTTTCTCTGTCACCCAGTCATCCAGAGGTGGGTATTCATAAGTTAGGACTCTATCCTTACTACAGCCTACACAGCCCCCTTCTAAATTAGTCACTTGGAGCTAAGTCAGAGTCTCATTGATCATTGTGTTGTTATTGTTGTTAGGTGCTGTAGAGTCAGCTCTGACTCATAATGACCCTTTGTACAACAGAGTAAAACACCACAGGGCGTGCGCCATCCTCACTGTCCTTGCTGTGCTTGAGCCCATTGTTGCAGCCACTGTGTCAATACATCTCATTGAGCTTCTTCCCCCTCTACTTTACCAAGCATGATATCCTTCTCCAGGAGCTACAATTGACCATTGTAGGTTCATTAATTCTCTAGAATGGCACAAAATTCACAGAGACCACCTATAGTTACAGTTACCCAATTATTATAACCAGAAAGGAAACAAAGAAACACATCAGGCATGGACCAGTAGAGATCCCAGCACAGGGCTTCCATTATCTCCAAGAATATGCTGTTCTCTTTCATGCATGAATGTTCTTGCTAATCCAGCAAACCCAATTGCTTTCATGTTCAGGGTCTTTTATCATAGTCATTGGGACCTGAATGCATAGTCATGATCAATTAAATCAATTAATATGGATCATTGATTACATCATGCCCCCTCTCTTCATGAGGTTATTTGCCAAATGTGGAGTTGTGGACTTCCAACACATTTGCACATATTTAAATGTTTCCTGGCTGTTCTCAAAAAAACTAAGATACCTTGACTACTGGCAAATTGCAAGTTATTTTTAGGCACCAAAGACAAAAGGCCAAATCAAGCTCTTTGTCCTAGAGTGATCTTATATATAACAGAACAAAACATTGTCCAGTCCTTTGAGATCATTGGTATGTTTCAATACGTAGTTGTGGCTGTTGTGTAGTACCTTCCAATCTAGGAGGCTCATCTTTCAGCACTATATTGGACAATATCCTGTGCTGATCCATAAAGTTTTCATTGGCTAATTTTTGGAAGTAGATAAGCACATCTTTCTTCTTAGTCTGCCTTAGTCTGGAAACTCTGCTGAAACCTGTCCACCATGGGTGATCCTACTGGTGTTTGAAATACCAGTAGCATAGCTTTCAGCATTATAGCAACGCACAAGCTGTCACAGTATGAAAAACTGGCAGATGGGTGGTGGAAGGTAGATGCTATCATTCCATTTTACAAATGAGGTAAAGGACTACTGAGGTAAAACAACTTGTTCCGTGGCACACAGCTAGCAAGTTGGAGAACTGGAATCATAATCCAAGCTGTCTTATAAATCACTATGCAAACACCAGCTATGACATATACCTGAGTTTGGGGAAAAATTAGTAAATAATAATCTCTCCTTCAGCAAAATAGTTTTTGTCCTTTATTTTCTTTTTGTTTATTTGTTTTGTTTTGAAGTACAAAATGTTCTCTTACAATTATTTCTTCTAACCACTCTCAATTTTGCATAACTGAACATAGAAGTATTATTAAAATTGGTTTTTAAATAGTACAGTGTACTTTTTAAAGTTAATACTACCTTTATTCAAATTTACCCACCAACCACCAAAGCCAAAGATAAGGAAATTGAAGATTTTTATCAACTTTTGCAGTCTGAAATTGACCAAACATGCAATCAGATGTGTTAACTATCACTGGTCACTGGAATGCAAAAGCTGGAAACAAAGAAGAATCACGAGTAGTTGGAAAATTTGGCCTTGGTGATAGAAATAATGCTGGAGATTACATGATAGAATTTTGCAAGACCAATGACTTATTCTTTGCAAATACCTTTTTTCAACAACACAAAGGGCGGCTATACATGTGGACTTCTCCAGATAGAGTACACAGGAATCAGATTGACTACACCTGTACCAAGAGGCTATGCAAAAGCTCAATATCTTTAGCCAAAACAAGGCCAAGAGCTGATTGTGGAACACACCATCAGTGCTCATATGCAAGTACCATGGACTGCTAAAAGAACTAACAAATCTGTTCGGGAGGTAGTGAAACTGGAATACTCCTGGAAGCAAGAATGGCCAGACTTCGTCTCACCTACTTTGGTCATGTTGTCAGAAGGGACTATTTTCTGGAGAAGGATGTCATGCTTGGTAAGGTGGAGGGTCAATGAAAGAGGGGAAGACCCTCAATGAGATGGATTGACACAGTGACTACAATGATAGGACCAAGTATAGCAAGGATTGTGGAGCTGGCACGGGACGGGGCAGTGTTTCGTTCTGCTGTGCATAGGGTCGTTATGAGTCAGAGGTGACTCGACGGCACCTAACAAGAACAACACTTTTTAAAAGTAATCCTTTTATAGAATGTTTCCACTGTGGGAAATACTCTGCCAAATAAGTGGGACCTACTCCCAGTAGAGAGTTGCTCACTGGAGGAGGAAGACATCTTATCTCTTCCTCTGCTCCATCCCCTTCATCTGTAAAATGAGACGCCATCCAGGGTACATGGTCTCTGAGGTATCTACTACCATACCATGACTCTTAGACCTAGCCTTCACTTTCTCCATCCTTCAATATATCCAGAGACGGGGGCTGCTGGTCACCTGCCCTTTAGCTCCTTGGTCCTCTCAAAGGCTTGGTTCAAATTGACCTGTCCTTTGCCTGACTGTGCCCTTTGCTGCTGCTGCCATTTCCTACCAATTGTGAATGGCTTAGTGGTGCAAGTGGTTAACACACTCAGCTTCTAACCTAAAAGTTGGTGGTTCAAGTCTACCCAGAGGTGCCTCAGAAGAAAGGTGTGGTGATCTACATCTGAAAAATCAGCAATTGAAAATCCTATGAAAAACAGTTCTACTCTGATGCACATAGGGTCACCATGCATCAGAATCAAATTGGTATCAATGGTCAACTGGTTTGTGTAACAAGTTGAGGCAATGTTTGACTCTGCTCTGCCCTGCATGTTCCTACCTTGATCTCCCATTGTTGTTGTTGTTGTTGTTATGTGCCGTGGAGTCGGACCAGACTCATAGCGACCCCTCCTTGGGTTTCCGAGGCAGTATCACTACGGAAGTAGGATTGCCCAACCTTCCTTCCGAGGAGTGGCTGGTGGGTTTGAACCACCAGCCTTCTGGTTAGCAGCCAAGTGCCTTAGCCACTATGCTACCAGAGCTCCCATTAGCACCCCAAAAACTAAACTCACTACCGTCAAGTTGATTCTGACTCATAGTAACCCCCATTGGGTTTAGATTGTCCTATCTTCCTCCCACGGAGTGGCTGGTGGGTTTGAACTGCCGACCTTCTGGTAACCGGTCAAATGCTTTGGGCAGTGCACCACCAGAGCTCTTTTCCACTAGTACTAGCTGAGGAAAAGTTTACTAAAATACAAACTCTCTTTTTACTACTGAAGCAATGATTAGTTAGTGTGTAAAACTCTCTTTGCAGAGCATATGTTTAATTTTGGCATTCCAAACCTCATCTTCTTTTCCTAGAAATTATAATTTGTATAGATCTCATAGTTCTCCTTTTTATCCTCTTGTATAAATTCAGTGCCATTTCAAGGTCATTTAATTGTTCACAACTATCAGGCTGATTATATGGTTTTCTATCCACAAAAGGGGGAGCTCTGGTAGCATAGTGGCTACGGCACTTGACTGCTAACCAGAAGACTAGCGGTTCAAACCCACCAGCCACTCCTCAGAAGGAAGGTTGGGCAATCTACTTCCGTAGTGATGCTGCCTCAGAAACGTAAGGAGGGGTCACTATGAGTCGGGTCCAACTCTACAGCACATAACAACAACAAAGTGGTAATGCTGAGGACCTTCTTCTTATTATTATTTAATATTTTATTGTGGTTCAGGTGAAGGCTTACACAGCAAATTAGATTGCCATATAATAATTTTTTTACTAATTGTTCCATGTTATTGGTTATAATTTTCACAATGTGTCAAGATTCTCATTATTTCCATTGCTCTGTTTCCATTTATCTGGTTTCCCTGCCCTTCTGTGCCTTATCATCTTTGCTTTTGGGTAAATGTTGACTCTTTGTTCTCAAATAGTTGATTGTTTAAGGGAGCACATTCCCCACAGATGATATTGTTTTTATTTTATAAGCCAATCTCTTATTTGGCTGAAATATAACCTCTGGGAGTGGCTTCAGTTCTAAGTTAAAAGGGTATCTTAGGACAATAGTCTTGGGCTTCCTCTAGTCTCTATCAGTCTAGTAAATCTGGTTAGTTTTAGGAATTTGAGTTTTGTTCTACATTTCTCTTCCATTCTATCTGGGAACTTCTATTGTGTCTCTGGTCAGAAGGCACCATCTAGTTATTCTGGTCTCAGGCTAGAAGATGCCTTGGTTCATGTGGGCCATTAGTCCTGTGGACTAGTTTCTTCTTTGAGTCTTTGGTATCCTCTAAATGAGAAGAGACCAATAGTTGTATCTTAGAAGGTCACTCACAAGCTTTTAAAACCCAACACACTACTCACCAAACTAGGATGTAGAAATTATCTTTATGAACTATGTTATGTCAATTGAGTTGTCTCATGAAACAATAGTGCCAAGTCCTTTAACCCAGTAAACCAATCCCACAAAGAGTTTGGATATGTCTAGGAGGTCTCCATAACTGTAACTGCTATGTGCTTTATTATATAAATATGAATATATGTGCAGCACACCCAAACATGTATATATAAGTGTATACGTGTTTGGGTGTGCTGCACATATATTCATATTTATATAATAAAGCACAAAGCAGTTACATATTTGGAAGGAAGATGAGGCAATCTACTTCCATAGTGATACTGCCTTGGAAACCCAAGGAGGGGTCGCTATGAGTCGGGTCCAACTCAATCGCACATAACAACAACAACAACATATATATATATATATGCACACACACACCTATATATTTATCTATATATGCATGTGCATGTATTCATACATACCTTCCTATATGCACATATATAGCATACATATCTACCTATGTAACCACACATATATTTTTGGTTGTTATACTGTTGTTGCAAAATTGTATATGTCATAGCATTTACTGTAATTGTCCTTTATTCTTATGCACTTCTCAATTTCTTCAGTTGCACTGAGTTTCTTCATATTGTGTATTGCCTTTCCCATCACCAGAAATAGCACATGTCAGTACTATCAAGCAAGTGACTTCCCCTCCCTCCCCCTCTCATTCCTGGTAACCATCAAAGAACATTGCTTTCTATGTGTATACCTAATTCTTGACTTTTTTTAATAGTACTGGGTCTGCAAAAAGGGAAAGGAGGCCACATGTTCTGACCTCCTAGAACCCCACAAGAGGAAGACAGAATCACCATCAAGAGCCCAAGGCCTATTCCTGCAAGGCCAGACATGCTGCCTCCCTCCAGCCTTTTCACCAACCGTTCCTCCCAAAGCACCCACCACCTCTCTCCTGGGTTTGATAATTCACTGCAGTGGCCACACAGAACTCACAGATTATGGGGTTTATTCAGGAAGCACCAGGCTACAATTCAAGTTCAGGAAAAATGCTCAGTCTCTCTCCCAGCCCACAGTCTCTCAGTCAAGTCTCTCACAGTCTCCCCCAGCAGTGCATGTCTCTTGGTGTCTTACTCAGCAATGCAGGTCTCTTGTGTCTCTTTTCCAGCAGCACATGTCTCTTTCAGGAGCACATGTCTCTTTCAGGAGCACGTGTCTCTTTCAGCAGCACGTCTTCCTCAACCAGCAGTCAGAGAGAGTTCTGCTTCTTGGAAGCCTCCTTTTGAGCCTGGCAGAGTGGCCAAACTAGTCAATCATAGCATCAGAACTCTTAGCACCTGAGAGAGAGTGGGAACCTCCCAGAACATTGTTTTGTGCCACTGCCAACAGAAATACTCCAGATGACAACTTTAGCCATCAGGAGCTCCTCAGTTGCTCATCGCAAATCCCACCTTGGAGTTTACAAAGACTTATGGGTAGAAACGCCACACTAAGTAATTTACTACACTGCAGGGTCCATATAGTATCTGTCCTTTTGCAATTGACTTATTTCACTCAGCATAATGTCCTCCAGATTCATCCATGTTATGTTTTGCAGACTCATAATGCAAAAGAATTTTTATGGCTTAGTGACCAAGATAGAGAAATCATAATTAAGGAGTTAACATTGTCACCAGTAAATGAACCCAGACAAACTTTTTGCTTATTCCTGTGCAGTCTCCACTATCTATTGCTCCTTGCCCTGCCATTCCAGATGTGGTCCCACATACTTCTAGTGGGTCCCCAGCCAGACTTGGTGGGCCCTGTATTCTGATGTAGGGTCATATGTAGGGCATGCCTTCCAGGAACCATTGGGTCCACAATAACACCCTCCCTGGGGCTTCAGAGACTGAATGTCTTACTTCAATAGGGGCCTACATAATTCTCCATAACAGAGAGTTTATCCCTCCTATGGAGTTTATCCCAGACCACCTGGGCAAAGGGGTAGACTGAGCTGATGGAAATTAGGTATTCAGCCAGTGTCAGAAGTTGAAGAAATAAATTATTGGGTTGAACTTGACTGATAGGAATTTGTTTTGTGTGCCCCTCAGTGTAGTGGTCCATTTCATACAAGAATTTCCTGGTAGCCACTAGGTAATGACATCTCTCCAGGGAAGATTCCCTCTCCTTCAATTCACCTCTTTATAGTGTCGTGCTTACCAATCTGAGCTAAGATTACTTGTTCCGATGTCAATCTACTCTCCAGCATGGAAATCTCGTCCTCTCTATTGGAGTTGTTGTTAGGTGCCATTGGGTTGACTTCAACTCATAGCAACCCATGTACAACAGAATAAAATGCTGCTGGTCCCGTGTCACCCTTACAATCCTTGCTATGCTTGAGCCCATCATTGTAGCCACTATGTCAGTCATCTCACTGAGGGTCTTTCCCTTTTTGCTGACCCACTACTTTACCAATGGTCCCTTCTGGCAACATGACCAAAGTAGTTGAGATGAAGTTAAGCATTCTCACTTCTAAGGAGCCTTCTGGCTATACTTCTTCCAAGACAGATTTGTTCCTTCTTCTGGCAGTCCATGTTATTTTCAATACTCTTTGCCAACACCACAATTCAATTGCATCAATTCTTCTTTGGTCTTCCTTATTCACTGTCCAGCTTTCACATGCATATGAGGTGATTGAAAACACCATGGCTGGGGTCAGGTGCACCTTAGTCTTCAAAGAGACATCGTTGCTTTTTAACATTTTAAAGAGGTCTTTTGCAGCAGATTTGCCCATTGCAATCAACATGTCATCTGGTTTCTTGACTGCTGCTTCCATGTGTGTTGATTGTGGATCAAAGCAAAATGAAATTCCTGACAGCTTGCATCTTTTCTCCATTTTTCATGAAGTTGCTTATTGGTCCAGTTGTGAGGATTTTTATTTTCTTCATGTTGAGGTGTAATCCATACTGAAGACTGTAGTCTTTGATCTTCATCAGTAAGTGCTTCAAGTCATCTTCATTTTCCACAAGCAATGTTGTGTCATCTGCATAATGCAGGTTGTTAATGAGCCTTCCTGCAAACCTGATGATACGTTCTTCTCCAAATACTCCAGCTTCTTAGATTATTTGCTCAGCATACAGATTGAATAAGTATGGTGAAAAGATATAACCCTAACACACACCTTTCCTGATTTTAAAACATGTGGTATCTCCTGTTCTGTTCAAATGACTGCTTCTTGGCCTATGGACATGTTCCTCATGAGCACAATTAAGTGTTCTGGAATTCTCATTCTTTGGAATGTTGTTGTTGTCATGTGCCATCGAGTCTTCCCCAACTCATAGAGACCCCTCTTGGGTTTCTGAGGCGGGCGGTATCACTATGGAAGTAGATTGCCCAACTTTCCTTCCAAGGAGTGGCTGGTGGGTTTGAACCACCAGCCTTCTGGTTAGCAGTCAAGTGCCTTAGGCACTATGCTACCAGAGCTCCCATTCTTTGGAATATTATCCATAATTTGTTATAATTCCACACACTCAGATGCTTTTGCATAGCCAATAAAACAAAGATAAACATCTTTCTGGTATTCTCTATTAGACAGGAATAAACTGTTAAGAACTTGGGCATCAAAGTCAGATAGACCTGAGTTTGAATGCCAGCTGTCAATTACTTATTGTAGGCCCTTAGGCAAATTAATTGATTTCGATGTGCCTCTGTTCCCTTACACTAGTTTCCTGTGGCTGTTGTGAAAAGTTGCCACAAACATGGTGGCATAAAACAGCAAAAATTTATTCTTACAAAGTCCTGGAGTGCAGAAGCCTGACATCAGTATCACTAAACTGAAATTAAGGTGTTGGCAGGGTTGAGCTCCTTCCAGAAACTCCAAGGGAGCTTCCCACTATTCTGTGTCTATCAGTTCTCCCTCTGCCTCAGCACATGCAACCTCTTGTAAAGATCTGAATTCCCTAGGCAACACTCCCCACTTTATTTATTTATTTTATTTTAACCCTTTGTACCATGCAGGGACTTCACTCAGATGAAAACACTGTTAACATTTGTTGTATCTCCTTACACTCTTTCTTTCTTTTTTTTTTTTTTAATGCATTTTCTCAAAATATAATTTATGTACAGTGAAATACACAAAACTAAAGTGACATGGGTCAATGCATTTTTTTTTTTTTCTTTTGCAGTGTTTCCTCCGCTCCCATCCTACCCCTGGGAACCAACAGTTTCCCTCCATATATAAACCTTTCCTTGACCCTCCACAACAATAAACTAATACTATATTTGTCCTTCCATGATTGACTTATTTCACTCAGCATAATGTCCTCCAAGTTCATCCATATTATGCAGTGTTTTGCAGACCCTACATAATTCTTTAGTGCTGTATAGCATTCCAGTACATGTACATACCATAGTTCGGTCATCCACTCTTCCGCAGATGGGCACGTAGGTTGTTTCCATCTTTTTGCTATTGTTAATAGTGCCGTGATGAACATGAGTGTGCATGTATTTGTTCCTATCCTGGCTCTAACCTCTCTAGGATATATACCTAGTAATGGAATTGGTGGGTCAAATGGTATCTCCAATTCCAACTTTCTAAGGAATCGCCATATTGCTTTCTGTAGTGGTTGTGTCACTTCACAGTCACACAAGCAGTGTATGAGAGTCCCAATCTCTCCACATCCCCACCAACATTTGTTATGTTCTGTCTCATTGAACTTTGCCATCAGTGCTGGGGTGAGACGGTATATCTCATTGTTGTTTTGATTTACATCTCTCTGATGTCCAATGATTGTGAGCATCTTTTCATGTATTAACTGACCACCTGAATATCCTCCTTGGTGAAGAGTCTATTCATGTCTTCTGCCCAATTTTCAATTGGGTTGTTAATTCCTTTGGTGTTGAGACATTGGAGTTTTCCATCAGTCTTAGAGATAAGTCCCTTGCCAGATATGTAATTATCAGCAAATATGAATTTGTTGCTGTCATTTTTGTCATGTGGTTTTTCATTATGTCGATTTGTTTGTTCCATATAATTTTCTATGCTGAGCTCGTTTTGTTTATGAATCATGTTATCACTTCCTTCATTGCTATTGTTTTAGTATTTGCTGAATATTTATGCTGGTCCTCTTTTTTATTTTGATGTGAAGGTTTATCATTTTTCTTTGAGGTTACCCTGTGATTTATAGTTTTCTTCCCAAGTTTAGAACAGTCCA
>NW_006921763.1:4336024-4338916 GCF_000298275.1 Orycteropus afer afer
TGCATCTTCCTCAAGGATGTGTTTTGGGTCTGTATCCTGGTCCCTTGTTTCTCCTGCTTTATCTTGCTTCTTTGTGTGGACTGTGATGCTCTGTTGTCTCTGAGGCATTGTGACATTTTTGTGTTTATATTTAATTGGTGATTATATGTTGGAGTGACTTACCCACAATTTTTGTTTTCCTTGTGTCTTATCTATACAGGCAGAGTACTGTGCTGTCCTCCTCTATTCCCTAGTTGACAGCACTTATACACTCACCATCTGTCTCCTTTCATTTGTCAGCCTCTCATATGTCCTTGCCAACCCTGGCAACCAGAGCCTGTTCTTAAGTCCCTGGAATCCAAATGAGAATGCTATCACTTTAAAATCCAAAATGGTTGCCACTTGTAAACATTCAAAATGGCTGCACCCTTGGTCACTTTAAATATCCAAAATGCCCGCCACTTGTAAACATTCAAAATGGCTGCACCCTCTATCACTTTAAATATCCAAAATGGCTGCCATGTGTAAACAATCAAAATGGCTCACCCTCCGGACAGCAGAAAGTCAACAACTCAGGTTGTCTCCCCCTTAGCTGTTTCCCTTCCTAGTCATAGGCCACCAGACCAGTTGTCCCTGCAGCTCTTGGTGACTGGAATTGATCTTTAGGTCAATTCTCAGCTCCCAACACCACTTGGAAATATTCAGGCTATTTGTCTCATCAGAGTAGCTGACAGTCTGTCTTTTGACTGTCTCTGTACTCACTGTTTCATTCAGGTTTTTCCACTAGTTGGTGCCTATTCCACTTCTGTATAATTCCTTTCAAAGCTCAGGGCTCCAGGATTATCTTCTGTATCTCTGTCAATTGGTTTTTCTTTTCTTTGTTGAAGAGGGTCTGTGTCACTCGTCTGCCTATTCCTCCATCTTACCAGAAGTTTTTCTCCAACACTCCCCATTTTAGACTCTAAGAATAAGAGTCATATTCCTGCCTTTGATGAATTTACACTCTATCTGGTTGTAAATTAAAATTATGGGGAAAAAAAAAAACTAATATTGCAAGACAACTTATAATGAGAGCCTATTGTTTGCTTCTGACAAACCTCCTCACATTCAGGGGAGAGAGAGTACTTCCAAATTGCTGTAAGGATACATGTGATAGCAATTCAATTCCACCCAGATAATCTAGGATTTGTTGTTGTTGTTATGTGCTGTCGAGTCAGCCCCAACTCATAGCAACCTCTCCTTGGGTTGCCAAGGCAGTATCACTACGGAAGTAGATTGCCCAACCTTCTAGTCTTTCCATTTTAAGATCTTTAATTGCATGTGCAAAGACTCTTTTTCCAAATAAGGTAATATTTGGAGTTTCCAGGAATTAAGGCCTAATATCTTTGGCATATCTTTGACATTCCATAACTATAAAATATGAATATTATTTTCTTTTTGCTTTAGTTCCCCCTGGAAAGTAGGGCCTGAGATAAGGGCCTGCTTGAAAGCATTTACTAGGGGAACGTGATCTCAAGGAACAGGAGTGGGGACTAAGAAAAGTGAAATATGGAAGGAGGAAAAGTCAATATGAGCACACGTGCATTATTGAGCTGGTCAGTATGGGCAGCTGAAGCTCAGTCTTGCTGGAACCCTTTGAGGAACTGTGTAGAATGACCGCAGAATTGTTCTTTTATGGGACAGAAGAGCAGACCATTTATCCACTATCACTAATCTCCCATTGGCTAACGGTTGCTCTGTGGGCAACTCTCTCACACTTTCACGTGTGAGCATGAATCAGAGTGGCTGAGCAGATTTCCACAAGTGGGTGTTTCCTAGCAATAGCAGTAGCAACAGGAAAGCCTCAGGGCAGAAAGCAAGACTAAGTACTAAAGCTGAACAGAGCTGCTGCAGGTCATACTTGCAGGAAACAGGACTTCGCAACAGTGGCTGGAGTGAAAAGATGAGTTGAGAGGATATGAAGTGAGGCATACAATAAATAAGTCTCTTTCATTAAGGATTGTTGTAAAGAATAAAGGAAGCGATGTGCATATCTATCACAGGGTAAACATAAAAGAAATTAGCCATTATTTTTGTTGTTGCTATCACTGATGTCTGTCCTTATCACACACTCAGCATAAGAACAACTCTTAATATATCACTTCTGGCTAGCTGACTGGCTGACTAGATAACTAGCTGGATAGATGGATGGATAGGTAGGTAGATGGATGGAAAGACAAAAGCAAACAAACATAATAACAAATCTTTGATAAAGACTCGACTGATTTTGAGGTCTTAATGAATACATGAAAACACAGGGCTGGTACTCAAGTTTAATGATATTTTATCCTAAATATTTTTTCCCCTTTCACTACAACCAAAGTTGAAAGAGACTTCCTCGATTCACTTGCAGATTTCACTTCCCTGGGTCTGGCTTTGAGTAAATTAATCACAGTGTGTTGTGTTGGAAGTGATTTAACTTTTAGTCCTGGAGTGAAATATTTAAAGACCTATGTGCACTCTATTCTTGCCCTAATTCTTGGATATAGAAGTACAGGTCAACCAGGTGCAAATGTTCTTATGTAAGAGAACAGATGTCATTGTCACTATCATCATCATGATCATCCTAAACAAATACTTCATGCTTCACTAAATGCTTGTTAGACAGCATTAACTCAAAGAATCAGAGTCCTATTCCTGCCTTCAATGAACTTACACTCCAGCTAGGGAGAAGTATGAGACATGAGTTTTGAGGCTGAGCCTCTGGTGTTTAAAACCCAGCGAAATGCACCTGGTGCACAGGTAACAGCCTAGCTTATAGACTGAGACAGACTAGAAAGAAGGAAGAGGCTGTCCACTTCTCAAAGAATTGGCCAGAGAAAACCTTATGAATAGCAAAGAAACACTGTTTGGTACATTACCACGCACCTTTAG
>NW_006921763.1:4341556-4354880 GCF_000298275.1 Orycteropus afer afer
TGGAGGGTCGACGAAAGAGGGGGAGGCCTTCAACGAGATGGATTGATATGGTGGCTGCGATGATGGGCTCAAGTATAGCAGGGATTGTGGGGCTGGCACAGGATCGGGCAGTGTTTCATTCTGCTGTGCATGGGGTCGCTATGAGTCAGAAACGACTCGACGACACTTAACAACAACAACAACAGGGAGAAGTATAGTTACATAAAAGCACATAATGTGAGGCAATTTATAAAGAGAACTTATTTAGTGCTCCTGACAAACCTCCTAAAGTTCAGGGGAAGGAGAACACTCACTTGTTAGTGTAGCTTGATCAAATCCATGATGGAGCTAGAACTTGTTCCAAGTCTTGAAGGGAGTACAGGACTTGAATACATTGAAAAGAGGCAGGAGAAGCAATTCCAGGCAAGAGGAGCCATGTTGATATGAGTTCATGACTCTTTCAGGGGACCTCAGTCTATGGGCTTTTTGCCAGAGGAGCTTGCAAACAGGAGAAAAGAGAGTAAGTATTAATGCTCTCCCATTTGTCATAGCTCAGGAAGGAAATGTTGCTACTCAGAGCTGAGCCAGTCTACTTATTTGTGATCTGGTGGCCAGAGTGCCAAGAACAACTTAATTTGAGGCTGAGGCTAGTGAGCTCAAGCTTGGCTGACTTTCCTCTAGCCAGATCACAGTTGGCTGATCGTCTTCTGGCACGAGTGTTAAGATCACTCCTCTCTTAATGTTTTAACCATGTGCATTCCATTTCCTTGCCTCTGCCTGGCTCTGCAGTGGAGGGTAAAGTTTGTTCTCTTGGGTTTATTCTTTTATTCCTCTGTCCATTTGATACATTTTTATTGAGCACCTACTATATGCTAAACTCTGTGCTAGGCATTGGGGAGTCAATGGTGAGCAAAATCAACCATTCAGCTAGCTGCTAATTAAATAATCACCCAAGTAAATACAAAATCATACCCATGAGGAATGCAGAGTGTTTCAATGCAGTTTACCTAGTCTGTTACACATAGTCAGAGAGTTCAGTCAGGACTGACTTGAAAAAGTGACAATCTAGCTGAGATCTGAAGGACAGCAAGACAAATTAGAGTTAGCAGGTGAAAATGTGGGGTGAGTCATTCTGTACAAGAAATAGCTCATGCAATGACCCTGTGGTAGAAGAGAATGCATTTAAGGAATGAAGAGAAGGCCAAGGAGTCTAGGGCAGAGAGAGAAAAGAGAAGAGAGGGCAGGATGAGCCTGAGAAGCGGACATGGCCTAATGAGGCAAGGTCTCGTGGAACATGTCATGGATTTTGACATTTAGTATAAGAATGATGGGAGCCATGAGTGACTCAAGTGAGTGCTGTTTCTGTGGAGCAACAGGGTGGCTGCCAGACTGGAATGGAGTTAGTACAGTTTTGTCAGTGTTAGCAAGCTCAGGTATCAGCAAAATATATTTCCAATTGGATAGGTAGTAACACTTGGATGTTGTAACAGAGACCCAAAACAATAATGACTTCAGTTTATGTCTTTCTCCAGGGCCAGCATGATGGCTCCACAGGTCAAGGATCCAGTTCCCTTTTATTTTGTTACCCTATCCACATGGTCCAAGATGGCCCTGTACTACTAAATGGGCATTCCAGACAAGGAATGAGAAAAGGGGATATAGAAGGATATGCCTTTTCTTGTTAAGGATATACTTACAAATTGCAGACATTATTTCTGCCCACATACCATTGACCAGAATTACTCTCCTGCTCTCTCCTAGTTGCAAGGGTATCTGAGAAATCTGGCCATTATTCTAAGCAACTATGCACCTGCAACTAAGAATTCTACCTTTCCCCCATGAAGGGAAGAATGGATATTGGAAGAAAGCTGGTAGTTTCTGCCACAAGGATTACCTAGAATCTGTCCAAAAAATGCACATCCACATTCATTCATTGAGCACTTACCATGTGCCTTGGACTGTGGGAGGTGCAGAGAGTAAAAAGCTAAATGAGATGCAATTTCATTGGCTCATGATCTAATAAAGAACGTGGGTCTCAAACTTGGCTCCATATTAGAGTCACCTAGAAAAGCTTACCATACCCCAATGTTCAAGTCTCACTTCTTCCCAATTAAATCAAAAAAGCTCAAGGGTGAGACCCAATCACTGGTATTTTCAAAGCTCCCCACTTTCTTCCAATGTGCAGCCAAGGATCAGAAATACTGGTTTAGTGGAAGAGAGATATAGGTTAACAATTAGCTCTAACACAAGGCAGTAAGTACAAACTGCTGATAGAATGCAGTGAAGCATGTGACTCTTTCAGAGCAAAGCATTGCCTGGTCTCATAATCGTTGGTCTGTTTGAGTCCATGTTGCAACCACTGTGTGTTCTGAGTGCTCTCTGACCTAGGAGGCTCATCTTCCAGAACTATATCAGAAAATATTCTGTTATGATCCATAGGGTTTTCACTGGTTAATTTTTGGAAGTAGATTGCCAGGCCTTTCTTCCTGGTCAGTCTTAGGCTGGAAGTCCAGTGAAATCTGCTCATCATGTGTAGCTCTGCTGACATTTGAAACACCAGTGATACGGCCAGCTTCCAGCATCACAGCAACACGCAAGTCACCAAGAATAACAAATTGACAGACAGATGAGAGTAAGGGAAGAAGTAGGGAGAGACTGAGGGAAGAAAAGAAGACATCAGGCAAATCAGGGCAGAAACAGAGAGCAATGGAATGCTGTACCCTGAAGCTTCCCTGTAGCCCCCTGCAGTCCTTTCCAATCTTTGACTCAAGCTGAGGTTGTGTAAAATGTCAAGAAGTGGACTTTCAGTATGGTTACCGTTTTCTAGCTCAATCTTTAATTACTGGGAGGGTAGAGAAGTGAAGCAGGAATGTGCCAAACACACTGTCATCCATGAATGCTCACAGCTGGCCAAGGAGAGGAAGGTTCAGGAAAAAGCTACTTAAGTCAGGCTTGGCTTTGGCCCCATTATCTGAAATGAGAAGTGGACAATAGGAGGCCATTGTGTGTCCAATCAACTCTCAATTATCCAGGGGCAGATTCTCCACTCTCTGGGTTCCCCCTACTCTTTTTGAGTTCCCTCCAGCTGTCTGCCCTTTGACCGTCTTCCTGCCCATCAGAGCCACAGTTAGAGGGTGGGCAGGTGGAGGAAGGGGGAGGAAGTAAAATTCAGATCAGTCATTTTAGCTGCTCCGTAGATGCTCTGGCAAAAAGAGAAGACTCATTGGTTAAACCAACATTCAGTTTATTTGGGGTTTTAATTTATCAGGGCTCTGCCTCATTCTTCATTAGCATGGATAATTGGTAATTGGTTAAGTGATATTTATTCAATCTGTGGCGCCTCTGCTATTGTAACTGCCTTGTTTCATTTAAAAAATAGTCTGCATTAGTGAAAGCCATATTGAAATGGTTTTCTTAATGCACTTAGAGCTGTGCTGCTTTAGCATAAAACCTATATCTGCATTTCTTATTTAAGGGCATTGGGGGCATTTGGGGTAACCACAGATATATGGGGTTCTTATCCATTGGAATATTCCATAAATGCTTTAAACTTGCATTGATCTCATCTTCAAGTAGAAGCCACCCAAATCTGAAACAGACTTCTGTGGTTGTTTTTAAAGATCTCCTCTGAGGTTTTTGTGTGGTCAAGATGAAGGCAGGAAGTAGGTTTCTAATTCCCTTCCTATCAATGGCAACCTCACTTTGGACATTTTAGTTCACTCACCTGCATATAACAAAATTATGTTCCTTACTAGGATTTAAAAGTTGAACTAACTTATGTCTATGCAGAAAAAGTTTCATTACATGTGGGGTCACCATTTACGTTTACAGTATATTACATGTAATGATGTTTTAAAATATTTTTTATTATGGACATTTCTTAGTGTTTTGAATTTTTTCAAGTTATCTATTTGCTAAACAAGTATGACCAGCCATAATTAATCACCACAGAATTAGGTTGATGAGTGTCATGGTTAAGTGGTCAGGTTTTGGATTCAGAGCTGAGCAGCCTGGGTTTACAGGCTGAGGAGATAGGTGAAATCCCTAGGTATGCAAATGGTTAACACACTTGGCTGCTATCCAAGAGGTTCAAAGTTCAAGTCTACCCCCAGGCACCTAGGAGGAAAGACCTGGCAATTTACCTCCAAAAAATCAGTCATTGTAAACCTTATAAGGCACAGTTCTACTCTCATACCCGTGAGGTCAACACAAGTCAGTATCAACTCAACAGCAAGTGGTTTGAAGAGATAGGAGAGGACACTAGAGTCAACCATGGTGCTATAAATACAAATCTGTCCTCTGACTGTAAGAGACAATTTTTTAACAGGGGCCTCAATTTGCTTCAAGTAACTCTGGGTTTGGCCCTGTTTTTGCTCCCCATTAGAATTTTCTCTAGGCCTCAATTTCATCATCTAAAAAGTGGGGAGTGATAATGGTAATCAGAGTGTTGTTGTTGTTATGTGTCATCAAGTCAGACCCGACTCATAGCAACCCCTCCTTGGGTTTCTGAGGCAGTATCACTACAGAAGTAGATTGCCCCATCTTCCTTCCTAGGAGTGGCTGGTGGGTTTGAACCACCAGCCTCCTGGTTAGCAGTCAAGTGCCTTAGACACTATGCTACCAGAGCTCCCATCAGAGTGTTGAAAAAGGGTGAAATGCATGAGGCTGCTTAGAATGATGCCTGACACATAATAAGTGCACAAAAAAAAATGTTCAATATACTCAAGACTTGAAATTATAGCAAAGAATCTCAATGCCCTGAGAATCAACAGCAGTTGTGAGATGAAAATATGAGAGAAGTATAGAAGAAAATTGTGAGAATAAAACGTTTTGATCGCCTAAGACAACATCCTCCAAGATAGCATACTCAAGTCCTTGAGTTATGAACGTCCGACTCATGTACAACCAGTAGTTAGGAACCAAACCCATAAAGTCCATTATATTAAAAACTCAGGATGCATACAGAAGTTCACAATAACAAACAGAGGCTACTTTGCAACATTCATCAAAACATTATTATTATTATACTGTATTATATTAAAGATTTTTAGTGTATCTGGAAGTGTTTCTTTAATGTTTTTTATGCATATAAAGGTACACTATATACTAAAATAAATATTTGACTGACTTAAGATATACATAACTGTTCTGACTTACATACAAATTAGACTTAATGACAGATTTAGGAAAGGAACTCGTTCGTAATACAAAAACTGTCCATACTTATTTATCCATTGGTTATTTAATAAATACAGTTATATTATGAGCTTGCCAGCCATAACAGATAGTTTTATTTTTACCTTCAAGAAGAGACATTTACTGGGAAAAGTGGGCTTGGCAAAATATATGCACTTTATAAACAGCTTGTGGCAAGGGCCCTGAAATAGTTCACCAAAATCTTAAGATGTTCCCATTTTTTCAGCTAGAGCAGGCTACCAGATTTAGCCAGAAATGCAACCTGTGTAGTAAGCAGGTCTGAATAGATACTTGCCTGGTCCCTTACAATGTATGGAATGGCTGCCTCCTGTTTGGGCATTTCAGAAAACATTTGCATTGCTTTAGATGTCTTACAAAACTAATCAAATAAAATATGACTAATTAAATGTCATAAAGCATGATGTAAACTTGTTAATGTCAGAGGAGATCTTTAAAAACAACTCTCAAGATGGGCAAATTTGTCACATGTCAACGTTTTTCATTAATTTTCGGTGGTAAATAAGCAAATTTTATTTAAGAAATGTGAAAACTGTCTGGCGATGTGATTAGGAGATCCTATATTTTGTTCCCGATTAGACGGTGGCTTATATGGGAGGCTGGAAAGTCTCTTCTGAATAGTTAACTACCCATTTTTTCAATTAAACATAATGTTATGTTAACATCCTTAAAGAGGTAAATGATGGCACTGTAAATCCAATTAGAATACATACTTACAACTGGATTCTCTTGCAATTTTCAAAAAGCTGATTGCATTTTACATTTTCCCTGCTATTGTCGAAGTGGGTTTACCACAAGTTGCTGCACTCCTGCCTGCTGTCTGTGTCTCTGCATGGTGACCTTTGCTGTAAGAGCTGCTACAGACATCACAAACTCTCACATCAATTTACCACAATTGGATGTGGCATCTTGCAGCTAATTTGATTTGGGAAGAAATGCACCTGGCTCTGTTTTTTCCCTATAGAGTGTGGAAGGAGCACTGAGCCTCACAGATGCCATCTACCAGAGTAGCCCATGTGTTTTTCAAGGTCTAAGCCGTTTGTCTTCATCTCCCCAAATACAGCCCATTACAAAGGGAAAGGAGCTGAATGATTTAATGCAAAAATAAATTGGATTGGAGTCAGAGAGGGAGGAAAAGAAACACTATGAACTGAAAAATACAACTGTTGATATAACTTCTAGTCTTCTTTTCTTAAAAGAGAGGCAGATCCTTTTTTGTTTAGCTATTCAATTCTGTTTTCTCACTGTTTATCAGATCAGTTAAACATAATTTCCCCACATATCAGAACTCTAAAGAAATGCAAACCTGTCAGTTCATACCATTAGAAAGAAATAAAAACACAAACATAGTTGTACGTTATTCTTGTAAGTTTCAGACTGATTTGCTTTTAGAGAAAATAGATTAAATAGTAATATATTTAACTTATCATTGATTAATTTAAATAGACATTTGTTGTTGAAGGAAAAATACAAGTCTCAAGTCTTTTATTCAGTGACTCAAATTTTATCTCAATTATAGCCCAGAATTGAAAAACAAAATAAACAACATCAAAATCTGCCTTATAAAAATGATTTACATTGAGTAACTGAGAATACTCTGAGAAAAAGGATTATTGAATATTTCCCCCCAGTGATGTTTCACATGTTCAGGTTAATTTGTATGAGATTAGAGGCTGCCAGGAGAAGCAAATAAATATTAACTTTGTAGAACTCTCTAGGGCAGCTCACATCTTTTTTATATCATATTGCTTTAAGAATCTATACAACATGGCTTATGTAAAAGTAACCCCTACCAATTTGTCAATTCTTTGTTCTGTGGTGGGTTAAATATTACTGTGATGCTGGAAGCTGTAACACTAGTATTACCAGTGAGGTCATCTATGGAGGATGGATTTGAGCAGAGTTTCCAGACTAAGACAGACTAGGAAGAAAGGCCAGTGTGATAGTTAAGTTTTGTGTCAACTTAGGTAGGCTTGGTTTTGAGTAGCTGGGAAGCTGGATGTAGTTATTCCCCATGATGAGACTGGTAATCAGTTCCATGGAGAAGAAGAGTTTCAGATTTTTGGCATGCTTAGACCCTGCATATAGCTGAGTCTTCATTCAATAGCCTGCTGTGTTTCCTGTCAATCTTGGGACTGCCTCTAGACTTGAACGAGTAGCCTACTGTGTTGTTTGGTAATCTTAGGACTGTGCCATTTTATTTGTTGACCTTGGGTTTGTCAGCCTCAGCAGCCAGCAGCTGCCTGAGTTAAAAGAAGCCTCCAGCTTCAGTGGACCGGGAGCAAGAGGCAGAGCTGAAGCCCAAGGTTGAGGGGCCTTCACCCAGCCCCTAGAGCCGGCACTTTGAACTTGGACTTCTAGCTTCCGAAATCATAAGAGAATAAAATCCCTGTTTATTCAAGCCACTCATTTGTGGTATTTTCTGTTAAAGTGACACTACAGAACCAAAACAGCCAGCCAATTTACTTCTGAAAATTAGTCAGTGAGAACCCTACAGAGCAGAACAGAATATTTTCTGGTTTAGTGCTGGAAAACAAGCCTCCTAGGTTGGAAGTGGTCACAACAGTGGACTTGAGCAATGTCAACAATCACAGAAGCGGTATAGGACCGGGCAACATTTTGTTCTATTGTAAATGAGACTGCTATGACTGGAAAATTGACAGCAATAACAACAACATGTCAAAGTAAACTTGAGGGCAGTGGACATTATTTGGAAAAAATGTTACTTTTAAGGATGAGCCTAGTTTGGCAGAGGATATTTCTACATATGTATTTATGTGAGCTGTAAATATATCTAAGGATATTGTAGAGCACACAGGGGGCAAAATTCTGAAAACTTTTTTAGCCACAACCAAGCACCTTGGGACAATGACCCACTGGGCTTGGGGACTTAGGACCACAGTCTCAAGAGACATCTAGGTCAATTGGTATAACATAGTCCACAAAGACAATGTTCTATATCCAACTTTGGTAAGTAGATTCAAGAAAACAATTTGTCCAAGGGACTAATGGACCACACAAACCACAGCCTGCACTACCTGGAGACCAGAAGAACTAGGCAGTGTCTGGTAACTACTACTGACTGCTCTGAAACAAAATTCAAAATCATAAGAAAGACCAGAGTTACTGGTCTGATAGACACTGGTAGAGTGCCTGAGACGATGGCCCTTAGACATCCTTCCAATCTGGAACTGAATCTCTTCCAAGAGATCACCTTTCAGTCAAACAATAGACAGGCCTGCAAAGTGAACAATAACACCAGGGAAGAATGTACTCTTCAGTGCAATCAACCACACAAGACCCGAAAGGCAGCACTGGCCAGAAAACGAAGCTCAGATGGCATGAAAGGCAAGTGAACGGAAAGATGGGGGAATAGAAACAGGGAACCCAAGGAGGAAGAAATTGCAACCAAATCACAAAACAAAATGTGTATAAATGTTCGAATGGATAACTAATTTGCTCAGTAAACTTCCACCTAAACTACAATTTTAAATAAGTAAATACATAAAGCTTGTATTCTTTCTTTAAAAATACAGAGTCTGCACTGCATCAAAGACTGAATTGAGGCAGTTTTACACATAACTTTGGTTATAAATGCCTAATTTCATACAATGTATGTATGTACATTTCATATCTTTGAAGTAGAGGTGGGGTAGAAATTTGAAAGATTCTTGTCAGAGAAGGAAGGAGGTTAACTCTGAACACTATGGGGGCAAGACCATTCTAATTTTCTGCGCACTGTATCCCAGATGTCAACTCCATAGTTGATGCTCAACTATGAGAGACTGAAACTTTACAACTTCAACACTCAGTTTCCCTTGATATACACAGACCTAGTCCAAATATGTCTATAAGGGCAACAGTTTGACCCCAACCAGCATCACTACAGAAGAAAAGCCTGATGATCAGCTTCCATAAAGATTATAGCCAAGAAAACCCTGTGGAGGAGTTCTACTCTGTAATCCATGGGGTCGCCATGAGTTGGAATTGACTCGATAGTAATGAGTTTGAATTTGAGTTTTTGTTTGCTTAACCTGCCAAGTGATAAATGAATTTATGTGCCTAGTGGACTGTCTGGTGAGTATGTGATTAATCTAACATTATCACAATTCCCTCATATACTTTTGCTTCTGCTTTTCCTGCATCTTAAAGATAGAATGCATTACAGGAACACTCATAGTTATAGAGATAAAGGGCAACTCATTTTAGGCTGGTGCTTTCTCAGACAGGGATGATGTCATTTCCAACAAAAAGTACACGGCAGGCAAGAGTTTGGAGCCAAAGAACAGGAAGCAAAAGCGAAGCAAGTTTCCAGAACTCTCCCCATTCTATGACTACCAAAGGTCTTTCTAATGCAACTTCATTATTTTCTTAGAACTTGTGTGAATTTGTGAAACATTAGACAGCTTCATTTTTAAAAGAAGGAAGATGCCACAAAACAATCGTTTTGAATAATTTTCCATTTGGGTATGTACAACTCATCGTCATGAGACCCAGTGACCTAGAGAGAGAAATATTCCTAAGGGGGACTGTAACACTTCAGAGCCTAATGAAAAGTAAGGACTCAATAAATATTTCAATGAATAAAGAATTAATTGATCAAATAATGAGTACAAAATCTAGTCATTATCTGTCAAGAGAGGCTGGCTATAGATAACAGAATACAAACAAGCAAAACAATGGTGGCTTAACCAAGAAAAAATTGTTTTTATGTATTCTGTGTAAAAGAATTCTGTAGCAAAGAGTACAAGGCTGATAGAGCAGTACCAGGATGTCTTCAGAGATGCTGGCTCCTGTCTCTCTGTACCTGTTCTCAGAATGTGGTGCATACCTTCATGATTTAAGAGGGCTGCTGGAACTCCAACCATCACATACAAGTTGAAGCTGGAAAACAGGAAAGCAGAAGGGCAAAAAGGGGGTTCTTTAAACTGAAGCAGCTACTTCTCACAGTCTGAAAGCCCCTGAAATAATTCAATTTATCATTAAAAGGTAGTCCTATGGCCATACCTTACTGCAAGAGAGATTTTGAAGTATAGTTTTTTATCCAAACCTGGATTTCAAGTTTTAGTATTAAGGAAGATTGGATACTGGGTTAAGCGATTAACAGCATTTGCTACATTAGCACATAATTTTTGGGTTTTTTGTTTGGTTAAAGGAAAAAGGATTGAATTGATTCCTTCATGTATCCCGGTTATCCATTTCCTTCCTCCACATACCTGTTTGAGCAGAAGAGAAAGGCTTCTGACTTACACATAAATGTCAAAGGCACTGAATAACAGTGCTGCTTTGTGCCAGGGACTGTTCTAAGTACTTTACTTATAGCTACTCAGTTAATCCTCACAACAACCCTATGAGGAAGATGCTCTATTATCAGTAAGTTACAGATAAGGCTTTGAGGCACAGAGAAGTCAACTGACCTGCCCAGGGTCTCCCAGCTAACAAGTGGCAGAGCCAGGCTCAAGCTCAAACATCATGGCTTTAAATCAAGTGGTCAAAGTTGTCAAATAAAGTCTGAACAGTTTACCATAAAGTTAAAGATCAACTTATTTAGGTTTTCATTAAAAACACCATCTTAATCAAAATATGGAACCAGGAATCAGACTCCCATCTTCAGCTCTTACTCTCCATTTTGTAGTTAACTCTAAACCTATTGCTATCAAGTCGATTCTGACTCAATGGTGATCAGTCCCTGGGTAGCACAAATAGTTAAGTGGTGGACTACTAACTGAAATGTTGGCGGTTCAAACCCACCCACAGGCACCTTAACATTAAGGCCTGGTGATCTGTTTCTGAAAGGTCTGAAAACCCTATGGAGTGGAATTCTACTCTGCGTACATGAGTTCACCATGAATCAGGACCAACTCAATGGCAACTAATAACAGCAACAACAATCTTTTTTAAAAAAGCAGATTGCCAAGCTTTTATCCCAGGGTACCACTGGGTGGATTCAAACTGTCACCCTTTCAGTTACCAGCCCAGTGCAAATCATGTGTGCTAACCAAAACCAGGGACCTCTGGTAGCACAGTGCCTAAAGGCACTTGACTGCTAACCAGAAGGCTGGGGGTTCAAACCCACCAGCCACTCCTCAGAAGGAAGATAGGGCAATCTACTTCCGTAGTGATACTGCCTCGGAAACCCAAGGAGGGGTCGTTATGAGTTGGGTCTGGCTCGATGGCACACAACAACAACAACAACCAAAACCAAACCAAACCAAACTCACTGCCTTCGAGTCAGATCTGACTCATAGAGACCCAAGACAGTATCACTATGGTAGTAGATTGCCCAATCCTCCTTCTGAGGAGTGGCTGATGGGTTTTAACCGCCAGCCTTCTGGTTAGCAGTCAAATGCCTTGGGCACTATACCACCAGAGCTCCCTATGTGCTAACAAAGCTCTGCAAATTACATTTGCCAGCAGGCTTCTGTGAAATTCTTCCAAAAGGGGGCGCTAGAGGGAGACTCAAAAGATGGGAGTAAAAGGCTTACTCTTCTCTGCATTCTTTTCCTGCCAGCAACCACCATAGCAATAACAGCACTAATAATGGTCATTGGTTTCAGTTTCCAGATTTTTCCCACAGTCCCAGAACCACCTTCCATGCACCAACTCAGAGAGATCAGCACCAGCTAAGCTTTAACCTCTCTTCAGAGGTCTGGGTCCCAGTTCTGTAGGGCTCCTCCTCTGAGCTCTTGAGGTATCGACATTAGCTGGGCAGTCAGTGACCTCTTCTCAGGAGTGAGGGTCCCACCTTCACAGAGCCTCCAAGTTTGTAGATTATTATATATCCACCCACTTCCCTTTGTTCCCTCAGTCCTGAGAGGTAGCTTCTTCCTGTAGTTAACCACTTCTTTGTTAATCTTTTTGCCTCTTTGGTATTCAAATATCTGTATAACCAACTCCCTACATTAAATTCCCTCTGTTAAAATTACTGATGTGGTTTTTATTTATTTGTTTTTTTAACTGAATTCTAACTGATACACTCTTCTTCAATCCATTATCACCAAACTGCAGCCAAAGTAATCCTTTGGATATGTAAATCTGATCATGCTGTTTCCCTGCTTTGTATGCTCTGATAGCATCCCATTACTCTGAAGATAAAGTCTAAAATTCTTATCATTGCCTACCAAATCTTTGTACTCATCCAATAATCAAAGATTATAGTGGATGCTATGGTGTTCCACCCAGGACCCCACGTCAGAACTAAGGCACTCATTCTCCAGCCACTAGGAGTGATGGTTGCTAATGGCTCTAGCTGTGTCCCTTTCTGGGAATTGCCCTTGATTAAAGGAAACTGCCTCATGAAAAGTTATACAGCACCTCCCCAGGGGCACTTACACTCAGATGATAGGTCAAATTCAGAGGGCATAAAAGTCTGACTCCATTGTCTCCATCTGAAGAGCTATACCAACCCTAGAATTCCCTGTAGGATTGGCTGAGTTCTCTATCACGATTTAACTTCACCAACTGCATAATTTTGCTTCCCCTATTCATATAAGCATTGTCCTGAGAACACTCCCCAATAAACCCCTTGCACGAAAATATCCAGTTCAAGGTTTGTTTTCTGAGGATTTCACCTAAGACAGTTGGTCCCAAGGTTGGTCCTCAGAAGCAGACTCTAAAATGGACCATACTGCTTTGGAGATGGATGGCCCGCTGGCTGGCTAGCAATGAGGATTCCATTATTGGCAGCAGGTTAACTACTAATAGTCCTTAGCATACTGCAGTAGTGAAATTGTTTAAAATTTCACTAGTGGTGAGGGATAAGATACTGATGGAAGAGAATGAACTCAAGGTGCCTTATCTCAGACTTCTGAGAGGTTAGGGGAAATGTGAGTACCATGACTTGGGAATCAGATGGTTCTTTTGGGTGTTCTCTTATTATTATTATTATTTTATTGTGATTTGGGTGAAGGTTTACAGAGCAAATTCACTTTCCATACAGCCGTTTATATATACTTTGTCTTATGACACTGACCACAGTTTACCACAATGCAACAGCTCCCCTCCCACTTCCTTGCCATAGTTACCTCTTCCCCGTGTCCATCCCTCCATGCACTCCTGCCCCCTGAGCTGTCTCCCTGTGCATAAGCAGCCCTTCTTTCTCCCATGATTGTTCTCTCCAAGGAGTGTATCT
>NW_006921763.1:4362088-4364830 GCF_000298275.1 Orycteropus afer afer
GGACTGTTGTTGTCTCCCACTCAGTTAGACACAAATTACAATTGGATAACCATCAAAATACTAAAAGCGCATGGATGAAAAACACACCATGTAATCACACAGGAACAGTAACCAAAAAAAGAAAAAACAAGAAAACCTGCAATATCTGGCACTAGGGCACTAAGAGGAAAAAAGTAGAGAAGGAGAATAATGAAGGAAAAAAATGGGGAAAATGCAAAAAGAAAAACAAGGCCTGGGGTTAACCATGAGAAAAGTGGGGTGAAAAAAACACTTAAATTTAAAATAAATAAAGTTCAGCCAGGAACAGGTAAAAGAAAAAATGCTGAGAACTAGGACCTGAGATGGGAAGAATAAGAATAATAGTAAAAAGGACAAAAGTATTAATAATAATAGTTGTTTTAAAACAGAGAAATACAAGCAAAATAATCACCAGAAAAAAGAAAACTAAAAAGAAGAAAAAAAAAAAAATCCAGTGGTGGACAGGGCAGGGCACCCAGGCTCCGTCTGAGTACATAGACTGTGATGGAGTTCCTGTGGGCCCAAAAGGTAGGTGGGGGGTATAAGAGTAACAAGAGGAATGTCGCACCTTGTCAGTCTTGCAGGTCCGAAATGCCCTTGCTGGAAAGCAGAAGCTGTTCTTAAGCCCCAGGAATCTGCGAGAGTGCTGTCTCTTTAAATATTCAGAATATGAAGCCGCTTTTGAATCTTCTAAACAGCAGTGCCCTCCAGACCAGCAAACATCCACAGCTCAGCCCGCCTTTCTCTTCACCTTCACCTTCTCCATTTATTCCCCAGCCACCAGAGCAGTCCTCTGTCCAGTCCCTGGCTAGCAGTGCTGATTTTTAGGTTAATTCTTAGGTCCTACCACCACTCAGGAATGTCCAAGCTGTCTTGGCCATCAGGATCACTCAGGATCGCTGCCAGACTACAGCTCCATCTGTCTCCTTTTCTGCTATTTTCACACAAATTCTTCTGCTAGTTGGGGTCCACTTCTATACCCTTCCCTTCAAGGCTCCGGGGTCTAAGATTACCTTCTGTGTCTGTGTTAATTGGTTTCACTTTTCTTTGTTGAAGAGGGTCTGTGCAGTCTTTCTGCCTAGTCCACCATCTTGCCAGAACTTGGTGTTCTCTTATTGATGGATTGGAGACAACAACGAAAGTCTGAGGGTGATTTACCATCAATTTAAGTGAATTGTGGAAAGTCAAAGAATCTCCTTGGTAATCAATAAAGTGACTATCGTTTCTTATAACCAGGAGGCAGAAAAAGCTAAGAATAAGGCCCAATAAATATAACAGCAGATGACTTCCAGAGAAAGTTGAATTCTCAACCCCAACAAGCCTACTACACCAAGTCAAGGACCTGGTTGCAAAGGAGTGAAACCTTGAGAACTGGTATGAAATTAACTGTATCAATGTACTCAACAACATTGAGGCTCCAGATAGGCCTGAACTATCTCAGTCTATAGAAAGGGCCTACTCCTCCCTATTAAAGGCTAGCATGTTCTCCTTACCTGCATATGATACAGAAGTTTGTACCTTATGAAACATTTGTCTCTTTCAGGATCTACTCTACCTCCCCTCTTAGCCCCCAGTCCAAAAATTAGTGTCAAATCACAAACATAACCCAGCCAAGGAGGTGCTGAGTCTGCTAAGGGAGGAAAGGCATTACCCACTGAAGAAGCAGCAGAATCTAGTCAACATGTAGTGTCAGAGGCCAGAACAACACATATGCAAGTGGATTCTTAGGGTGCTGAATCAAGAAGAGGTAGATAAAGGAGAGTTTATTCCCCTGGGAGCACTCTCCTCTAACATAGAATATAATAACCTGGCAAGAGATCCTGTGTAGTGCAAACAGTTAAGCTCTGGACTACTAGCCAAAAAGTTGGTGCTTTGAACTGGCCCTGAGGTCCCTTCAGACAGGCCTGGTGATCTGCTTTTGAAAAATTATGGCCTTAAACAACCTATGGAGCACTTCTACGCTGCATACATGGGTCACCGTGAGTCTGAATTGACTTGATGGCAACTAGTTTTTAGAGGAAAGGAAAATAGGTAGCCCACACAAGCTTTGTTTAATTTATACAATTTAAAAAAAAAAAAAAATCAAAGATGGGTAATCAGAAGCCTGAGGGCATGATCCCCTGCCTATTTTTGAAACCAAGCTGGTTTCACTGACTCTGAATAAAGAAGATATAGAGTCCCATGAGGAAAGAACCCTACAAGAGAATGGCAAGTGCACACAGTAAAGACTCCCTCAGTTCTTACCCAAAGGGCTCTATGGCCATTTATTCATGTAACTGCGCAAAGGGAGAAATACAGATTTTGAGAACTACTAGACAAAGGGTCCAGATTTTGAGGACCATTATAATGGGATTTAAAATATCATCATGACTGCCCTGTTAGAGTGAGGGCATATGAGAGCCAGGTCATATATGGAGTCCTGGCCTAGGTCTGGCTCACACTGAGTCCACTAAAGCCACAGGCTCCTCTGATGGTCATTTCCCTGATCTCCAAGTGTGTACTTGGAATAAACATATTTGGTAGTTGGCAGAATTCTACATTGGCTACTTGGCCATTGTCATAAGGGTGACTGTAGTGAGGAATAACACATGGGAGACTCAGAAATGGTCTCAACTTCCCAAGATAAGAAATCAAAAACAGCATCACATCAGAGGAGGAATGGGAGAGTGCCAATCTTAATATCTACCAGTCTGGTCATTACAAAAAACAAATGGATCCTGTTAG
>NW_006921763.1:4365375-4393310 GCF_000298275.1 Orycteropus afer afer
GAAGGCTGGCGGTTCAAACCCACCAGCCACTCCCTGGAAGGAAGATGGGGCAATCTACTTCCGTAGTGATACTGCCTTGGAAACCCAAGGAGGGGTCGCTATGAGTCGGGTCCGACTCAACGGCACACAACAACAACAACAATGTTGATAGCCTTGGTAAGATCCATGTACTCTGGAGAGTGAGAGATAAGCCCTATGATGATTTGAAGGCCTGACATATTGATGAAAAAATAGAGGTTCTGTAATATAGGGTATATAGAGACATTCTGTCAAAAGTATGCATCTTGCACCTTCACCTCTAGGAAGAAGACTCTTTGGGTTCTATAAGTATATTATACCCTTTTAAGTACTATTATTGTTAGGTTGTTGTTGTTAGGTGCCATTGAGTTGGTTGTTACTCATAGCAACCCAGTGTCCAACAGAACAAAACACTGCCTGACCCTGTGCCATCCTCACAATTGTTGCTAAGTTTGAGTCCATTGTTGCAGGCATTGTGTTAACACATCTCATTGAGGGTCTTCCTTTTTTTTGCTGACCCTCTATTTCACCAGTATGATGTCCTTGTCCAGGACCTGGTCTCTCCTTATTGTCCATCCTTACTTCCAAGGAGCATTACAAGCTATACTTCTTCCAAGATGGATTTGTTTGTTCTTCCGGCAGTCCACGGTTTATTCAATATTCTTTGCCAATACCATTTACCAAGTGGCATAGAAGGCTACAAGCTTTGTATGGAGCCCAAAGAAGGAAAGGGTTCTGCAGTAGACCCAGGCTGTGGTGGAAGAACCTCAACCATTTGGACCATTTAAGCTGACAAATTGTATGTTAGAGTTATCTTGTGTTGAAAGACATGGGTCTTTTGTGTTTCCACAAGTCTTTGTGAGTGAGGCACAGACTATACTTTGTTTGAGATTATCTTTTCAAGGATGTCTATATAGTAAACATATTTGGAAAATATAGATAGTATCTTCCTTTGAAGCAAAAGAAAGGTTTTCTTATAGCCTTAGAAGATAAAAATAATACCTTTCTCCAGAGCATCGAGGGCAGGTTTTCTTACAGCCATGAAAGATAGATATCTTTTTGGAGCAAAGAGCAGGCACCCTTCCTGTCCATTATAAAATATGTGCATTCCCTAAATTCAGGGACTCTATACTATAACACAACTCACTATGTATGCAAGTGTGATTTGGCCCTTTCTGCATCACCCTGCAGTAATTGGAGCTTCTAGGAACCAGCACAAAAATTCTGATATGATGGCTACTGCTGTAAGTAATAAGCTATTCTTCATCTCTGACCTAGGAGTCTCATATCTTCTACCAGCATACATAAAACTGTAGAAGGCTAACATGTAAGCTTGCAAGCAGAGTAAAATTTCAGATCATTCACATTTCTTGATATTATGATAGAAAAAGATGCTGTGTGCTTATGGCAAGCCCTAATAGAAAAACCATAATACAGACTCTTAGATTCCTAGAGTAAGGTCATAACACCTGTAGCTAAGATACACCACTCATAAAATATCTCCTGGGATGCTACTTGACTCTAGTAGATATGGAGCACCTAACTGTGAAACTCCAAGTGACCATTCATTAGCCATGTTCTGTTAAATCCACTGAATCATAATGTCAAGGGCACCCAACAGAAATCCACTGTAAAACAGAATTGGCACAGGAAGGTGCCCCACACCCTCCTTGCCATTCATCAGTGTTACTCTGGTACCTCTTCCTTCGCTCACACCAATAGTTGTGTGGAATGTCCTTTATCATGCAATAGCAAGGGCCAATCTTAGTTTATTGGATAGATTTGTTCAGTATGTGGGTGGAAGATGAAAATAGGTGCTGCTTTGTTACAGCCCAACTCAGAAGTGGCCTTGGAAGTGAGAAAAAATTCTTGTAATGGGAAGAACTCCAGATGGTGCCTATGGTCATATACATTGTATAGAATGAGAAGTGGTCTAAGGGAAGAATATATATGGAATTACAGTCAGTGATGAGTGACTTGACTGGTTGGTTGGAAGTCTTCAGGAAGAAAGATTGGAAGTCCTGGGCTAGGATATCTGTGGAAGAGGTATGTGGACAGGCATGGGAGTAGAGACCATTTTTAAAATCTGTTTATCCCATGTTAATGCTTGTCATGTGATATGATCAAGCATATGATAAAAAACAGAGGATGTTGAAAGAAATCTAACCTGCAATGAATGCATTGGTGAAAAACAAGGCTCCAGGAATTTATGGAATACCAGTTGAAATGTTTCAACAAATGGATGCAACACTGGAGTCATTCACTTATCAATGCCAAGAAATTTGAGAGACAGTTACCTAGCCAACTGACTGGAAGAGATCCATATTTGTACCCATTCCAAAGAAAGATGATCCAAGAGAATTGGAAATTATAGAACAATATCATTAATATCACACACAAGTAAATTTTTTGAAGATAATTCAAAAACAGTTATAGCAATACATGAACAGGGAACTGCCAGAAATTCAAGCCAGATTCAAAAGAGGATGTGGAGTGAGGGTTATCATTGTCAGATGGATCTTGGCCAAAAGCAGAGAATACCAGAAAGATGTTCACTTGTGTTTTATGGACTATGCAAAGGCATTCAACTGTGCAGATCATAACAAATTATGGATAACATTGCAAAGAATAGGACTTCCGGAACACTTAATTGTGCTCATGCATAACTTGTACTTAGAGCAAGAGGAGAGGTGCAAGCTGTATTCAGAAGAGGACGTGGAACAAAGGATATCATAGCTGCTGTCAGATGGATCTTGGCTCAAGGCAAAGAATACCAGAAAGATGTTGACTTGTGTATTATTGACTATGCAAATGCATTTGATTGTGTGGATCATGACAAATTATGGATAACATTGAGAAGAATGGGAATTCCTGAACACTTGATTGTACTCATGAGGAACCTGTACCTTGACCAGGAGGCTGTCATTTGAATGGAACAAGGGGACAAATCAAGAAGGGAGTGTGTCAGGGTTGTATCCTTTCCCCATACTTATTCAATCTATATGCTGAGCAAATAATAAGAGAAGCTGGACTATATGAAGAAAAAGGTGGCATCAGGATTATAGGAAGAATCATTAACCACCTGAGACATGCTGATGATACAATTTTGCTTGCTGAAAGTGAGGATGACTTGAGGCACTTACTGATGAAGATTGAAGAACACAGTCTGCAGTATGGATTTCATCTCAATATAAAGAAAGCAAAAATCCTCACAACTGGACCAATAAGCAGCATCACAATAAATGAAGAAAAGATTGAGGTTGTCAAAGAATTCACGTTGCTTAGTTCTACAATTGACTCCAATGGAAGCAGCAGTCAGGACATTAGATGACGTGTAGCACTGGGCAGGTTGGCTGTGAAGGAACTCTTTCAAATGCTGAGGAGCAAGGATGTCTCCTTGAGGACTAAGGTGCACCTGACACAGGCCATGATATCTCCAATTGCCTCATATGCATGTGAGAGCTGGGCAATGAATAAGGAAGACCGAAGAAGAATTGATGCTTTTGAGTTGTGGTGCTGGCCAAGAATGCTGAAGGTACTATGGACTGCTAAAAGAACTAATAGATCTGTCCTGGAGGAAGTGCAGCCAGAATGCTCCTTGGAAGCAAGAATGGCCAGACTTCATCTCACCTACTTTGGTCATGTTGTCAGAGGGGACCATTTCCTGGAGAAGGATGTCATGGTTGTTAAGGTGGAGGGTCAGCGAAAGAGGAGAAGGCCTTTGATAAGATGGATTGACATGGTGGCTGGGACAATGGGCTCAAGTATAGCAAGGATCATGGAGCTGGTGTAGGATCAGGTGGTGTTTCGTTCTGCTGTGGATGGGGTCGCTATGAGTCAGAAACAACTCGACGGCACATAACAACAGCAATAGAGCAGAAGGAAGTCGATAGAACAGAACAAGGGGATACTGCACAGTTTAGAATCAGGAAGAGTGTGCATCAGAGTTTTGTCTTTAACCATACTCATTCAATCTACATGCTGAGCAAATAATCCAAGAAGCTGAAGAAGGACTGGAGGAAGGCTCATCAACAACCTGCGATATGCAGATGACACGACCTTTCTTTCTGAAAATGAAGAAGGCTTGAGGCACATACTGATGAAGATCAAAGACTACAGCCTTCAGTATGGTTACACCTTAACATAAAGAAAACAAAAATCTTCACAATTGGACCGACAAGCAAGATCATGATAAATGGGAAAAGACTGAAGTTGTCAAGGATTTCATTTTATTTGGATCCACAATCAACACCCATGGAAGCAACAGTCAAGAAACCAAACAACATATTGGTATTGCACTGGGCAAATCTGTAGCAAAAAAAAAACCTCTTTAAAGTGTTAAAGAGCAAAGATGTTACCTTGAAGACTAAGCTGTGCTTGACCCAAGCCATTTTCAATATTTTTTTGGTATTTTCAATAGTCTTATATGCATGTGAGATCTGGAGAATGAATAAGGAAGATTGCAGAAGAATTGATCCATTTGAATTGTGGTGCTGGTGAAGAATATTGAATATACCATGGTTTGCCAGAAGAATTAACTTCCTGGAGGAAGTACAGCTGGAATGCTCCTTAGAAATGATGATGGTAAGACTACCACCTCTCATTCTTTGGTCATGTTATCAGGAGTGCCAGTCCTTGAAGAAAGACATCATGCTTGGTAAAGTAGAGGGTCGAGAAAATCTCAACGAGAAGCTTTGACACAGTAGCTAGAACAGTGGGCTCAAACATAGCAATGATTGTGAGGATGGTGCAGAACTGGACAGTGTTTTATTCTTCTCTGCATAGAGTTAATGTGAGTCAGAATTGACTTAACGGCACCTAACAACACTGCCTATCAGAGAGCATCTACCATGAAGGAGGTACTAAATAATCAGGTAAACAGAGAGACTCAGCTAGTTCATTTCAGCCAGCCTCTGTCATTGGCGAGCCAAGTCCTAGTACAATGGGCTAATGAAAGGAGTAGCCACAATAGCAGAGACAGAGACTACGCATGGGCTCCCACTCACCAATTCTGACCTAGCTACTGATATTGCTAAATGTCTAACCTGCCCACAACAAGACTAAGCTAAGTCGCTGGTTTGGCAACATCCCAATTAGAACAAGCAGCCACTTGGTTTCAGGTTGACAGTGTTGAATATCTTTTATCCTGGAAATATTAGTAGTCCCTCTTGACTAGAATTGACACACATGTACTCCAAGTATATTTGTGCTTTTCTTTCCTTCAGAGCCTCAGCCAGTCACTATCTGTAGATTTTCAGAATGTTCGATTCACCAATACAGGATTCCACATAATGTTGCCTTGAATAAGGAGCCCAATTTATAGCAAAGAAAATGCAGCAGTGGGAATATGAACTAAGATACATTGGTCCTAACACATACCACACCACCCAAGAGTTGCCAGACTGATAGGAAAATGTAATTGAGATGCCATTTTAAAAATTATACCCCGTGAGAGTGGGGTGTCATCTTTCAGAATTCTTGATATGTCCTAAGTCAATGACCATTATATATTTTTCCTCAGTAATGAAATACATGAGTCTGGAGACCCAGGATAAGAACTAGGAATGGAGTCACTTATTATCAGCCCCGGTGGCCTACATAGGGAATCTGTGCTTACTGAATCTACTTTAGTCTCTGTGGATCTAGAAATCCTGTTTTTCAGACAGGAAACACTTTAATCATGATACACTTTAAGACATGAACAGGCAAGAAAAGAATCATCATAGTAATAGTAGTAACTGACCTTGTTCATCACGAGGAGGGAGATGGCTGTTACATAACGGGAGCAGTAAAGAATATGTTTGACACTCATATACGTTTGACTCTCTATGATGTCTCTAGGTATTTTATGGAAAACGGTCAAGTGCAACAGCCATGGCCTGAAAATGGCCAAAGGCTGTGGCCAAAGGCTCAGACCTCAGAGGAATGGGGATCAGAGTCTACCTCTTTTAGGGAAGCCACTCAGACCAAGTAGCTGATGTGAGAGGAATCTAGAATGAATAGTACAGAAGGAGATAGTGAGAATCAGTGGCAAACCTGAGATAGCTACAGGAGCAGGGACTGCAGCTCAACTCACTAATTTTATGCTTGTACTTTTTCATGGAGAAAGAGAGAGATGAGAACTGTGGAGGAGCTGTTGCCAGGCAGGGTGAACTTATTACATGAAGTCCATGGGCTGAATTGTTGTAGATTCCAGATCCCCTCTTTGGGACTGAAACATTCATTCCCCTAGCATCCAGGAGTGCTGGCTGCTAAGACGTCAAACCTAATTCCCTTTCTGTGAATTAGCTTTAGTTTAAGGGAGCTCTGGTCTAAGGTTACTTTCACTGGAGGCATCAATGTTGATGCAAGGGTATGATGGATGCTCTGTGAGGGTTTTTGTTGTTGTTAGGTGCCTGTGTTAGGCTGGTTCTCTAGAGAAACAAAACCAGTAAAGCCTTTATGGAGAGAGAAAAATTTATCTTAGGAAAATGTCTCACATACTTATAGAAGCTGGCAAGTCCCAAGTTCCTGGATCAAACATCAAACTGGAGCCTTTTCCTGACTCACACAGATGCAGGGGCTGACGAGCTCAAGGTTGGCAGGCAGTATACCAGCTGTTGACTGCAGCAGATGACAAATCCAAGATTGCCAGGCAGAATGGTGGATTGTTCACTCACGAACAGTTGTAGGCAGCACAACAGAATGCAGTCCCACAGAAGGTTCTCTCCTTTTCTCCAGGATGTCCATATATATATTGGAAGCAGGACACACACCTAGGGAAACTCCCTTTTAATTGATTGGCTACTTAAAGCATATATTTCTTTTCATGGGAATAACCACATCACAACTGCTTAAACCACTCAGAATTGTGGTCCAGCCAAGTTGACACACAACCCCAACTATCAGCGCCCTTGAGTTTGTTCCAACTTACGGAGACCCTATGTGCAACAGAACGAAACACTGCCTGATCCTATGCCATCCTCACAATTTTTGCTATGTTTGAGTCATTGATGCAGCCACTGTATCAATCCACCTCATGGAGGATCTTCCTCTTTTTGCTGTACATCACTTTGTCAAGCATGATTTCCTTCTCCAGGGACTGTTGTTGTTAGGTGCCATCAAGTTGTCTCCGACTCATAGCGACACTATGCACAGCAGAACAAAACACCGCGAGGTCCCACGTCAGCTCCACAATCCTTGCTATACTTGAGCCCATCACTGCCACCTCCATGTCAATCCATCTTGTTGAGGGCCTTCCTCTCTTTCGTCCACCCTCGACCTTACCAAGCATGACATCTTTCTCCAGGGAATGGTCCCTTCTGACAACATGGCCAAAGTATGTGAGACAAAATCTGGCCATTCTCACTTCCAAGGAGCATTCTGGCTGCACTTCCTCCAGGACAGAGTTGTTAGTTCTTTTAGCAGTCCATGGTATTTTCAGCATTCTTCGTCAACACCACAGTTCAAAAGCATCAATGCTTCTTCAGTCTTCCTTATTCATTGTTCAGCTCTCACATGCATATGAGGTGATTGAAAATACCATAGCTTGTGTCAGGCGTACCTCAGTCCTCAAGGAGACATCTTTGCTCTTCAGCACTTGAAAGAGGTCCTTTGCAGCCAACTTGACCAGTGCTCCAGTGCTATACATCGTCTGATGCCCTGACTGCTGCTTCCATTGGTGTCGATTGTAGAACCAAACAATGTGAAGTCTTTTACAATTTCGGGCTTTTCTCCATTTATCATGATGCTGCTTATAGGTCCACTTGTGAGGATTTTTGTTTTCTTTATATTGAGATGTAATCCATACTGCAGACTGTATTCTTCAATCTTCATCAGTAAGTGCTTCAAGTCATCCTCACTTTCAGCAAGCAAAGTTGTGTCATCAGTGTATCTCAGGTTGTTAATGATTTTTCCTACAGTCCTGATGCCATGTTTTTCTTCATACAGTCCAGCTTCTCTTATTATTTGCTCAGCATACAGATTGAATAAGTGTGGGGAAAGGATACAACCCTGATGCACTCCCTTCTTGATTTTAAACCATGCAGTGTCCCCTTGTTCCATTCAAATGACAGCCTCCTGGTCTATGTACAGGTTCCTCATGGGTACAATTAAGTCCTCTGGAATTCCCATTCTTCTCAATGTTATCCACAATTTGTTATAATCCACACAATCAAATGCTTTAGCAGAGTCAAGAAAACATCTTTCTGGTATTCTTTGCTTTGACCCAAGATCCATCTGACATCAGCAATGATATCCCTCATTCCATGTCCTCTTCTAAATCCAGGTTGCATTTCTGGAAGTTACATCAATATACTACTGCAACCATTTTTGAATTATCTTCAGTAAGATTTTACTTGCATGCAATAGTAATGATATTGTGTAATAATTTCCACATTCTGTGAGATCACCTTTCTTTGGAATGGGTACAAATATGGATCTCTTCCAGTTAGTTGGCCAGGTAGTTGCCTCCCAAATCTCTTGGCAGAGCCAAGTGAGTGTCTCCAACAGGGCATCTGCTTGTTGAAACATCTCAATGGGTATTCTGTCAATTCCTGGAGCCTTGTTCTTCACTAATTCCTTCAGTGCAGCTTTGAATTCTTCCTTCAGTACCATTGGTTCTTGAACATATGCCACCTCCTGAAATGGATGAAGATCAACCAGTTCTTTTTGGTACAGTGACTGTGTATTCCTTCCATCTTCTTTTGATGCTTCCTGCAGCATTCTATATTTTGCCCACAGAATCTTTCAATGTTGCAACTCAAGGCTTAAATTTTTTCCTCAGTTCTTTCAGATTGAGAAATGCCAAGCCTGTTCTTCCCTTTTGGTTTTCTGACTCCAGGTCTTTGCACATTTCATTATAGTAATTGGCTTTGTCTGCTCAGGCTGCTCTTTGAAATCTTCTGTTCAGCTCTTTATCTTGTCATTTCTTCCATTTGCTTCAGCAAATGGAAGGGCAAGTTTCAGAGTCTCTTCTGATATCCATTTTGGTCTTTTCTTTTTTTCTCATCTTTTTAATGACCTCTCGCTTTCTTCATGGATGATGCTCTTGATGTCATCCCTCAATTCTTCTGGTTTTCAGTCATTGGTGTTCAATGCATCAAATCTATTCTTTAGATGGCCTCTAAATTCAGGAGGGATATATTCAAAGTCATATTTTGGCTCTTGTGGACTTGTTTTAATTGTCTTCAGCTTCAGCTTCAGCTTGAACTTGCATATGAACAGTTGATGGTCTGTTCTATAATCAGCTCCTGGCTTTGTTTTGGCTAAAGATATTGAGTTTTCCATTGCCACTTGCCACAGATGTAGTCCATCTGATTCCTGTGCACTCCACCTGGTAAACTCCACATGTATAGCCACTGTTTGTGTTATTGAAAAAAGGTATTTGCAGTGAATAAGTCATTTGTCTTGCAAAATTATATCATGTAATCGCCAGCATTACTTTTGTCATCAAGGCCCAATTTCCCAACTACCAGTGGTTCTTCTTTGTTTCCAACTTTTGCATTCAAATCACCAGTGATAATTAACACACCTTGATTGCACATGTGGTCAATTTCAGGCTACAGAAGTTGATAAAAATCTTCAATTTCCTCATCTTTGGTTTTAGTGGTTGGTGCGTAAATTTGAATAGTCATAGTATTAACGGATCTTCCTTGTAGGTGTATGGATATTATCTTATCACTGACAGCACTGTACTTCAGGACAGATCTTGAAACATCCTTGAACATTTCATTATAGTTCATGTTCTCAAGCCTCATCCCCCTTTTAAATCTTCTATTTGTCTGTTTTACTTAACCATTTCCTCCATTCTTTAGCTACTCTACATTCAGTAGAAAGTTTCAGAGTCTCTTCTGGCATCCATTTTGGTCTTTCTTTCTTACTTGACTTTTTAATGATCTTTTGCTTTCTTCATGTATGATGTCCTTGATGTCATCCCACAAGTCATCTAGTCTGTCACTGGTGTTCAATGTGTCAAATCTATTTTTGAGAAGGTCTTTAAATTCAGGTGGGATATAATCAAGGTCGTATTTTGGCTGTCACAAATTTGTTTTAATTTTCTTCATCTTCAACTTGAACTTGCATATGAGTAATTATGCAAGTTCCATAGTCAACCCCTGGCTTTGTTCTAACTGATGATATTGAGTCTCTCCATTACCTCTTTCCACAGATGTAGTCGATCTGATTCCTGTGCATTTCACATGTATAGCCACTGGTTATGTTGTTGAAAAGAGGTATTTGCAGCAAATAAAGTGTTAGTCTTGCAAAATTCTATCATGGAGTCTCTGGCATCATTTCTATCACCAAGGCCATATTTTCCAACTACCAATGATTCTTCTTTGTTTCCAATTTTTGCATTCCAATCATCAGTAATAATCAATACATCTTGATTCCATGTTGGATCAATTTCAGACTTCAGAAGTTGATAACAGTCTTCCATTTCTTCATCTTTGGCTTTTGTGGTTGGTGCATAAATTTGAATAATAGTATTAACTGCTCTTTCTTATAGGCATGTGGGTATTATCCTATCACTGACAGCACTGTACTTCAGCACAGATCTTAAAACATTCTTTTCAACAATGAATGCAATGCAATTCCTCTTCGATTTTTCATTCCCAGTGTAGTAGACCATATGATTGTCTGCTTGAAAATGGCCAATCATCTGGAATACTTAATTGTACTTATGATGAACCTGTACATAGACCAGGAGGCTGTCGTTTGAACAGAACAAGGGGTAACTGCATTGTTGAAAATCAGGAATTGTGTGCATCAGAATTGTATTCTATCACCACACTTATTCAACCTGTGTGCTAAGCAAATAATCCGAGAAGCTGCACTATATAAAGAAGAACATGGCATCAGGATTGAAGGAAGGCTCATTAACAACCTGTGATATGCAAATGATACAACCTTGTTTGCTGAAAGTGAAAATGACTTGAAGCACTTAGTGATGAAGACTAAAGACTATAATCTGCAATATGGATTACATCTCAACATAAAGAAAACAAAAATCCTCGCAAGTGGACCAATAAGCACCATCATGATAAATGGAGAAATGATTGATGTCAAAGATTTCATTTTACTTGGATCCACAATCAAAACCCTTGGAAGCAGCAGTCAAGAAATTAGAGATCATATTGCACTGGGCAAATATACTGCAACAGACCTCTTTAAAGTATTGAAAAGCAAGCAAAGATGTCACATTGAAGAGTAAGGTGCACCTAATCCAAGCCATGGTATTTTCAATTGCCACATATGCATATGAAAGCTGAACAATGAATAAGGAAGACTGAAGAAGAGTTGATGCCTTTGAATAATGGTGTTGATGAAGAATACTGAAAATACCATGGCTTGCCAGAAGAATGAACAAATATGTCCTGGAAGAAGTGCAGCCAGAGTACTCCTTGGAAGCGAGAATGGCCAGACTTCATCTCATCTACTTTGGTCATGTTGTCATAAGGAACCATTTCATGGAGAAGGATATCATGCTTGGTAAAGTGGAGGGTCAGCAGAAAAGGCGAAGGCCCTCAACAAGATGGACTGACCCAGTGGGTGCAACAATGAGCTCAAGTATAGCAAGGATTGTGAGGATGACACACAACCGGGCAATGTTTTGTTCTGTTGTACATAGGGTCGCTATGGGTCAGAGCCAACTTGACAGCACCTAACAAAAACAGCAGCAATGCCTAGGATATCTATATTTATGCATTCCATTTCATTTTTTCAACTTCCAATTTTCCCATATTCATACTTTGTACATTCCATTTTCCAATTATTAACTGATGTTTGCAGCTGTTTCTTCTCATTTTGAGTCATGCCACACCAGCAAATGAAGGTCCTGAATGTTTTACCCCATCCATATCATTAGTCAATTCTGCTTTGAGGAGACAGCTCTTCTCCAGTCATATTTTGAGTACCTTCCAACATGAGGGACTCATCATCCAACACTATATCAGACAATGTTCAACTGCTATTCATAGTTTTCAGTTGCCAATTTTTCAATATTGGACAGCCACATTCTTTGTCCTCGTTTGTCTTAGTCTGAAAGCTCTGCTGAAATCTGTCCACCATGGGTGACCTACTGGTATTTGAAATATCAGTGGCATAGCTTCCTACATCACAGCAACACACAAGCCACCACAATATGACAAACTGGCAGATGTGAGGTGGTCTGTGAGGATGGAGGGCCTTAACTGAGAGTAACTCAGAAGAGCCAACCAAGCCATCAAGCTCCACATAAAACTCAGTGTGGCTCTGTTGTAACTGAATCTCAATTCAACTTCTCCCTCTGCCCAATCCTGCTTCTGTCAGTACCTCACTCATAAGATTGAGAATATACCCCCAATAAACTTCCTGCACATATATTTCCTTCTTGGAGTCTGTTTCCTAAGAATCTGTCATAAGATAGATATGCAGTAATGAACCAAACATACTCCTCAGAGTTATTGCCAAGTCTGAATTAAAAATAAACTTCTAAAGTTTTTGTTGTTGTTGTTGTTGTTGTTTTCAACTACCCACAAGTCACACAGTCTCTTGTCTTTAAGACAAATGAGTCTGTCTCATTATGTGTTGAAAAAGGCCATGTAACTTCAGGAACAAAGCAACTGATCAATTAAACAGAAAGCCAATGATGGTGAAGAAAAAGAAGAGGAAGAAGGAGGAGAAAAAGGAAGAGGAGAAGGAGGAAAGGAAGGGGGAAGAATTCTCAAATAAAACCTTTTAGTTGTTTTTCCTTTGTCTGTTTTTGCATCTGAGCAGGAACTGCTCAGAGTTTTAGAGTTCCAAGCTGTCAGTCTGTTACCCTTATCCATGCACATGTTCTAGGATTCTGTGCCCACAGACATTCAGCAGATGGTCTTGAGCTGGACATCTGGAAGTCTCATCCGATTACAGGGCACAAATTTGTTATAATAGATTTAATTCAGTTTTTGCTTAACATTTTTTTGGCTCATTTTAAGATCCTGGGGTCAGTATGTAACTTGGCAAGAGTTTTACAAAAATTGTTCCGAATTTGCCATCAATGGGCCTATCTTATACAATATTTTGTTTGTGTAACTCAGACCAGCTGGGTTAAAGCTAATGACAGAAATGCAATTATGTGGCAGGGGGGGGGCCAGTATATGTAAGACTTATTAATGTATTAGTCATTCCCTATGTGCTCCTGGACCATTCCAGATGTGCTGCTGCTTAATAAGTGCAGGATAACCTTGAGGAAGCATGGCCATCTTTCCTTACTTTCTTTTTTGATTAGGAATTATAGAATGTATACTTTATTTGGCCAATAAAGAAGTAATACAGCTATAATTATAAGTAGATAATTTTGTAGTTTCTATTAAGAATATTCTGATATAAACCTTAAGGACAAAATATAAATAAAAGTTCATCCTACTAAACACTTATGCAATGTTGAAGGATTAATATAAATTGAATATTTCCATGTAGCCTAAGGCATTTGACTGCTAACCAGAAGGCTGGTGGTTCAAACCCACCAGCCACTCCTAGGAAGGAAGATTGGGCAATCTAGTTCCATAGAGATACCTCCTCGGAAACCCAAGGAGGGGTTGCTATGAGTCAGGATCAACTTGATGGCAGTGAGTTGAGGTTTTATTTTTTTAAGGGCCTACACTTTCTTCACATTTCTTTCATAGCATCTAATACTTAATTTTCACTCAAGAAAAATATGTTGAATGGTTAGATGAATTGATTTTTTTTCTTGTTTTTTAAAGCCTTCTGGTTAGCACTCAAATGCCTTAGGCACTACGCCACCAGAGCTCCAGGCATATACCCTAGAGAAACTCAAATGTATGACAAGGACAGAAGTTCAGGAAAATTCATTGTAACATTGTTGGAAATAGAAGAAAGAAAAAAAAAAAAAAAATTGGAAACAACCTAAATGCCCAATAATGAAAGAATGGATAAATACATTGTGGCATATTTGTACAATGCAATACTATATAGCAGTCAAAATGAATAAATTAGGATATTCATCATCTACCAAAAAAGGAGCTCTGGTGGTGCAGTAGTTAAAGCATTTGGCTGCTAACCAAAAGATTGGCAGTCTAACCCCCCTCCCATCCTTTCTATGGGAGAAGATGAGATAGTCTGCTTCCATGAAGATTTACAGCCTTGGAAATCCTATGGGGCCGTTCTAGTCTGTCCTAGAGGTCACTATGAGTTGGAATCCACTCATTGGCAGTGAGTGGGTTCTACCAACATGGATGTATCTCAGAAAGGACAATGATAACAACAAAAATAAATTGCATAAAAATATGCTCTATTTGTACAAAGTTTGAAAGTCTAAACAAATAATAATACTTTATGATGTTTATTGATTGAAAATCTGTAGAAAAATGACTAAGGCATGCATGAGAATGATAAACACTGCAATATTTTGTGTGATTACCTCTAATGAGGAAGAAAAGGGAATAAGATGAGGGAGGAAGGGAATCAGAGATGATTTTGATTGTATCTATAATATTTAAATTTGAGAAGAAAAACTAAATATCTGAAGAAAATAAGGTAATTTATAAAATTGGTGTTCATTATGTAATTTTCTACATTTTCAATATGTTTAAAATATATAATTTTTTTTAAAAAAAAGTACTTATAATGAAAGAACCAACTTTTATTTAGAAACTTGATATATAAGAGATCCACTCTCTTGAACCCCATACGTTCAATAATCTAACTGTGGGGCTGGAGGGCCAAGGGATGAGCTCACTCCATGTGGTGCAGTGAATTACTTGGTTATGGCTTTTGTAGCCATGGTCTTCATGACTCCTACCAGATTACTAGGTGGAACATGCCAATAAGGTGAATGGAACGCTGATGTTGGGATTGATTAGTTTTGTCCATCTGCCAGGCTTAAAACGAGCCTTCCTGGAGGCAGAAACGAGGCTATCAATACACTCAAGAGAGAAGAGCTGGAGGTGAAGTGGAACATGTCCTAGGACCTGACATCTCTGCACTGGATCTCCTAGGCAGAGACGTTCAGCTGAGAGATGCCTGGATGAGAGACACCCCGCTGAGAGACAGCGGCAGTGGAACCAAGAGATACAAAAGAGAGTGGCAGGCTTGCAGGTCCACAGAGCTAGAAAGTTGAGTGACTTTGGGCAGGGCGCTTGCTGGCAGAGTGAGGTGCATGTGGGTGTACCTGATAGCAGAGCTAAAAGAGCTTTGTAACGCTTACCCAAGCAGGTCAGAGGGCAGGCTGAGAGGCCAATGGTGAGAGAGGAGTGTCTGAGGGCATAGCAGAGGAGAGACTGTCCTGATCAAAGAACTGTATCCCAAGCACTGTCCTGAACCTGAATTGTAACTGTTACTTCCCTAATAAACCCCATCATCATGAATATTGTCTGTGAGTTCTCGGTGGCCATTGCAACAAATTATCGAACCCAGCAGAGAAGTAGTGAGTGCCATGGGAGGGACGGTTGGTGTCAGAGTTGGTAAAAAGGCTGGAGGGTGGCGCATGGCTGGCCTCATAGGAATAAGCCTTGGGCTGCCGATGGTGATTCTGTCTCCCTCTTGTGAAGTCAGAGGTCAGAAGATGCCGACCCCATGTCCCTTTTGCACTCCACCACCAGCTCTATCCCAGCTTAACTCTTGATAATATTAAAGCAAGCAGTTCTTCCAGCTGCTTGTCTTCCAGATTTCCAATGACAGATCCCCAAAGATGTTGTCTAGGATAGCTGAGCTCATCTTTTTCCTGAAAGTGTGCTAAATTTCCATTAATTTCATTGACTTCACAAATCAAAAATTGAAGTTGCCTCTTCAATAGGCCTAGTTTGAAAATTATACACTGGCAGAAATTCCACCAGCTGCCTGAGCAAATACTTTTAATTCTTCATTGTAAATGTTTTTATTGGGATTTCCCCCTACCCCTGGAGATGACATGACCTAAAACAGACTTTTTTCATTCCTTAAAAACAAACAAAAATCCCAAGCCCTCCTCCAGCACCTATGATTATGATAATAATACATATTCATTGTTAAAAAAAAAAAAATCCACAAAATGATGAGAAGCACCCCCCAAATAAAAAATCACCTATAATTTCCAGAAATAGAAATACTCAACTCAACATATCAGCATTAACTTTTTCCAATTTTTTTCTATGCATCTAGATAGTCTCCCACAAACAAAGTTGAAATCATACAGTGTCTACTCCTTGGCATTTTTCTCATGCAACAACATATTTCACTTCATTATTTATCTGGAGCATCATTTTTATGGTAAAATAGTATTTCCTTATGTGGATGTTCCATAATTTATTTAACAAATTTCCCATCATAGGGCATTTACATATTGCCAGATTCCTGAAAGCCTGAACCAGTTTAAGTCCCTATCAGCCCTATTAGCTGTATAGGAGAATGTCCATTTCCCTGCTCCCTTAACAGTACTGCTGACCAAGTGTTTTTCTTCCTCAATTGAAAGGTAATAGGAGGCTCTCCTTATGAAACATGACCTTGGAGAAACAGGGGCATTTAGTTGGAATTAACAACACTTAAAAATTGTGTATTTAAATGGATTGGCACTGTGGCTACAACAATGGGCTCAGGCATAACAATGATTGTGAGGATGGTGCAGCTCCCAGCAGTGTTTCGTTCCATTGGACACAGGGTTGCTATGAGTCGGAACCAACTCGATGACACCTAACAATAATCAAAGTACAGTTCAATTACCACATAATTTTTATATAGGTTTTCTATTCAGTGCAAGATATTAGAGGAGCAGTGGTTATCACAGTGAAATCTCAGAATAATATTTTTTAGTAAAGGAGCAGCTCTGGTGATGTAGTGCCTAAGCCATTTGACTGCTAACCAGAAGGCTGGAAGTTCAAACCCACCAGCCACTCCTCAAAAGGAAGACTGGACAATCTACTTCTGTAGAGATACTGCCTCGGAAACCCAAGGAGGGGTCGCTATGAGTTGGGACCAACTCAACAGCAGTGAGTTTGCTTTGGTTTGGTTCTACTCCCATTATGTAAGCTCCTTGAAGCCAGAGACTACACCTTATTTATATTTCTATCTCCAGCATCTCACTCAATAAATGTCTCTTGATGTAATGAATTCAAGAATGATAAATCCACGCCATGCTTTGGAAGTCACTTTATGTTAAAGCTGATTTCCTAAAATAATAAGAAAATTGGATCCAAGTTTTCTAGGTTAAAAAATGATAGCTCTTAATGTTAATCTTCTTAGCTATTTGTTTTACTCTTTGCCATCAAGTTGATCCCGATTCATGGCAACCCAGTGTAGGACTTCTCCATGGAGTTTTCTTGGCTGTAATCCTTGTGCAAGCAGATCACTAGGACTTTCTGCCACAACACTACTGAGTTGCTCTAAACCACCAACCTTTATATTAGCAATTAAGTGCAACTTGTTTGCACCAACCAGGGACCTTATATTTGTTGTCATTGAGTAGATTCTGACTCATGGCAACCTCATGTTTCAGAGTAGAACTGCACTTCATGAAGTTTTCAATGGCTGTGATTTCCCGTAAGTAGATCACCAGGACTTTTTTCCGAGGTACCTCTGGGTAAATCCAAACTAAAGATTTGAACTCCCAACTTTTCAGTTAGTAGCCAAGCACCTAACTATTTGCACCACCTGGGGACTCCCCTTTAGAACACTAGACGCTGACTATACCTATGCCGGCTGGTGGGGAGACATGAGAGTAAAAACAGAAAAGCATCTTTGCCAGCAATGGAGACATGGCTTCTCCAGCAGCATAACGAGCCAACGAATTAGCAATAGATTCAAATGACTTAGGCTGTTGCCTAGGTTTCTGGTCTACACCAATAACATTCATTGCTAATGGCAGAAAGAGAAGACTGTCTCAGTAACTAGGATGGATTCTGGTTGAGAGTCTCAAAGCAGAGTTTCCACTCTCAGACTGCCTAAGAGGCAGAGAAGCTCCAACTTGAGACCACTGAAAGTCTGCCTTGACCACATGCCAGACCAAGAATGGAGCTGTGTCTTCTCAGCAACTCACAAACAAGCACAATTCAAGGAATTCCTTTTTGTGTAGATTTATAATAAGCTCCGGAATAGCTATGGAAACAGCCACAATTGGTGTTCTATAGCAAGACATATTTTTAGATTCAACTCTCAACTCTGGTCACACAGAGCATGGGCTCTGGACATTGTCCTCAGCATCCTCTTTCCCAGGATTTCTCGAATTGTGGGGGAGGGAGGTCATGACCCCTATAGGGTCACAGAGAGGAAAACAGCAAAGCATCAAGTAGTTTGCTTGAAGCTGCTGTGGGGGGAAATTCTCTTCTGTCAGTGATGCCTTCATTGCCATCCAGTGGCCTCTCCATCTATCAATAATGACAGCTTCTTCTGGTTAAAAACTTACAGCCACACCTCGTTTTACTGCACTTTGCTTTACTGTGCTTCACAGATATTGTGTTTTCTGCAAATTGAAAGTTTGTGGCAAGCCTGCATCAAGGAAGTCTATCGACACCATTTTTCCAATTGCATGTGCTCACTTCATGTCTCTGTGTCACATTTTGGTAATTCTTACAATATTTCAAACTTTTTCATAATGCTATTATACACTTAATAGAGCACTGTAGACTATAAACATAGCTTTTATAGGCACTGGAAAACCAAAAAATTTGTGTGACCTGCTTTATTGCTATATTTGCTTTATTGTGATGTCTGTAACTGAATCTGCAATATTTCCAAGGTAAAACTGTGCTAAGTGCCAGGCTCCATGCTAGATGCTGTACTTTTCAGTGCCTCCTAACATATTTCACATCATGGCACAGAAAATGATATTTGTGCAGCCATCAAACAAGCAAGGTTGTTTGTGGTTGGAGGCCATTCCCAAAGCCCCAAGCCTCCCCCAGCTGCTCTGGGGGCTGACATGCATGAAATTCATTTGTGGTGCTCCACTAAGAAACTCTAAAGAGATGATCTCATTTCATAAACATAATCTTATGAGTTATTTGTTATCATCTCCAGTCATATATGAGGCTCAGAAAGGCTGAGCACCCTGTCACGTAATTAGTTAGGAATTTCAAATTTAGGCATAATAGCCTGTATTATTGTTCACAATTATTTATTTCTTTCCCATCTTTGCAATGCTTAACTGGAGGGGGAAAATACTCTACCATGCCGTTGACTTTGGTCTTTATCTCCCAAGCCACTGACTTTGAGCTTGGTCTTACGACTTGATTTAGCCAATAGAATGAGAATGGATTGCTATAGGCAATGTTATGAATTGAATTGTGTTCCCCAAAGAGATATGCGAATGTCCTAACCCATTGTATCTGTAAATATGACCTTGTTTGGAAACAGGGTTTTTCTTTTGTTACGTTAATGAGGTCATACCAGAATAGGAGGGCCCTAACCCTAAGTCATTCTGAGTGGTGTCTTATTAAAAAAAGAGCAGAATAAATATGAACACATACACAGTGGAAAGACATACACCATATGAAGACCTGTTGTCCATTAGCAAAGGAACACCATTGATTGTCAGCAGGCATCGGAAACTAAGACCGAGGCCCGCAGAAGGAATCGCCACAGCCGAGACCCTAATTTGGATTTGTAGCTGAAAACTGTGAGAAAATGACGTCTTGTTTTTTAAAGCCACTTACTTGTATTTTTCGTTATGGCAGCTCTAGGTAACTAAAACAGATGACATCTAAATAGAGGCTCTAACTTCCATTTTACAAGATGGCTTGATTTCTTGAGCATCATCTCTGCTATAGAACATGCCCCAGGGAGAAGTACCAGAATGAAAAGACATGTGGAGCAAAACTGAACTGAGATTAACTCAGCAGAGTCAAGCAATGCTACAGCCAACCTGTTGTTCTGGGAGTGAAAAACAAATATTGTAAACCATTGACTTTGAGAGTTATTACAGCAAAGGTGACCAATACATTAGGTATATCTGAATCCACAGTCCAGTTCTTTTCCATTCTGCTAAATTGCTTCTCATTTCTGTCCCTCAAATTGTTCTCAGCATCTCTCCTCATCAGCCTATTTCCTGGTATTTTTCATCTTCTTCATAAGAAGTAGTGGAATTTTTATGTGTGTGTCTTTTTTTCTAGTTATGGTACAAAGCCCTCAGGCAATTCCAACATGAAAGAAATAAGAATGATTTTTTAAAAGTGAATAATAATATATATACTTTTTAAAAACCCGTTTGCTTTTGTTAGCAATATTCCAACACTTAACTACCTGGTGTGATAGGCAGGACATTTTTGCCATAGGAACAGTACTTAATGCCTGTCTACAGAATGCAACAATTAATTAATACTCATTTTGCTTAAGAAAAAATAAAACCTCAGAGTAATAAAAGCAGCGAGCTATCATTTGCTGGGTGTTTAATCATGGGCCCAGTTCTGTGCTAAATGATGCAGGAAGTAAATACTAGAATATCTGCTTGCATTTATATTTCCAGCTTTAAAAGTGAGAAGTTTAACTGAAATAACATTTAAATCAAATATTAAATAGATTGACATCGTTGCCTTCAAGCAGTACCTCTGTCAGAGATTCATGTATATGATATGTCTATCCCAGAGAAAGGGCAAGAGCATCAATAGGGCCCCTTCACATGATTGTTTGCTAGTGGCACACTGAGACATATTATCATTGAGAGTGGGTCCAGTTTAATAGTCCACCTTTCTTAGCTTCCTTAGTTGAAAGCTGCATGGAAACCTGTCCACCATGGGTGACCCTGCTGGTATTTGAAATACTGGTGGCAAAGCTTCCAGCAATACCGTAACATGCAAGCCACCACAGTATGACAAAGTGACAGAAGAGTGGCAGAAGCATGGATGGCGAGACTTCGTTTCACATATTTCAGACATGTTATCAGGAGGGGCTGGTCCCTAGGGCACAACAAGATGGATTGACACAGTGGCTGCCACAGTGGGGTCAAGCATAGTAACAACTGTGAGGATGGCACAAGACTGGGCAGTGTTTCGTTCTGTTGTATCGAAGGTTGTTATGAGTCAGAACTGACTCGATGACACCTAACAATGACGACAACAACAGCTTAATGGATTTAAGAATCAGATTTTCTTGTTTTAACTAAAAGGAGCCCTGGTAGTGCTGCAGTTATGTGCTCAGCTGCTAACCAAAATGTTGGTGGTTCCAAACTAGCCAGTGGCTCCATGGGATAATGACTTGGCGATCTGTCCCTATAAAGATGATGGTGAAGAAACATCTATGAAGCAGTTCTACTTTGTCACATGGGGTCGCTATGTATTAGAATCAACTTGACAGCACACACCAATAGCAGTTTTAACTAAACTCAAAAAGTGGGAAAGCAGCTTAAAAAGAGAAACCATGAACTGAAGATTGTATGAATGAAGCCGTTGTTGTTGTTATATGCACTCGAGTCAGACCTGACTCATAGCGACCCCTCCTTGGGTTTCTGAGGCAGCATCACTACGGAAGTAGATTGCCCAACCTTCCTTCTGAGGAGTGGCTAGTGGGTTTGAATTGCCAGCCTTCTGGTTAGCAGTCAAGTGCCTTAGGCTCTATGCTACCAGAGCTCCGCAAGCACTAGCAATTTGAAGATGGCAGAACTGACACTTCCACTTCTAGAGAGGCTCTTCATCAGTTACAAAATGAGGTTCAACCCACACCTGGGGTTTCCAGCCAAAAAGACAAGCATATGAGTTGAACATTTACCTCAAGTAGATACACTCCTTGGAGAGAACAATCATGGGAGAAAGAAGGGCTGCTTATGCACAGGGAGACAGCTCAGGGGGCAGGAGGGCATGGAGGGATGGACACAGGGAAGAGGTAACTATGGGGAGGAAGTGGGAAGGGAACTGTTTCATTGTGGTAAACTGTGGTCAATGTCATGAGACAAAGTATATGTGAACCACTGTATGGAAAGTATATTTGCTCTGTAAGCCTTCACCCAAATCACAATTAAAAAAAAAAAGATTAAAATAAATAAACAGAATGAGATTCAAAAGGAGATGGTGTAATCATATCTGCTGTAAGTTGGTGTTAGGTGCCGTCAAGTCGGCTCTGACTCATGGTGACCCTGTGAACAACAGAATGAAACACTGCCCAGTCCTGCGCCATCTTCACAATCCTTGCTATGCTTGAGCCCATCGTTGCAGCCACTGTGTCACTGCTATTCATAAAGTTTTCCAGTAATATATCAGACAGTGTTTCGCTGTTGTTCATAAGGTTTTCAGTGGCCAATGTTTTCAGAAGTGGATGGCCCTACCCTTCTTCCCAGTCTGTCTTAGTCTGGAAGCTCTGCTGAAACCTGTCCAGCATGGGTGACTCTGCTGGTATTTGAAATACCAGTGGCATGGCTTCCAGCCTCACAGTAACATGCAAATTGACAGATAAGTGGTGGTGTTGTTAGTTAGCTAAACAACTTTGAAATTATCAAGAAATTATCTTTTTTGAAATATGAATTAACATACATTCTTATTAACAATGAACTTCATCCTAAGCATATATTGAACCTTGAGGTACTGGCTAATGATAACCATCACAATCAGTGTGGTGGTTAAGTTTTTGTGTCAACTTGGCTGGGCCTGGGTGAGTGGCTGGGCAGCTGGTGGTAGTTATTCCCCATGATAAGACTGGCAATCAACTCCATGGTGGGATCTAACAAAAGCAGCTGAGTAGCTGCTTTGGGTATGTGGTCTGCTTCCCATATATAAGCAGCAGCTTTGGAAACGGTCTCTAGCTTATGGCACGCTTGAACCCTGCGTGTAGCCGTGTCGTTGTCCAGCAGCCTGCCATGCTCTGCTTGGCACTTTTGATAGCTATTGAGAACAGTATTGATTTCCTTATTTCTTTTTCAGCAGTCTCTTTGCTGGTGCAGAGGAATCCAACTGATTTTTGGATGTTGATCTTATATCCTGCCACGATGCTAAATCTCTCAATTAGTTCCCGTAGGTTTTTGACTGAGTCTCTTGGGATTTCTAGGTATAAGATCATATCATCAGCAAATAGGGATAGTTTGACTTCTTCCTTACCAATTTGGATGCCTTTGATTTCCCTTTCTTGTCTTACTGCCCTGGCTAGGACCGCCAGTACAATGTTGAATACAAGTGGTGATAGCAGGCATCCTTGTCTGATTCCTGTTCTCAAGAGGAATGGTTTCAGTTTCTCTCCATTGAGAGTAATGTTGGCTGTTGGTTTTGCATAAATGCCCTTTATTATGTTGAAGAATGTCCCTTCTATTCCTATTTTGCTGAGAGTTTTGATCAGGAATGGGTGTTGGATTTTATCAAATGTGCTTGGCACTTTCAATAGACTTGAATCAATGGCCTGCCCTATGGTTTGGTAACATCAGAACTGTGCCATTTTATTTGTCGGCCTTAGGCTTGTTAGGCTCAGCAGGCACTAGCTTCTTGAGTGAAGAGATGCATCTAGCTTCAGTGGACTGGGAACAAGAGGCAGAGCTAAAGCCTGGCACTTTGAACACAGACTTAAAGCCTCCAAACTGTAAGAGAATAAACTCCTGTTTGTTCAAGCCATCCTATTTGTGGTATGTTCTTGTCAGAGCAGCACTAGGTAAACAGAACAATCAGCAATACACTTTTTACTATAGATAATTTCCTTTCCTCCTATTAAAATTTCTACTCTTGTGTATACATTATAATGTAATACTATGTAAGAGCTCTGGTAGCATAGTGCCTAAGGCACTTGACTGCTAACCAGGAGGCTGGCCGTTCAAACCCACCAGCCACTCCTCAGAAGGAAGATGGGGCAATCTACTTCTATGGTGATACTGCCTGGGAAACCCAAGGAGGGGTCGCTATGAGTTGGGTCCAACTCAATGGCACATAACAACAACAACAACAACAATATTATTACTTGTGTGCATAATTTATAAGTAAACATGCTTATTTTGAGAGTGTGTGGTGAAAGATACTTTACTGATAAAAAGACACAATAAAAAATGATAGTGTACCCTATGTAGAGCTCTGGTAGCACAGTGCCTAGGGCATCTGACGGCTACCAGAAGGTTGCTGATTCAAACCCATTAGACACTCCGTGGAAGCAAGACTTCCATAAAGATTTACCACCTTGGAAACCCAATGGGGGTTGCTATGAGTCATAATTGACTCGATGGCAGTGGGTTTGGTTTTTTGGGTTTTTTACCCTTATTGGGGTGTGATTGGGGTGTGAATAGGATGTGATTAAGGTGTGTTTGGTGTCTGATTGAGGTGTGAGTATGGTGTGATTGGGGTATGCAAATACTACAGACTGCCAGAAGAACAAACAAATCCGTCCTGGAAGACATGCAGCCAGAATGCTCCTTAGAGTGAGAATGGCCAGACTTCACCTCACATGCTTTGGCCATGTTGTCAGAAGGGACCAGTCCCCGGAGAAGGATATCATGCTTGGTAAAGTGGAGGGTCAATGAAAAAGGAGAAGACCCATGGCTGAATGATGGGCTCAAGAATGGCAAGGATTGTGAGGCTGGCACAGGACCAGGCAGTGCTTCGTTCTGTTGCACTAAGGTCACTGTGAGTCAGAATCAACTCAACAGCACCTAACAACAACGCCTAATGTGGGAGATGGTTCTATAAACTTTCCCAGCTTAGGGGACAAACATGACCGGCCTTAATTACAAGAGTTTGTGTACAGGACTTCTGTCTGTTTGGTAGCTAAGGGATAAGAGGTCAACATGACACATAAACCCTCAAATTTTGGTCTTAGAGAAGACAGATTTCTTTCTACCTAAAAACATAAAACCCAACCTACTTCCATCAAGTTCACTTTGGCTCATAGCAACCCTATAGGAAAGAGTAGAACTGCCTCATAGGGTTTCCAAGGCTGTAAGTCTTTAGGGAAGCAGACTGCCTCGTCTTTTTCCTGTGGAGCAGGCAGTGGGCTCAAACTACTGGCCTAGTGGTTAAAAGCCAATGTTTTAACCACTACTCCACCAGGGCCGCCTTCTTTCTACATGCTATATATATATTTTTTTTCTCTAAATGCTATTATATCATGGAATCAAATTATTTCATATCAGACCAGCATATATTAGATAAACTAAAATAGGTTAAAATGAAATTTCTAGAGGATAGAGTATTGCCCATGTGCAAAATGTCAAACTAAGATGCTATCATTTTTATGTACAAACAAATATTGCCAAACATCTTTGAATCATGCATTATCTCCATTTAGTGAGTGACTACAATGTGGGGAAATGTTTGTCCAAATTCTCATTAATCCTTAGAACAGTAATAGTAATAATAGTTAATACTTACGTAGTTATATAGTGTAAGTAGGAGCTCTGATGGCATAGCACCTAAAGCATTTGACTGCTAACAAGAAGGCTGGCGATTCAAACTGACCAGCCACTCCTCAGAAGGAAGACTGGGCAATCTACTTCCGTAGTGATACCGCCTAGGAAACCCAGGGAGGAGTCGCTATGAGTTGGATCTGACTTGACAGCAGTGAGGTGTTTTTTTTTTTTTTTTTTTTTTTTTTTTAGTGTCAGACACCGTTATAAGCACTTTGCAATCAGTAACTTATTTAATTCTCACAATAACTCTCCAACATATGTACCATTATCCCCATTTTATAGATGAAGAAGCTAAAATACAGAGAATTTAAATAACCCACCAAAAGCAGGATTCCATTCTAAGCAGTCTAACTCCAACTTCATGCTTTCAGTCACTATGGTTACTGCAAACAAGCTAAGCTAGATGTTATTAGCTCCATTTATAGATAAGAAACTTGAGGCACTGGATCATAAAACCATGACTGGAACTCAGCCTACCTGAGTCCGAATTATCTGCCTTTCCTCATACACTTTGCTGCCTTCCTAATGCCAATATTGTAACAATTTGTGCCATTCCTGGAGATGTAGGGGGAAGGCAGTAATTTATCTTGTTAGCAAATGCTCTTTAAAGAAATTCTGGAAGTAGAAGTGTCTACTCTACCGTTTCTTCTTATTTGCTTTGCTTTCATCATTAGCATTTTCTTTAATCTGGTATTTTCTCTTTTTAAGCCACATTTCACTTTTGTGGGGGTTGGTTTAGTTAAATGTACATAAATAGTTGCAGATTCAAAACCTATAATGGGTCAAATATGATAAATATGTTTTGCCTGCTACTGGAAAGACCAAAACAAGTGTTCCTGATTGGTCAGCAGCTCATCTCCTGTGATGATTCAGAGTCTGGAATCTCTTCATGTTGTGGTTCTGCCATCTTTAACTTGTTACGCTGCATCAAGGTTACGATGCGGTGACGGAAGGGGAAAGAGCCGGGGGGATCCTGTCCACGGGCCGGGCTTCATATGACCACATCTAACTGTACAGGAAGCTAGGAAATGGAGTTTAGCTGCGTGCCCCAAAAGAAAAGGAAGCAGGCTCAGTGGACAGCTAGCTGGTCTCTATCACATTGTTGTTGTTATGTGCCATCGAGTTGGACCTGACTCATAGCGACCCCTGCTTGGGTTTTCGAGGCCGTATCACTACGGAAGTAGATTGCCCAACCTTCCTTCAGAGGAGTAGCTGGTGGATTTGAACTGCCAGCCTTCTGATTAGCAGTCAAGTGCCTTAGGCACTACGCTACCAGAGCTCTCTATCACATGGTAGATACTAAAATGCAAAGGAAAATTTAAATTCATGTTCTAATACAAAACCTCTTTATCTGCTCCTAAATTAAAAACAAAACCAAATCAAACTCACTGCCATCAAGTTAATTTCAATTCAGAGCAACCCAATAGGAATTGCCCTATAAGGTTTCCAAGGCTGTAAAACTTAATGGAAGCAGATTGCTACATATTTCTGCCATGAAGAAGCTGACTGGTGTGTTCGGACCACTGACCTTTTGGTTTGCAGCTGAGCGCTTTAATCACTGTGCCACCAGATCTCCTTCCTAGATCAAGCACCTTTCAAATACCTCTACTGAGGCAAAATTAAATTTATTAAAGGATTCTCTGGGTGGTGTAAATGGTTCACGCACTCAGCTACTGATCAAAAGCTTGGAGGTTCAAGTCCATCCAAGGACCACTTTTGAAAAATTGGCCTTTGAAAATCCTGTGGGGTAGTTTGACTCCAACACACATGGAGTCTCCGTGAGTCAGAGCGCACCTGATAGCAATTGGTTCTAGTTTGTTGTCTCAAGTTAACAAGCCACTTTTCCTTTTTAATGCTTTAAAAGGGGCAGTTATTAATAATTGAAACTGGCTTTTCCTACACGTGGATGAAATCACACCATGATAGAATTTTAGTTTTGAAAAGAAACTTGTGCTTTTTTTCTCATTTCACAAATGAGAAAACTGGGAAACAGAGAGGATGGGAATCTTCGTCAAGGTCACACAGCTACTTACTGAGGTTTCTCTACAAAGCTGTAACATCTTTCGCTTACAAACTTTAACTTCAAGTAAAATGTCCTTCATGTCCTAGGTATAATTTGAACTTTTCTAAAAGATTCTTTTTCTTTTTCCTGTTTCCTCCCATTAGGGAAATTACTTATTCTCTTTGTTCAAGGAATTGACATCTCAAAGGGCAAAGCATTCAAAATAAAAGGAACTTACTTAAAAATTCCTTTCATCCATACTGGGCTCTAGGAGCTTTCTGCTCTCTTTTGAATTGAGAAACAGTTCTGAGCCTCCCTCACTTATTCCATGACTTTCCAAAAGTGAAAAAAGTAGTATAACTGGTCCAGGCCACAATTTTTAGACAAATTAAGAAGACTGTATATCTAACAGAATTTATCAGTTATTTCCTTTTTGGAAAAAAGAAAAGAAACCTGGTAAACTAGTAATTGTATAATTACTAAATTCCAAATGTATGGTTTCTACAAATATTCATTGAACACTGACTATGGAGTAGGTACTGCGCTAGGTACTGAAGATATAACGGCAAGCCAGACAAACAGAATACTTCCATTTCCTCAAGGATGCCCGCTATCACCACTTCTATTCAACATTGTACTGGAAGTCCTAGCCAGGGCCATAAGGCAAGAAAGGGAAATCAAAGGCAT
>NW_006921763.1:4396330-4402012 GCF_000298275.1 Orycteropus afer afer
ATATTCATAAAAATGAAGATATCTTAAGTATGTTGTTAGGCATCTTCGAATCAATTTTAAACTCATAGCAACCCAATGTGAGAGTAGAACTGTCCCATAGGGCTTCTAGGCTGTAATCTTTACAGGAGCAGATTGCCAGGTGTATTCTCCCGTGGAGTCATTGGGTAGGTTCAAACCGCCGACAGCAGAGCACTTAACCATTGTGCCACCAGGGCTCGGTATCTTAAGGATACAGCCCAACAATATTCAAAAACTGGACAGACCTGTGCAAGGAGCACCAGGATAAGGGATGAACAGAACAAGTTAGCAGTCCCACAGACACCTCCCTTGTGCTCCCTTTCACCATCCCCACTTCTAACAGCATCAATTCACTTGCTGATTTTGTATTTTATAAAAAAATAAATCACATTGTCTGTTCTCTTTTACCTCTATCTTCTTCAGTTGTGCTTGTGAAGGGCATTCACCTTGTTGCCTATAATTGTAGTTTGTTCATCTCCAATTGCCACTACTCTTCCATTGTATAATAGACTACAATTTTTTTAGCCATTCTCTTGTTGATGGGCATTTGTATAGTCTTCAGTTTTAAGAATACTATGAATAGATATTCTATAAACATTCTTATATATGTGTCTTTTGGAGAATTTGTGTAGGCATTTCTATTGGTTACACAACTAAGAATGGCATTGTTGGGGAGTAGTAGTTTAGTTATAGAATTACCACATTCTTGCAGGATACGGAAGGAAGGTTGGGTAATCTACTTCCGTAGTGATACTGCCTTGGAAACTCAAGGAGGGGTCACTATGAGTTGGGTCCGACTCGAGGGCATATAACAACAACAACAACATGCAGGATCCTCAAGTTCAATTCCTGGCCAGTGCACCTCAAGCACAGCCACCACTCCTGTCAGTAGAAGTTTGTGTGTTACTTTGCTGATACGTAGGTTTCAACAGAGTTTCCAGGCTAAGACTAGGAAGAAAGGCCTGGTGATCTACTTCCAGATATTAGCCAGTGAAAACTCTGTGGATCACAACAGTGGTACATGTTGTCACCAAGAATCAAGAGCCAACTCAATGGCAGCTAATAGCAACAAAGGTGTGGATGTATGTAGCCTTAGTACCTACTCCCAAACAGTTTTCTAAAGCAGTTGTTCCAATTTACTTCCCCACTAATGTTCTATTTAAATTATTTTGTAAAGTTGTTTTTTGTTTTTTTTTTAATTTTTTTCCCCCACTTTTAAACTGCATCAAGAGCAAAGTACTTGTTGTCAGGTCAATTCCGGTTAATAGCAACCCTATAGAGCAGAGAAGAACTGCCAATAGGGTTTCCAAGGCATCTTTATGAAAACAGAATGCCACACCTTTCTCCTGGCAAGCAGCTGGTGGGTTCAAACCACTGACCTCTTGGTTAGCAGTGAATGCTTACCTACTGCATCAGTAGGGCTTCTTCCCAAATCATATAAGCTCAGCAAGATGCTTTCTGGTGGAAGTGAACTTCAGGGTCCTATATACTTTTCTGGATTCCTGCTTCCAATTCATTTTAGGCCTCTGAATATCCCTTACTTATTTAAGAAAAAGTGCTCAGGTTAGATGTGGCAGTTTGCTTCCATAAATACTAGAGATAGTCCTCAGATTAGAAACAAATTCCATTTCTAGATCTGTCTTCAAGTCAAATTAGTACATAAGTTGGAACAGTTAGGTATGGTTCATATCTAACATCAGTTAGTCAAATGTTTGTCTTAGTATGTTGTATATAGTGTACATTTCTATGCATAAAAAAACATTAAAGAAACACTTCCAGATACAGTAAAACATCTTTAACATAACAATACAATAATAATAATGTTTTGATGTACATTGCAAAGTAGTGCCTATTTGTTGTTATGAACTATTGCATGTACCTCAGATTTTTAATATAATAGGCTATACTCAGTTGGTAACCTGGGGACTGCCTGTACAACTTTGGAAATCCCATGGGGCAGTTCTGCTTTGTCCTGTAGGGTCAGTGTGAGTTGGAATACACTCAATGACAATGGGTTTTTTCAACTGGACATGATTTGAGGCTTGGGGTTTCAAGGATGTGAGGATAAGAGACAAAGTACTCAAGGTAAGAGTGAATTACAAAAAAATCTATTCTCCAAAGGGACAGCAAAACACACACACACACACAAACACACACACACAGAGTCTTTCTAGACCATTAGCACTAGCTGGAAGATGATTGAGGCAAAATCTCCCCTGATGATTCATAACCACAAGAGGGCCCTCACGAGAGTTTGTGGCCCAAATTACTATTGCCTTAAAACCAAAAAAATACCATATTCACTGCCATCAAGTCGATTTTGATTTATAGTGACCTCCACTGGGTTTCCAAGATTGTAAATCCTTATGGAGGCTGCCTGATCAATCTTCCACAGAGCAGCTAGTGGGTTCTAACCACCGAACTTTTGGTTAGCAGCCAAATGCCTTAACCACTATGCCACCAGAGCCTTCAAAAAACCAAACCAAATTCACTGCCATCGAGTCAATTCCAACTCATAGCAACCTCCACTGGATTTCCAAGGTGGTAAATCTTCACTGAAGTAGGTTCCCCATCTTCCTTCTGTGGGGCCTGGAAAACCTTAAGAGAATAATTTAGTTTAAAATAGTCCTGAATGGGTAGTTCCTCTAAAGAACCTGGTGAAAGAAAAGAAACCAAAAACCAAATCGTCCTCAAACCAGACCGTAAAGAATTTCCCAAGGAAGGTATATAATAAGAGGTCATGGTCAGAAATCACAAGACACACAAGAAACCAAGTCACAATGAACAATAGCCAGTAGAAAAAGTAGACAGCAACAATGGAATTATCACACAAATGGAAACAGAACATCCATAATATCGTTGGCATTTCCACAGCAACTGGCTTCTACTTCTACAATTCGGGCCACTATTAGGTTGTGCTTTGTTGATGCTAGGATTAGAAGGGAAGCTCACTAAATGATTTTTTTATTTCCTTAGCAAAAACCAATCTACCCAAATGTTTCCCAATTTCAGTTCTTCACATACCACCTTTGTGATGTCCTCCATGTTGTGGTATCACTATACTATCAGTTACTCAATATTTTATTTACATTGATAGGGTTTTTTAATGTTTTGCAAAGATCACCATTATTTATTTCCAAAACTTTTCATCACCCCAAACCAAGACTCTGTACCCATTAAGTAATAATTCCCCCACTCCGCCCTCCCCCAAGTCCCTAGTAAGCTCTAATCTACTTTGTTTCTATGAATTTGTCTATTTCCTATTATTTGATGTTAGTAGAATCATATAATATTTGTTTTTTTGTGTCTAGTTTATTTCATGCAACATAATGTTTTCAAAGTTCATTCAAGTTGTAGCATGTATCAGAATTTCATTTCCTTCTATGGCTGAATAATATTTCATTGTATGTATGTACCATTTTGTCTATTTATTCACCAGTTGATGGATACTTGGGCTTTTCTACCTTTTGATAATCATGAATAATGCTGCTATGAACACTGGCATACAATTAATTACCTGTTTGAGACCTGTTTTCAATTCTTTTGAGTACATACTTAGTAGCAGAATTACTGGGTCATATGGGATCTCTGGTCATTTGATTGCTAACCAGAAGGCTGGTGGTTCAAACCCACCAGCCACTCCTCGGAAGGAAGACTGGACAATCTACTTCCATAGTGATACTGCCTCAGAAACCCAAGGAGGGGTTGCTATGAGTGGGATCTGACTCGACTGCAGTGAGTTTGTTTTTTTGTTGTTGTTTTGTTCTGCTTTAATGGTAATTCAATACTTAACTTTGTGAGGACCCTCCAAGCTGTTTTCCTCAGAGGCTGCACTGTTTTACTTTTTCTGCAACAATTAACAAGGGCTACAATTTCACGTTGCTTGATTCTACAATCGATGCCAATGGAAGCAGCAGTCAGGACATTAGACGACGTGTACCATTGGGAAAGTCAACTGCGAAGGAACTGTTTCAAGTGCTGAGGAGAAAGGATATCTCCTTGAGGACTAAGGTGTGCCTAACACAAGCCATGATATTTCCAATCGCCTCGTATGCATGTGAGAGCTGGACAATGAATAAAGAAGACCGAAGAAGAGTTGATGCTTTTGAGTTGTGGTGCTGGTGGAGAATGCTGAAAGTACCATGGACTGCTAAAAGAACTAACAGATCTGTCCTGGAGGAAGTGCAGCCAGAATGCTCCTTGGAAGCAAGAATGGCCAGACTTCGTCTCACCTATTTTGGTCATGTTGTAAGAAGGGACCATTCCCTGGAGAAGGATGTCATGCTTGGTAGAGTGGAGGGTCGACGAAAGAGGGGGAGGCCTTCAACGAGATGGACTGACACGGTGGCTGCTATGATGGGCTCAAGTATAGCAGGGATTGTGGGGCTGCGCGGGATAGGGCAGTGTTTCGTTCTGCTGTGCATGGGGTCGCTATGAGTCGGAAACGACTCCACGGAACTTAACAACAACAACAACAACAATTTCTCCAAATCTTTACCAACTCTTGTTATTTTGTTCATTTTTCTTTATAATTGTGATTGAGTAAAAGTTGACAGAGCAAATTGGCTTTTCATTCAGCAATCATACACATTTTGTTTCATGACATTGATTGCAATACCCACAATGTAACAGCTCTCTTCCCTCTTCCTCCCTGTGGTTACGATTTCCGTTTGTCCTTCTTTCCTATACTTCCTGCCTTCTGAGCTTTATCTCTGGGCAAATGCTGCCCATTTGATCTTACACGGTTGATTGTTCTAATGAGTGTGTACCTCCCTGGTGTTATTCACGTTATAGGTCTGTTTATCATTTGCCAGAAAGTTGAGCCATGGGGTTGAATTCAGTTGCAGGCTTGAAGGGTATCTAAGGGCCCTTAGTCCTGTGGGTTCTACCAGTCTCTATCCTGTCAGACCAGCAAGCCTGGTCTTTTTTATGATTTACAGTTTTGTTCCACATTTTTCTCCCACTCTATCCATGATGTCCTATTGTGATCCCTTTCAGAGAGGTCAGCAGTAGTAGCTGGGCACCATCTAGTTCTTCTGGTCTCAGGGTCATGGAGGCTGAGGTTCATGTAGTCCATTAGTCCTTTAGACTGTTTCCTTGCATCTTTGATTTTCTTTACTTTTGTTTGCTCCAGACGGGAAGAGACCAGTTAGTTGCACAGGCTTTTAAGACCCCAGTTGCTACTCACCAAAGTAAGATATAGAATATTGTCTTTGTGGACAGTGTTATGCCAGTTGACCTTAGTGTGCCCTGAAACTATCGTCCTGAGCCCCCATGCCCAGCAGTGATGCATTCCTCAAGGTGTTTGGTTATGGCTGAAAAGTTTTCATAATTTTGCTCCTTGTATGCTCTGCTATATTCATGAATATATTTGCAGCACATATAAATACATATATAGAAATATCCTCTGTCAAACCTATATACATATACATGTAGTCCCATTTGCCTTCCCACCCCGTTTGGCTTGAGTGTCTATGTATCTACTCACGTTGTTGTTGTTGGTAGGTGCCGTTGAGTTGTTTCCGACTCATAGCGACCCCATGCACAGCAGAACGAAACACCACCCGATCCCGCACCAGCTCCATGATCGTTGCTATACTTGAGCCCATTGTGGCAGCCACCATTTCAGTCCATCTCGTCGAAGGTCTTCCCCTCTTTCATCGA
>NW_006921763.1:4402449-4437449 GCF_000298275.1 Orycteropus afer afer
TTTTTTTTTTTTTTACTTTCTACAATAGCTCCCTTGATAGTACCCTTCAATGCACAAAAAAAAAAAAAATTTAATGAAGTCCAATTTATCCCAGGTTTTTTTTTTCCTTTTGTTGCCTATACTTTTGGTGTCAGATTTAAGAAACTACTGCCAAATCCAATGCCATACAGATTTGCTTCTATGTTTTTTTTCTAAGAGTTTTATAGTTCTAGTTTTAAATGACTTTTGATCTATTTTAAGTTAATTTTTATGTATCGTATAAGATAAGGGTCCAATTTAATTACTTTACAAATGAATTTCCAGTTTTCCCAGCACCATTTGTTGAGGAGACTGTTGACATGCTTGTTAAAAATCAACTGTATGAGGGTTTATTTCTGGGCTCTCAACTGTGTTCCATTAGTCTATGTACTTATCCTTAGGTCAATACCATACTTTCGATTACTATAGCTTTGTAGTAAGTTTTGAAATCAGGAAGTGTGAGTCTTTCAGCTTTGTTCTTTTTCAGGACTGTTTTGACTATTATGGACCCCTTCAAATTCCATATGAATTTTAGGATGGGTTTTTTCATTGCTGCAGAAAAAATGCTTTTTGGAGGCTTAAGATTATAGTCTTGTAGGACAACTCAGCCAACTGGCATAATGTAGTTCATATAGTTTATCTTCTACATCCTAGTTTGGTAAATAGTGTCTGGGGTCTTAAAAGCCAGTGAGTGTTCATCTAAAATACAACTATTGGTCTCTACTCATCTGGAGAAAAATAGAAAGAAGGAAATCAAAGACTCAGAGAAGAAATTATTCTACAGGACTAATAGTCTACATGAACCATAACTTCATCTACCCTGAAACAGAAAAACAAGATGGTGCCTGACTACTTCTACCAATTGTTCTAATCAGGGCTGAAATAGATGGATTCTGATAAATGGGAGACAAACGTGGAATACAATTCAAATTCTTAAAAAGTCCAGGCTTACTGGACCAGTTTAGACTAGAAGACTCACCAAGACTATCACCCTGATATACTATTTAAACCTTCAACCAAAATTATACCCTGAGGTTATCTTTTAGCTAAATAACAGATTGGCTCATAAAATAAAGAATATCATTCATGAATACTGCACTCCTTTAAAAAATCATCTGTGAGACTAAAGGGAGCTCTGGTGGTGTAGTGCCTACGACACTTGACTGCTAACCAGAGGCTGGCGGTTCAAAGCCATCAGTCACTTCTCAGAAAGAAGGTTGGGCAATCTACTTCCGTAGTGATACTGCTTCGGAAACCCAAGGAGGGGTCGCTATGAGTCGGGTCTGACTCGACGGCAGTGTGTTTGGTTTAGCTTGTTCATGAGATGAAATGTTCAACAGGTACTCTAAAATACAGATGAGAAGGTAAAAGAGCAGAGAAACTGGATTACTAGAAATGAAACAACCAGAACAGAAATGAGAATGCTGGCATGTGATGAAAAATATAATCAACATCACTGAACAATCCGTGCTGAAATTGTTCAAAGGGAAGTTAATTTGCTGTGTAAACTTCCACTGAAAATACAATAAAATATGTATATTTTTAAAGTGGTGTTGGAATTTTGACAGTTTTGCATTGAATCTTTGTGTCACTTTGCATAGCATTGTCATATTAACAATATTAAATTTTTCAATCCATGAGCATAGGATAGCTTCCCATTTAGTCTTTTTTAACTTCTTTAACAATATTTTGTAACTCTCAATGTACAAGTCTTGTACCTTAACTCCTTGGTTAAATTTATTTTTAAGTATTTTCTTCTCTATAAATGGAATTGTTTTCTTAACGTCCTTTTCAGATTGTGCATTGCTAATATATGGAAATACAAGTGATTTTTGTGGGTTGATTTTGTATTCTGTATTTGTATCCTATAACTTTGTGCTGAATTCATTATTGCTCTGACATATTGTGCATGTGTGTGTGTGTGTGTGGTCCTTAGGACTGGTTTGTAAACCAGTTGTCACATTTCCTTAAGTAATAATGTTTTCAAATAATAAACTAGTTCTTCTACCAGTAATCTAAACCTCCATAACAGGAACAAGATTTTTCTGGCCTGAACATATCTACCTGTGCATGAGAAAGCCTCCATTTGACTCAGGAAGCATCACTTTGGAAGAAGACATGCTGGTCCATTTGGCTTCTGGGTACCATCTGCAATGCAGGACTACCTCTCCAACATATGGAGAGCTACCTGACTGATTTGATAAGGAAGGTTCTATGACTACATGGAAGAGGGCAAAGTAGGAGATAACCCCGGAATGCAACCAGACTGGCCTCCCATTCTACCATTCCCCCATTGGGCAGATCTGTGCTGGTAAGCTAGGTAACCCTCCATAGTGACTTCCCAGAGTACACTTAGAGTGGAAAGGAAAGTTGAGGCTGTGTTTGAGGGAGAGAAAAATTGGAATCTACTGCTTTCCTTCTTTTTTCCCATTATTGTCTTCTCTCCTTCCTAAAAAGAGACATAACAGAGACCATTCAATAGTGGATTTCATCAAAGCCCCAGAGTTCCACAACAGCACTGTATTTTATTAAAATAACCCCCAAATTCCATAGCATTTAATATGAATGGGGCCCAAAAAGTTATGCAATGTAGCAGCCTCTACATTATTGGGGAAGAAGGTATTAGAATTTTTAACTGAAAGCTAGAATGCTTCCACCTTGGAAAAATGGTCAACCATGATAATTCTTCTTCATGGCAACAAAAATATTGCTCTAAATAGTATGATTTAGCCCTTCTACAGTGTAGACATAGAATTCATTGCATCTCTTCCAGAACTCAGCTGACAAAGCTTAAGAGGTTGGGCTACTCCTCCACATCAGAAGCCAAAACTCTGCTGCCAAAGGCACCCAGCCATATGAACACTCCCACAAGTCCCCATCATTGTTTAAAACTACCTTTTTGATAACCCACAGAAGCATCTAGCTTCAATCATAAATTATACATTTCTAGGAATGCCGCTTTTCTCTTCATTGACTGCCATTTCCAGGAAAGTTTTTTTTTTTGGTTTATTGCACTCAATGGAAGTCTTTCTGCTGACATGGTCCATAATTAAAAATCAAAGTAATAAAGTGACATTCTCAAATTTGAATACTGGATACAAAAGGCTTAATTGCCAGTTCTCTTTGCCAAACTGCATAATGGCTCCAACATTAAATCAAAAGATTTTCAAGAGAGTGATTACATAGGACTTTGAAAGTGCACACATTTAATTTTATTAGAACAAATTTTAGGACCTTAAGACAAGCTGCAAATGCTGAATTATAATTTTTTTTTCTTTTCCCATTATATTTATTGGAAAGTTATTTAACAACTGCCCACTAATATCCAAGTGGATATATGATTGTTCAAAGGTCTAAACTAATAGGAAATGTCATTACAGTTCTGTGGGTTTAAGATTCTTGTTTCCATGAGGACATATAAAAGCAAGGACACCAAGGAAGCTTTTAGCACCCCAAGTGGCCAGCACCTCGTGTCTGATTTCATATGAGAGAGCAAAAGGTTATTAAGCAAATTATGACTCTTCGCAGAATGAAAATACCTAAAATCAGTTTAGTTTACAATCATTTTTTTTTCTCTCACAGTATTAAGTCTATTAAACAAGTGGAGGGTGGAATAACATTCAGCATGTTCATTTTTTTCCCTAGACTTTCAACATCTCCAAAAGCTATAAGGAATTAATGTCATCTATTATATCCAAAAATTTACCCGTAATAATTTATTAGCTTTATTAAGTTCTTGTACCTTTTTCCAAGCATATTAGTACAGGTAGAATATGATGGAGTTCTAAATACAGATGCACTAGCTACATATGTTACTGAAATCAATTCTAAGAAATAATTAGGACTGTCATATACCATCTATTAGAATATGGAAAACAAAAAGTTCAGAGCATTCCTAATGTAGGATTCATAATTATTTATGATCTTTTTAGTAAATTATCTTGATATAGAGGGAAAAAAAAAAGGTTTAAGTGTTCCTAAGGTATTTTTTTAACTGCAATCCTGACAAAATTATTTTATTAACCCATGTGATAGAGTGGTTAGAATTGTTTTTATCTCAAGCACGGAATCTGTATTTTAAAAAATATAGTTTCATGTCCTCCTTTCTGTATTTTCTCCTAGCACAAGGGAAAAAACACATTCTCTAATATATTTTCCGGGTGCACTCTCTTTGTGATATTTCCTTTGCAAAGGTCCTGTTCATATTTGTATCTTATTACTTTTCTTATACTGGATTTATTGATAGTTTCTAACAAAAATATGATTTCAGTATATTTACTGAACAAAATTCAATATAACAGACCCCAATTCAATTTTTTTCATCAAAATGGAGAACAATAAAGAACCTAAAGCCCTCAGTTCAGACACATAGCATCAAAAAAACGTATATTGTTTAAAGAAATAACTCAATAAAGGGGAAGTGATAGATATTACTTAAAGAACAACATTAGCTTTGTTTATTTATCTATGTTTCTAATAATCCTGCCTCTAACTTAGTAAGCGACAAACATTCTTGGTGTTCCTTGGTTATTGGATCTCACATAAATGCAGTCATCTTCTAAATATAGAAAAAAATTTTGATTATGCATTGTGAGGTACCTATGGTCCATATTTCCTGTTAATTGTCATTTCATGTATTCAAATTTAATTTAAGATAATTTTTAAAAAACCTCGCTGAGTCTGTTTCCCAGATTATTTTGCTATTGTGCCAGTATTTTTTGTAAGTTAATCATGTTTATGATTTGCACATTTACCAAGAGTTTGAATTCTGAATTTCTAATATCCTACTTTTGAAGAAACCCGATTACAGAAGGTTTTCTTCATTGACCATTAGGTAAAGGGCTAAAAAATAACTTTGGTTTACAATAGATTTTTCATTTAATGGATGGGTGTATTCATTATTTACCTGTTTTCAGTCTCCTGTGTATTGCCTAGTGATGATTATAGTTGTTTTAAAAATGATCTTCATTTATGGGCTATTGCATCATCCTAAGATTTAGTAATGATTTTAGATTTTCCACCTAAATTACAGGGCACTTTCCACTGAAAATGGTAAACAATATTACAAACTAAAAAAAAGAAGTAATCTGATTTCTGGGAAGAGGGAGCCCAGTGAAAGATGTGTGCTTTTATAAGGATGGACAATGGAAAGCAAAATAATAACTCCTAACTTTGATTGTTCAAATATATTCTGCGATACGGAGAGCTGCATGCAGGCTGGAGCAGGCATGGGGCAGGAAGGTTAAGTAGAAGAGAAGGCACAATACTTCAGATTGGCAGTAGACTGCAGCAAGAATAATCTAATCAAAATGAAATTCAATTATCTAGTCCCAGGGCAGGCTCCTGGGACCGTTGCACTGACTGCTAGCAGAGCTTCTCCTAGACATTTTTCCCCAGTCAAACTCACATGATGAATGCAGATGAAATTTGAAATATGAAAATCTGAAATAATTTATGGAAGTTGTCAGAAATTTGGCCTGCTTGTGGTGTAATTTCCTCTGAGACGAGGCAGGCCGGCTCACTGCTGCAAGACTTGGAGCGGCTGCTGGCCTTCCAGTGGATGGATCAACCCCTTTAAAATGCTCTCCCAGACAAATTACAGCTCATTACACACAGCCTTGCACCATGCCATTATGTCAGAGGAAATCTTTTTTCATTTGCACAAATTTGCTTGGAATTCTCATATTTATTTGAGCATCCATTATCGAATCTGAACATTGAATTATCCACAATTATTTTCTGGGTACGCGGATGTTTGTGTATATGGAATAGATGATGACTGCAGGGCTATAAAAATATTACAGTGTGGCTGAAAACCTCACGTAGTTTGCAGCTATGTTACAAAGAGCATTGTTTGGCTGTTGAAAGTGAATTGACTTTTGTGAGGATGTTTTGCGAGGATATTTTGCGAGGATATTTACAAGATTCATTTTCTTTTCCAACATTCACTGGAGGAAATGAACTCTGCTTTTAGTGATTCTTCCTCTCTGTTCTGTGACTTAGAAGAATTACAAACTATTTGTCACACCTGGGTTAAGTCCACCCGCCCTCACCACTACCACTTACCCAATGCAATTTGGTTTTGGTTGGTCGTTTTCCTATTAATCATACATTGGCATATTTTCTTGAACAAAGCATTTGTTCTAATTGCTGAAACCAGCACCACTCTCCTGAAACTCATTCCTTCTTGGTCATTTTCCTTACAATGTCGCCATGGTAAGTGGATTCTCTATTGCTCCAAAAACACGGCAATATAATCACAAAATGAAATAATTGTCTAAAAAAATAAGCAGTGATATTTACAAACTAGATGAAAGCTTCCTACAAAATCCTAATTACAAGAGTGTTCGTATTATGGCCTTTCAATTTTTACTGTTGTTTAGCATAACAAATCTCTCTTTATCTAATCTTTCTAAATTGAGTGCAGTTCTTCCCAATGTTATTTTAGCCAATCATTGAGACTTGTATCTAAATGCCTCATCAACCTTTCTAGTGACTAAATAATTAAATGCTCTCCATTGACTTGTTGACATATCAGTTCTTAGGGCAGGTGTAGATTCAAAAGGAAAGTGCAATTGTTCTCTAAACTCAAGGTTTTGAGTTTTGTTTTGTTTGGGTTTGGTTTGGGTTTTGGATTTTTTTGTTTGTTTGTTTTTTTTGTTTTTCTTGAAAGCTTTTGTACATGAATCAAACAACTTGAAAAACATTCTAAGGCAAGTATACCTTTACTATCTCAACATAATTTTGTAAGTCAAATTCAGTACCAATAAGACAATTTATATTTTGCAAATGCAATTCATATTGGTCCAAGAATTTACTACTTAAAAATCAAGGTGAGATACATGACTGTTTGTGTAATCTATTATTTTAAGTAAAAGGAATAATAAGTTATACATAATATATCTAGTGGCTACCAGGATTTAGGAAAACAAGATTGCTTATGAAAGTGATGGAATAGTTAGATTCTTGGATAAAACCAAAGCAATGGCCTGCTGTATGGCAGCCCTCCTGACTTCAAGCCCTCTCAGATCCACTGCAGAGTTGGAACCCTTCGCAGCCTCCCTGGCTTCTCCTTGCTGCAGGAAACTTTGTAATAGCACTCAAAGAAAGAAAGAAACTGGGTTGGAGATTATTGCTTTCATTGTGCTATTGTATATGTGTATTATATAGTCGCTCCATAGGTTGACACAATCAGTTGAATGTGAGACAAGACAAATGTTGTATATGACAGTGGGGTAGTATTGAAAGATGACCCCATATCTAGAGGGCTAAGAGTTATGGATGCATTGATAGCTGCTACTAACATTTTGAAGCGTGGCTGTTAAATTTTGCCTGCTGGCTTCTGGCTGGAGGCCGGCCTGCCTGGGCAACGGAGCAGTTGAAAGAAACCGCAGGCAGCTTTTTTCAGTATACATCAAGGAACTTTGTTCTTCCTTTATTATAACTGACCACTGGCAGGAGTGGCTTCTGAAGAAAGCAAGACAAACAAGGCACATTGAACACATCCCAGCTAATCTTTGTGGAGCATTTTATTCACTTCTAGTGAGCACTTTTTTTCCTCCTTTAAATAACTGTTTAAATGATTTAAAGACACATTCCTAAATCAGAATATATCATGAAAATCATGGGAAAGACTGAACACATATAAAAAAAACTTTTTTCATGGTAAGGTAGGACCTATTGGGAACATAGTTTATAGAGAAAATGAGGTAAATTCTGTTTCATATGAAGACCTTTGGGAAAATTATATAATAAAAAGAGGCTCACTAAAGCGTGTCTAGAATACTTGAAAGCCAGTCTATGAGTGACATTTATTTTCAAAAGCAATGAGTAGATGGATGCTCTTTGTAAATATGGGGCATGTTTTATATGTGCAAAGGAAAATGAATCATATAAACATTAAGCTTCCAAGTTTGAATGAACCATATATTTAAATGATAACATAGCTCAGGTCTTTGTATAACATTACTAATGAGCAACCCCTTTTATATATTGCTTTGAGGGTACATTTAAAAGCTGAGAGGAAACCTTGTTGTTCACAATATGGATAAATATATTTGACACTAAGAGCCAAACTTTTATATCTGCTGGCACATTTAACTTAGTGACCTTAAGCCTTTATCAAGAGGTCCAAGGAATACGGACTTGAGTTAAGGCTGTGAGTAGTAGTTTCTTTGTTTTGATTTGGTTTTATCATAGAAGATAGAAGAAATGAAAATAATATGAATGCAGCTATATCTAACAGCCTCATCTAAACATACAAACAAAATCCCCTGCATCACTATCAAACCAATGTACTAAAATGATAACCATGTAAATCTCAAACATCAATACTTCCTGCTTATGAAACTCTATAGCCATATAAATAGTTATGTAAATCCCAATGTTTATGAAATTCCATCCTGCACTTGAACAAATGCAATTTTCCAGTCACTATAGCTAGTTGTGTTGCCATTTCTTTCCAGATTTCCCTCGAGATCCAGTAAAGACTAAGCACATAAAAACTTTCATCATTTTTATTCCCCAGTCAGCCTGTTTTTAGAAGAAAGAGCAGGATTTTTCACTGTACATTTTTAAACAAAATATTGCTCAAAATTATAAGCATAAAGAAATAGCAATGCAAATACATACATAACCTTAATAATGACGCTTGGACAAGCTAATAAAATAATGTTATTTATCACAAAAAGAAAATTAAGTAAAAATTCAACCTCTGCAAAATTTAAACGCAATTATAGACCCATTCCCTTGACCTTCCTTAAAACAAAGTATATGAGGAAGTAATAATCAACTACTTTCTTTTTAATGAAAAACAAACTTGCACTTGAATGTTTCTTAAAAGGGGAGAGGAAAGGGAAAGGAGATTATTTTTTGCAACATATAGTAGAAGTTTCTTTTTAGACCTCATTTTCAGGAAATTTTCCTCATATGTAACACCTTTATTATAATTACAACAAAGCATCCTCCAAATACAAATAATCATATGTATTTAATTCTGGAATATTTTCTGATATCTTCTATTTTTAAATCATTTCATTTTTTTCAATGTATAAGGTGTAAAAGTTCTGATTCACTCATCTACATAATCCTACTTTATAATTTTTTTCTTAAAATTCAGTTAAACAGTAGAAAATGTGAATCTATAACTAAGACAATAAGAGCTTTAACTATGGCGTAGTTCATTTAAGTCCAACTTATAGGTGCCTGGGAGCTCTGGTGGTTTAGTGCCTAAGGCATCTGACTGCTAAGCAGAAATCTAGTGGTTCAAACCCACCAGCCCCTCCTCAGGAGGAGATTGGGTAATCTACTTCTGTAGTGATAACATCTCAGAAATCCAAGGAGGGGTTGCTTTTTTTTTTTTTTTTTGGTTGTAGGTGCATTCTTTTCCAAGATGTATTAGAGAATAATAGCACAAGAAGTTAGCTCTGTTTTGTTCTGAGTAGTTTCTATAAACACACTGCCAGCAGAGTTCCCATTACAACTGTACCTTACCCATCAAAGCTTCCGGAAACCTTAAGTAGAAATTTAGGACAACTTTAAGTAAACTTGATTTCCTCTGTTCCTAAAGTTGAGTAACTTCTACTTGAAGTCAGATACCCAGAAACACAAAGTAGGCTTTTTAATCCAAAAAGCTTAGCTATATTTAGTCCACAGACAAATACAATGTAAAAGCTGAGAGTTATTTAATCAACCAATTAGCTGAGTAAATTTAAAAACTTAAAATCAATTAAGTTGAGTAAATTAAAGAATTTGGTCCCAAAATCTCTCCTTTATTCTCTCAACAGCATGCATATTTAGAGATATATACTTTATAATAACTAAACACCAAAAAAAAAATAAGCTCACTGCCATCAAGTGGATTCCAGTTCATAGTGCGCCCCATAGGGTTTCCGTGGTTGTAAATCTTTATGGAAGTAGGTGTTCCATCTTCTTTCCGTTGATCAGCTGATGGGTTTGAACTACTAGCCTTCTGGTTAGCAGTCAAATGCTTTAGGCACTATGCCACCAGAGCACCTTTTAAAACTAGTTAGTGTAAAATTACTTTTAGGAAACATTTTTTACTTTCATCAAATATCCATTTAGGTAAATTATACACATCATTTTCTCAATTCTACAATCCAATTTGACAAACGACATGGCTATAAAGATTGTATGTAGATGATGCTAACTGCAATTCAATGTTGATTTTAAACAATTTACAGCTTTCCTCTAATTCTCAAAAAGTCTCTGATTCAAGATTATATTTTCAGGTCTGGTCTCATCTTCACCAAAATATTTTATGAGCATTTAATATTTCAGAACTCAAGGAAGAAAGATAATGATTCACTTTTATACAATAACTTTAGGAATGTTTTCAGGGAATAGTCATGGTCATAAGCACATTATTAAGAAATTTCATCACAGATTTTCTTTTTTTAAAGACTCATAAGGTATTCAAAATTCTCTTTTGATAAAATATGTTGGTGTATAATCAGAGAAAAGGTTATTTTTAAAATACTTTTCATATCTAAAGGTGCAAAACCATAATTTTCTATCATTCTCTTAAATGATATATGACTTTATTAAAATTTATTTGCTTGTAAAATTTGCTCCTCTGTCAGTTTGTCATAGTGTGGTAGCTTGCGGATTGTTGTGATGCTGGAAGCTTTAGCATAGTATTTCAAATACCAGCAGGGTCACCCATGGTGGGCAGGTTTCAGCAAAACTTCCAGACTAAGGTGGACTGGGAAAAAAGACCTGGCAATCTACTTCTGAAAAAAATTGGGCAGTGAAAACCTTATGAGTAGTAGTGGAACTTTGTAGGATATAGTGCCAGAAGATGAGCCCTTCGGCTTGAAAGGCACTCAAAATATGACTGAGGAAGAGCTGTGTCCTCAAAGTAGAGTGAACCTCAATGACATGGATGGAGTGAAGATTTCAGGACCTTCATTTCCTGATGTGGCATGACTCAAAATGAGTAAAAAAACAGCTGCACACATCCATTAGCAATTGGACTGCGGAATATATGAAATGTGAATCTAGGAAGATCAGAAGTTATCAAAAATTAAATGAAACACTTGAAGATCGAAATCCTAGGACTCCCCCATCCTAGGCATAAGTAAGCTGAAATGGACAGTACTAGTCATTTGAATCAGACAATCATATGGTGTGCTATGCCAGGAATGACAAATTGGAGAAGAACAGCATTACATTCATAGTGCAAAAGAATATTTCAAGATCTATCCTGAAATACAACATTGTCAGAGATAGTATAATATCCACACACCTATAAGGAAGATCAGTTACTATGACAACTTATCAAATTTGCATACCAATCACTAATGGCAAAAATGAAGAAACTGAAGATTTTTACCAACTTTTGCAGTCTTGAAATGATCAAACATGCTATCAAGATCCACTGATAATTACTGGTGATTGGAATGCCAAAGTTGGAAACAAAGAAGAAGCATCAGTAGTTGGAAAATATGCCTTGATGATAGAAATGAGGCCAGAGATCACGTGATAGAATTTTGCAAGACCAAGACTTCTTTGGAAATACCTTTTATCAACAACATAAATGGTGATTATAGATGAGGACCTCACCAGATGGAATACACAGGAATCAAATTGACTACATGTGTAGTAACAGACGATAGAGAAGCTCAACATTGTCATTCAGAACAAGGTCAGAGGCCAAATGTGGAATAGACCATCAATTGCTCGTATGCAAATTCAAGGTGAAGAAAATTAAAACTAGTTAATGAGAGCCAAATTACAACTTTGAGTACATTCCACCTATTCTTTTTGTTGTTTTAGATCATCTCAAGAATAGACTTGACACACTGAATGCTAATGACTCAAAACCAGAATAGTTGTGGGATGATATCAAGGACATCATACATGAAGAAAGCAAAATAAAAAAATTAGAAAGACAAGAAAGAAACAAGAAAAAGAAAAAAAAGACAAAAGTAGATTTCAAAAGAGACTCTAAATCTTGCTCTGAAACACAGAGTAGCCAAAGCAAACAGAAAAAATAATAACATAAAAGAACTGAAAATAATATTTTAAATGGGGATCGAGAAAACAAAGTAAAGTATGATAATGAAATGTACAAAGACCTGGAATTAGAAAACCAAGAGGGAAGAACATGCTCAGCATTTCTCAAACTAAAAAAAAAACGAAGAAAAAAAATTCAAACCTTGAGTTGCAATATTGAGGGATTCTATGGGTAAAATATTGAATGACAAAAGAAGCATCAAAAGAAGATGGAAGGAATAGACAGTGACTGTACCAAAAAGAATTGGTCTACATTCACCCATTTCAGGAGGTGGCATATGATCAAGAACTGATGGTACTAGAGGAAGAAATCCAAGCTGCACTGAAGGAATTAAAAAAAACAAGGTTCTAGGCATTGATGGAATACAGATTGAGAAGTTTCAACAAATGTATGCAATGCTGGAAGTACACACTCATCTATGCCAAGAAATTTGGAAGACAGGATTCTGGTAAGATGGCAGACTAGGCAGAAAGACTCCACAGACCCTCTTCAACAAAGAAAAGGGAAACAAATTAACACAGACACAGAAGATTATCCTGGACCCCTGAGCCTTGAAAGGGAGGATATAGAAGTGGACTAAACCCCAACTAGCAGAAGAATTTGCATGAAAATACCAAAAAAGGAGACAGACGGAGCTGCAGTCTGATAGCAATCCTAAGCGATTTTGACTCACAGCACAGACAGCTTGGAGATTCCCAAGTGGTGGTAGGACCTAAGAATTAACCTAAAAATAAGCCCTGCTAGCCAGGGACTGCACAGAGGACTAATCTGGTGGCTGGGGAATAAACTGAAAAGGTGAAGAAAAGGCGGGCTGAGCTGTGGATGTTTACTGGTCCGGAGGGCACCGCCATTTTGAATGTTTAAAAGCAGCTTAACTATTTTGGATATTTAAAGAGACAGTGCTCTCCCAGATTCCTGGAGCTTAAGAACATGTTCTGCTTGCCAGCAACCCCAAGGACACTCCAGACCTGCAAGACTGCAAAGGTGCGACATTCCTCTTGTTACTCTTATACCCCACACCCGCTTGGTGAACAGAGGTGCGGCCATCCCCCACTCCCACCTACCTTCTGGGCCCACAGGAACTCCATCACAGTATCCAAGAACATATATAGGGTTGGCAGGCAATGGTCCTATAAGTTTATGTGAATGATCAGAATTCCCAAGTGTATAGAAGAGCTGACAAGGGGAAAGGTTGTGGTCACTGCTTGGTCACAGCCAGCTACCCAGAGGGACCAAGTAGTTGAACCTGTGGCCTTGAGACCATAGTCACAGGGACATCAAGCTCAACTGGCATAACATACTATACAAAGCATTGTTCCACTTCCTACTTTGGCAAGTAGTGACTGGGATCTTAAAAGCTAGCAAGCTGCCATCTAGATGCAATGATGCTCATCCAGAGCAAAGAACAATGAAGAAAACCAAAATTCATGGAAACAATTAGTACTAGTGACTGGTACACCATCCAGTCTGCAGCCTATATGACTATGAGACCAGAAGAACTAGATGGTGCCCGGCTACCACTGTTATCCACTTGGAAGGGGATCTATGTAGGAGATCCTTGATAGAGAGGGAGAACAATGTGGAACAAAACTCAAAATCATTTGGAGAAAAAAAAAGGCGGGGAGGGACCAGGTTTGCTGGTCTGATAGAGCCTGGTGGAACCACTGGAACTATGGCCCCTAGCTGCCCTTCAGGTCTGGAATTGAACCCACACCCGTGGTTTCCAGCCAAACAAAATACAGGCATATGAGTTGAACATTTACCTCAGGTAGATACACTCCTTGGAGAGAACAATCATGGGAGAAAGAAGGGCTGCTTATGCACAGGGAGACAGCTCAGGGGGCAGGAGTGCATGGAGAGATGGACACTGGGAAGAGGTAGCTATGGGGAGGAAGTGGGAGGGGAGCTGTTGCATTGTGGTAAACTGTGGTCAGTGTCATGAGACAAAGTGTATGTGAACTGCTGTATGGAAAGTGAATTTGCTCTGTAAATCTTCACCCAAATCACAATTAAAAAAAAAAAAAAAAATTTGGAAGACAGCTACCTGTCCAACCAACTGGAAGAGATCCATATTTGTGACCAATCCAAAGAAGGGTGATCCAACAACATGCTAAATTATCAAACAATATCATTAATATCACACTCAAGTAAATTTTCCCAAATCCAATTAAAAATGGTTGCAACAGTACATAGACAGGGAACTGCCAGAAATCCAAGCCGGATTCAGAAAAGCATGGGGAACAAGGGATATCATTGCTGTTGTCACATGGATCTTGGCCGAAAGCAGAGAATACCAGAAAGATGTTTACTGGTGCTTTATTGACTATACAAAGGCATTCAATTGTGTAGATCATAAAAAATTATGGACAACATTTCCAAGAATGAGAATTCCATAATACTTAATTGCACTCATATAGAACTAGTACATAGACCAAGAGGCAGTCATTTGAACAGAACAAGGGGATACTGCATGTTTAAAGTCAAGAAAAGTGTGTGTCTTTCACCATACTTATTCAATCTGTATGACAAGTAAATAATCCAAAAGCTGGACTATAAGAAGAAGAATGGAGCATCAGGATTGGAGGAAGACTCATCAACAACCTGCATTATGCACATGACACACTGTTTGTTTGCTGAAAGTGAAGCTGACTTGAAACACTAACTGATGAAGATCAAAGACTGTAACCTTCAGTATGGATTACACCTCAACATAAAGAAAACAAATATCTTCACAACTGGACCGATAAGCAAGATCATGATAAATGGAGAAATGATTGAGGCTGTCAAGGATTTCATCTTACTTGGCTCCACAGTCAGTGCCCATGGAAGCAGCAATCAAGAAATCAAGCGATGTATTATGTTGGGTAAATCTGTTGCAAAAGACGTCTTTAAATTGTTAAAAAGCAAAGATGTCACTTTGAAGACTAAGGTGTTCCTGACCCAAGCCATGGTGTTTTCAATAGCCTCATATGCATGGGAAAGCCTGACAATGAATAAAGAAGACTGAAGAATTGATGCCTTTGAATTATGGTGTTGGCAAAGAATATTGAACATGCTATGGACTGCCGGAAGAATGAACAAACCCGTCATGGAAGAAATATGGCCAGGGTGCTCCTTAGGAGGAAGGATGGCGAGACTTTGTCTTGTGTATTTTGGACATTTTGGGCATGTTATTAGGAGGGACCAGTCCCAGGAGAAGGACATCATGGTGGATAAAGTAGAGGGTCTGCCATGGAAGACTTTCATCAAGATGGACTGACACAGCAGCTACAACGATGGGCCCCAAAATAACAATGATTGTGAGGATGGTGCAGGACCAGGCAATGTTTCTTTCAGTTGTAAATAAGGCAGCTATGAGTCAGAACCAATGGGATAGCACCTAAAGTCGCTCTGGTGGTGCAGTGCTTAAGGCATTTGACTCCTAACCAGAGAAGGCTGGCAGTTCAAACCCACCAGCCACTCTGCAGGAGAAAGAGAAACTCATAGGCGGTTGTTATGATTCAGAATCAACTCGAAGGCAGTGGGTTTGGTTTTGGTTTGGTGATGACACCTTAGAATAACAACATTCACTTGTAAAACAACATGATCATTCAATAGACACTTTTTCTGCCATCAAATCACCCTCAACTCATGTGACCCCATGCAAAACAGAACAAGATGGTGCCCAGTCCTGCACCATTCCTCTGACTGGTTGCAGATGAAATTATTGCGATCTCTACAGTTTTCATTGACTGATTTTCGGAAGTAGAGAGACAGGCCTTTCTTCCTTGTCTGTGTTAGTCGGAACCTCTGCTAAAACCTCTCCAGCATCATAGCAACACACATGCCTCCACTGCCAGACAGACAGTGCCTGCACATGAGGTGACTCGAACTGCACTGTGAATCGAACTTAGGTCTCCAGTGTGGAGAAAGAGTACCTAGATTTCTTGCCTTCTGAAAGGCACATGCCCAAGTTCAAAGCTCAGGGGAGTAGATATCACCTACAGTAGATAGACTAAAATAGTGAAAATAGAGTCAACTACTTACATTACACAAATGCTGCTTGATATGGTGGAAAGCTAATATCCAGGTGAGTTTTTTTAAAAAACAGAAGTGGCGGGCTTTCTTTACCACCTCATCTACAGGGCTCACCCATTTCCATGGACACCAGCACCATTACCAATAGAGTCTTTGAAACATAGAATATAAGAAAATAGAGCTAAGACCATGAAAGAGCAGTTGAAACAAGGGCTAACTGAAAAGGAGAAGGTTTCTATAAACAACTGTGCCAAAATTATGCCTCAATTGAAAACCACGGCTCCACACCTACCAGTGCTTTTGAATTGACACTGGCTGTGGGAAATTTCAAGGCTGCTCACCGCTCTCTGAGGCCCAAGAGGAAGAAAAGGGAGCATTTCTTCCAACTCTCTCTCTATTTCTTAGTGAAACAACTAGACATTTTCACCTGCTATAACACAGGCTCATTTGCAGCTATTGCCTCTCCAGCTGTTTTGTACACTTGGTTCCATAATTGTTTCTAGTCACATGATTGTTATCTCATTTGTTTGTTTGTTGTGAAAAACATAGTATACCATCCTTTAGAAAACAGTATGTATTGAAAAAAAATTGACTTTGCTTTAACCCTAAGCCAACGATCTTGTTTTATTTTTAGTTGCTTAGAACAAATAGAATGTTTTTCCATTGGGTTTAGGGTATTTGCCCCCTCTCTTTTTCTCCCTTTTAAAACTCAAGTCTGTTGTTCTAACTGTTGCCTGCTAATACGTAGGAACCCACCACCTGCTCCACAGAAGGAAGATGGGGCAATCTGCTTCCGTAAAGATTTACTGCCTCGGAAACCCAATGGGGGTTGCTCTGAGTCGGGATTGACTCGATGGCAGTGAGTTTGGTTTAATACATGAGAGGAGTACCTGGGTGATGCAGATGGTTAAATGGTTAATAGCTGGTAACCAAACCGTTGGAGACTCTAGTCTATCCAGAGGTACCTCAGAAGAAAGGCCTGGTGATCTACTTCCCCAAAATCAGCCTCTGAAAACCCTGTGGAGCCCAGTTGTGCTCTGACACAGGGGCTCACTATGAGCTGAGGTTGCCATGAGGCCGAATTGGCTCCCAAGCAGTTGGTTGGTTTGTTGTGGTTTTGGTTTTATTTAATGCAAAGAAACTGGTGTCCTGGTACTGAGTTAAGCCTGCCAAGCCATGGGTGGTTACCTTTGCTGCCACTCTCTGCACCAATCAGAGGGAATGTCCAGGTCCTATGCTGAGTGTCTGAGCATCTGTGGTGGCTGATCTAAATAACAATATAAAATGAACCACTGCCACCTAGTCTATTCTGATTCATAGTATCTCTGTAGGACAGAGTAAAGCGCCTCATAGGCTTTCCAAGGCTGTATATCTTTATGTGGTATACTGCCACATCTTTCTCAGCCGGTGAGTTCGAACTAACAACCTTTCAGCAGCAAGCCAAACTTTTGCTATTCTTTGACCTTTGCCCTGGTTCCATGCTGAGTATCTGGACATCTGCGGTGGGCTGATCTAGCCTCTGCTAAACCAGAAGGGAGAAAGAGTGAGAGGAAGGGGTGTGTGTGTGTGTGTGCGTGTGTGTGTGTGTGTGTTTGTAAAAGAGAGCTGAGATTCGCCTTTCACTCCCCCAGCTCGCCTCCCCCCCTCCCTCCGCTGGCTGGTGGCTTAGTGCATGAACTGATTAGGCAACAACAGAGCACCTTCCCTCCCTGTTTCCTCTCAATGTGCTTGGGCCACAGCTTTTGAAGGAGCCCAGCCCTGCCACTATCCTGCCTTTATCACAGGCTGTATGGGGCTTTATCTGGCGGAGCCTGGGCTTTGCCCCTGGCTTCATCAATCATTTGGGCCAGTTCACATCCCCTTCACGGTGTTCCGCCTCATTAAACCCATCACAGGCACTGCGGAGAGGGAGAGGGCAGTGAGGCCTGAGAATGCCTAAGCACTCCTTCCCACTGCTCCATACCACAGGGATGAAAAAGGCCACAAAACGTAGATGAGAGGATGCACAGCATGATGACTTCCAGGCACCAGATGCTTAGGCCTCATCCCGCTTGCTGGCCAGGAGTCAGCTCCAGGAGATTTCTTTCTGCACTGGGGAAAGCAAATGACCGCCCCAGGCTGACAAGCGTGCACTCCTCAGCCTTACTTCTTAAGGAACTTAGTTGTTTGCAGATGTTAGTAGAGACCACAACTTCCCAGAAAGTGAAGCATTTTAAGACTGACAGTTCCAAGTGCTAGTTGTAGAAAAGTCCAGGGGACCTGAGGTCAGGAAACAAGCCTGACATTGAATTTAGGGCCTTCTGGGATAAAATGGACATGGAGCTCTGGTGGTGCACTGCCTAAGGCATTTGACTGCTAACCAGAAGGTTGGTCGTTCAAACCCACCAGCCACTCAGCAGAAGGAAGACTGGGCAGTCTACTCCTGTAAAGATTCACCACCTTGGAAACCCACAGGGAGTCACTATGAGTCCAAATCAACTCAATGGTAGTAAGTTTAGTTTTTGTTTTTTTGGAGGGATGAAATGGGACCTCTGGTGGCATAGTGCCTAAGGCGTTTGACTGCTAACCAGAAGGCTGGCTGTTCAAACTCACCAGCCACTCCTCAGAAGGAAGATTGGGCAATCTACTTCCATAATGATACTGCCTCAGAAACCCAAGGAGGGGTCACTATGAGTCACATCCCACTCATCGGCAGTGAGTTTGGTTTGGTTTGGGATAAAATGAATCATTGACGTGCCATCCAGATACCTTGGGCAAAACCTAGTTGTATATTTGGGGGAAGAAGGCTTCCACAATTTTCCAAACTGCGTTCTTCTGAGAAAGATGAAGCAGACTGCTTCCATAAAGATTGACAGCTTTTCTAAACCTGTGTGGCAGTACTACTCTGTCCTGCAGGGTCACTGTGAGGTGGAACCAGCTTGACGGCAGTGGGTATATTCTTGGTAGCATAGTGCCTAAGGCACTTGACTGCTAACCAGAAGGCTGGCGGTTCAAACCCACCAGCCACTCCTCGGAAGGAAGGTTGGGTGATCCTACCTCAGTAGTGATACTGCCTCGGAAACCCAAGGAGGGGTCGCTATGAGTCGGGGCCGACTCGACGGCATATAACAACAACAACAACAACAACAGTGACTTGGATTTCTCTTTTTAGATGTTCATTATGATTATTTTGTTTTTATACAATAAAATATACATATGACCTCACAACACCTATAGCAGGTATTTTATTATCAAAATCATTTTAAAAGTGAAAAAGCCAAGGCCAAGAGAGATTGAAAGAGCCTACATGGCACAAGCCATTTGCACTGGACTGCTAGCCTAAAGGCTGGTGGTTTGAACCCATCCAGCCACTATGTGGAAGAAAGCCCTGGTAATATGCTTCAGTAAGGATTGCAGAAAAAAAAAAAAAAACCTAGGGCGCAGTCCTACTCCGTAACACAAAGGGTGACCAGGAGTGCCCTGACTCAAGAGCAGCTAACAACAAATGAGATGGATTTAACCAATATCATACAGCTACTAATTGGAAGCTTAAACATCATTCTCTCACCCTTACACAACTTTGTCAACATGGTAAAGGAAGTTCAGGAAGGGGCTGTTGCTTCTGTTTTGTTTTGTTTTATTTGTAACAATGTCTGTGACATGATATCCAAATCTACATGCAAATGTTCTTTCCAATTGGGGCTTTCTCAGCCAGGAGAGAGAGAAAGAAAGAAAAAGAAGAGGAAGAAGAAGGAGAGGAAGAGGAAGAAGAAGAAAACAAAAACCCAGGTGAGCTCTGGCAAAAGCAGTCTACTGGAGCCAACTGGGAGTCCAGCAGGACATGCAGGTAACTTGCAAGAAAGAAGCAGGGGTTGGCGCCACAGGGGAGAGAGGAAGAGAGGAAGGGGTAAAGGGAGAAAGAAAGCCACAACCTTAGAATGGTCACCTTATTACCAACAGGAGCCGGGTTGATCTCCACACAGCCCCACTCGGAATACTGGCCTCTGGACCACTTCATGCACCAAACATCTATGTGATGGGCCAGGCACCTGCATGGCAGTGAACTTCACCCTAAATCCTGGGCTGTTCCTTCTAAACCCGGTTGGGAAGCTGAAAGCAGAGAGTAAGCGCACCTCCTCAGTGCTGGCGGGTCCCACCAGCAGCCATTACCTGGCACCGGGCAGCTCTAGATCCCAGACCCACTGTCCCTGGACGACCTCTGCGGGGATCCTGGGGTAGGGATGGGATTACGAAACCCTAAACCATCCCACCGACGCGCAAATCCTGGCCCGCCCGCCCTCCGGCCCGCAGCCCGCGCACCGCGGTGCCACTGTGCCACCGCGCCAATTTGCATCTGCGACAAACGCGTTGATCTCTGAACACCGTGATGTTAATAATCATAATAGACCCGACGATTACAAAAAGAGAAAGTGCTAAATGTCAGGAGTCGGGGCAAGATTTTTAAAAGGCAACGCACCGAACCCAAGTCTGTACTTTAACTTTTTTAATAACGATTTTTTTTTTTTTTTTTTTTTTTTCTGGGCTGGAAGCTCGCACCGAATCCTGGAGGAATTGCTAAATCAGATTAAGGTTATATTTTGCAACAGACTGGATGGGGCAATAAAGGAGAGCGCGCGGAAATGGGACTTCACCCATCAATTAGATCTCTATTAGCAGCCAATGTAGGCTTCACCACAGGAAATGTCACGTCCCTGCCCAAGCAGATCCTTTCGTTCCCCGTCCCCGAGCTCTTACCTCCCCTCTCCCCTGGAGCTAAACAACTCTTCAGGCGCAAACACTGGAGCCAAATAAATCCCTTTGTTTCAAGAGGGTTTTGTTTTTGTTTTTCTTCCCGGTTTTGTTTGGGAACCCGGCGCCACCTGCCTCCCCACCACCAGCGCAGCGCTCTAACCCCGGGACACTGGTCCCAGCCGACTGAACAGGTTGCAGCGCGACACCTGCGTTGTCCGCTGGGTCGCTCTGGCCCGCGTAGCGGACACTCGTGCGCTGAGCTTTATTAATATTAAAAGCTTAATGACGGTCCTGAGCAGCCCATAATGAAAGGTGATTAACAAGACAATGGGCAGGGTTCTGAAAGGCGAGGCAACTCATCTGCTATCGCGGATCATTTCCGGCTCCCAGCCCCAGCACCCGAATTGTGCCTGAGGGCATCGACAGGAAGACAGGAGTGAAGGAGCCCTACTAGTAACGTAGTGCCTAAGGCATTTGACTGTCAACCAGAAGGCTGGCGGTTCAAAACCACTAGTCACTCCTCGGAATGAAGACTGGGCAATCTACTTCCATAGTGATACCGCCTCGGAAACCCAAGGAGGGGTGGGTAGGAGTCGGATCCCTGAAAGGGCGCGACCTGCTGGCTGCAAGGAGACCTTGGTGCGGGGTCCACTCTGACCTCTGCCTGGTCTCTAGTGCGCTTGTTTTGGGCGCATTCGCGTGGGAGTCCCAGACGTGTGTAGTCCCGGCCCAGAGACCAGAGGCCTGCACTCGGATTTCAAGCCTAGAGGTGTTCACCCTCTTCTACCCTAGAGCTCCATATACTGGAATCCGAACTCTGATGGGAAAATGCCCTAACGCTGGCAGCTCAGGCTAGCCACACGGACGAAAAAGTGGGGCACGACCCCCGAGTCCGCTCCCTTCTAGCCTTCCACTAATGCACCCAGCCCTTGACCCCCGCTCCTCCGGTGCCCAGCAAAAAGCCTCATTTATCATTCTCGTGGGACCCGAATGACAACGCTCCTTGTCCCAGCCCGGCTGTGAATTGGGGCCCCCTCACTTCTGCTTCCTTGTCTTCCCTGCGCCCCTCCCGCTCTACACCCCTTCCCATAAGGAGACAAGGTGCAACAGCCCGGGAATGAGCAAGCAGGAGAAGTGGCCGGATGGATAAAAGAGGCACTGTTGCAGTTGTCGCCGCCGCTGCCCCCATTCAGCGGCCGAATTCAAATGGATATTTTCCCCTCTCGGCCCAGCTGAACGAGGCTCAATGCCTCAAAGGTGCAGAGCTGCCTCCGTGGACATGCTCTGTGGCTGATATTATAATTTTCATAATGCGCTTTTATGTCGCTCCAGACTCCTCGGGTGAGGAGCCCGCAGAGCTGCTGAAAGGGGCTTTGAGAGGCCCGGGCGCGCGGCTGTTGCGAGCTGCGTGCCCCCCGCGGGCCTGAGTGGCACCGCTTGCCCCGGCCGGGGCTCGGCTCCACGGCGGCGGGCGCGCCGGCGGCGGCGGGCGCTGCCCGCGTTCCTTATTAGCATGCACCGGAGTGCTCCCCGCCCGCTCCCCGCCGCGGGCTGTGCTCTGCGCCCCTGAGGGTTTCTGCCATCTCCTGGGTGCGGGGTCCTTGGCCTCGCCCCTGCGCAGACGCCATTGAGCTGGAGGCTGGAGCCCGGCGAACCTGTGGCCAGCGTGGCCTAGGGAAGGTCAAGGTGTTAGACGCAGAATCCCTGGAGCATCCAGGGGCCAAATGAATTTCGACTAGGGTGGAGGTTGCTTTCCCAACGACCTGCAAGCGAGGAACACTTGATGTGAGGGGGTTCTAAGAAGGCATGGGTCTCATTATAACGAGGGAGGTGAACTATTTTGTTCTAAGCACTTAAAATCTGACCAAACTCGTTGCAGTCCTGCAGATTCCTATATATTATGACCCTATAGTAACCATTTAATCCTCGTCAACAACGCGACCAGGAAGCTGAGCAGCAGAGGGGAGGTAGCTTGCCCAGCTGGTAGTGGGAGGTCCCGGATTTGAAGTTTAGCAATTAGTTGTGAGTCCTTGCTGTTAAATATGCTGATGGCTACGTTCTTATCTTTGCTACGTGTCCGGCCACGGCACTGGCAAACCCATTCCTCAGATTTATAAGTAATACAGACCATTGAGACATTAATCAGATCTCAAGGTCCTCACCCATACTTGGTCATTCGAGATCACTGTTCCTGAGTTAATAGCCAAAACGATCTCCTTTTCTCCTTTATTACATCCTCACAGGAATTTGCATGAAATGCTTCAGGCCTCTGGGATTCTACATTAGACAACACTGTCCCTTAGTCACCAATAAACACATTAAATTAATAAATATGTATCACTGAAACTGTAAAAAAGAGAATGAGAAAAGAAAACTTGTGTTCTAAAAGAACTTCTCAAATAAACTCATCACTTTACTGGCCCCAAATACAGAATTTTACAATATAACTCACACTTTAATTTACATTACATGTGTTAGGCTTTATTATCATTTGGCTGCTAACCAGAAGGTCAGTGGTTCAAATCCACCAACTACTCCGCAGAAGGAAGATGGGGCCATCTACTTTGGTAAAGGTTTACAGCCTCGCAAACCCAACAGAAATTGCTCTGAGTTGGAATTGACTTGATGGCAGTGAGTTTGGTTCTTGGGTTTTTAGGCCTCATGTGGAGATTCTAAGCTACCATTTCTTAAATGATTCCCACCACCAAAGTTGGGAGCTTTGGTGGTGTAGTGCCTAAGGCATTTGATTGCTAACCAGAAGGCTGGTGGTTCAAACCCACCAGCCCCTCCTCAAAAGGAGAATTGAGCAATTTACTTCCATAGTGATACCACCTGGGAAACCCAAGGAGGGGTCGCTATGAGCTGGATCCGACTCAAGGGCAGTGAGTTTGGTTTTGGTTTTGGCCACCAAAGTTGGGAACTGTTCATAAGACATACCAAGTAAAAGTTGTAAAGCTGAGGTTGACTCCATTTCCCAGGTCAAATTTTAAAAGAGGTTCTCGTAACTGCTCTCTTAACTCCAAACCAACTTTATTATTTTTAAAAGTCCAGCAATTGTATTGATAAATGGGAGAGAGCAAACAATATATGTTCCCACTAATTCATATTTGTTCAAAAGACAATCTATGCATACACGTTGTGGTAGTTAAGTTAGTGTGTCAACTTGGCTGGCCCTGGTGGAGGAGTTGGGCAGCTGGGTGTAGTATTCCCCACGATGAGACTGGTCATCAACTCCAGGGTGGAATCTACCATGGGCAGCTGAGCAGCTGCCCTAGGAATGTGGTCTGCTTCCTGTACATAAGGAGAAGCCTTGGGGAATGGTCTCTAGCGTATGGCACACTTGAACCCTGCATGTGGCCATGTCTTACAGCAGCCTGCCATGCTCTGCCGACCTTGGGACTTACAATGGACTTAAATTAATGGCCTGGCGTGTTGTTCAGTAACATTGGGACCATGCCTTTTCAGTTGTCGACCTTGGGTTTTTCAGCCTCAGTAGCTAGCAGCTGTCTGAGTGAAGAAAAGCCTCTAGCTTCAGTGGGCCGTATGCAAGAGGCCAAATTGAAGCCCAAGGTCGAGGGGCTTTCACACAGCCCCTAGAGCCTGGCACTTTGAACTCGGACTTCTAGCCTCCCCAACTGTAAGAGAATAAACTCCTGTTTGTTAAGGCCATCCCATTTGTAGTATATTCTTGTCAGAGCAGCACAAGGTAACCAGAACACATGTATATGTCTAAGTATCAATTTCCTATGAGACTCTGCTTTAAATAAGAGTAAAATGAATGCTGCATTTGCTGCTGGATATACCTGCTGTAAGAATGTCTGATCTGGAGTTTTGCCCCATCACCCTGGGCCATATCATAGCCCCAATTGTCCATCACTCTTTTCCTTGGCATGACTAGAGGGTTGGTATAGTATTGGCAAGGCTCGCCCTGCACAGGGTGACAAATTAGCCCCATGTATCCATCAGTAATAATACCACAAAGTCAGTCAAGATTCAGTGTCAGAACGGGTTTGGATTTACCTCTTTAGCCTTTTGCTCTTAATCTAAAGATGAAAAATATTATGACCTCGAAACTAAGCAGTAGGGCTGGAAACACACCCACAGATTCCATCCCCAGAGTTGTTACGATATTTGATTTTCTTCCTTCAACCAGCCTCATTGTTCTTATTTATGAACCTAGCCATGTAGCCCTGCATATCTAATGGAATGAGCCCAAATCATAGCTAAAATCTGTTCTTCTTCCTGATTTGTTGCAGATCATTCAGCAATAACTACATTCTGAAATTGGGAGGCAGCATCTGCTCCTTTTTCCTTCATTAAATAAACATTGGGATACCTGCTGATTGAAGACATTTTGGGGTTTGGATGCGGATGGCTCTTCAAAACCCTTCCCATGTGTTAGGCTCTATTAAATTCAACAACTTTGCTTTGGTTGCCTCCAGATCAGAGGTTATTAAATCCTTATTAAAACTTGATAACATTCACAAGTAAAATTGCACTGCGCACTTTGTAAAGAAGAGACAAAGTGTCATTTTTAGCAAACAGTTTTCAAAATGATTCATGGTAGACTTGGATCAGAAGGTCAAATCACTCAGATAATTCATGACAACTACCTAGCTAAACCAAAACCAAACCCACTGCCGTTGAGTCAGATCCAACTCATAGTGACCCCTCCTTGGGTTTCCAAGGCAGTATCCCTAAGGAAGTAGATTGCCCAACCTTCCTTCTGAGGGGTGGCTGGTGAGTTTGAACCACCACCCTCCGGTTAGCAGTCAAATGCCTTAGGCACTATGCCACCAGAGCTCCCCCTACCTAGGTGGCTCTGTTTAAATTATCCAGCTAAATGAGAAGAGGAGACAGGTTTAGTTTAAATTATTCACTTTGTAGTGCCTTTTAAACCTCCCTAAAATTTCCTAGTAAATCACATTATTTTCAGAAACAATAAGATTTGATGATAACTACCAGGGTAATCACCCTCATGGAGGAAGTGATGATGACAAGTTAACGAATGTCATTATTGACAATAAAAAGAATGTTACCACTGTATATTGTGCATGTTAGCATAAGCTTTAAAGATTTTTGAAAAGCATAATTGTCAAATTGTGGATTTAGGCCAACCAAATGACAGATTTTAAAGATTTTAGTATTAGCTTATAGGAAGTGAATTCTGTAGGGATGGCTTGGGGCATGAGTGGTAGTTATTGAAAGAAGGGAAGAGTGGAATGAGCTATACAATAAATGAGCTATACAATGTATCTTCAGGCAGAATGGAAACTGGATCCCAAAATACCTTCTTTTCCATCAATAGCTTTCTTTGGGGCCTAATCTATCCATATACTTTGTTCTTGTTTGAACTTTGCCTTACATATACTAGGACAGCCTTCATTTTCTTTTGCCTGTTTGAAGTATTTTCAATTTATTTCAAGTTGGGAAACAGAAACGGGAGTAACTGAGAAAATTATCCAGAAAATTCTCAACAAGAAAAATCTTCCATAAAGGAGAATTCCTATAACCCAGTTCCCAAAATGGGTTGTTGGCATTGATTCAACTGACCTTGTGCATCCTTTGGCCTGTGCAGGCATTAACTTATTAAAGGCACCCTGTAAGTAAAAAGACAATCTTGTAAGAACTGGATGTAAATGCCTTTTGGATTTCTCTTTTTCTTCCTTCCTTCCTTCTTTCCTTTCTATTATGTCTAAGGCATCTGACTGCTAACCAGAAGGGCAGCAGTTCAAACCCATCAGCCACTCCTGGGAAGGAAGGCTGGGCAATCTACTTCCTTCGAGATACCATCTCAGAAACCCAAGGAGGGGTAGCTATGAGTAAGAACTGACCTGATGGCAGTGAGTTTGTTTTTGTTTATGGGAAGAAAAGAGGGAAAATGTGACCCTGATTTAGTAAGGGTAAAGAAAGAAGGGGAATAAGCAGTAATTGCCTTTGCAAATCTGCTACTGGTGAACCTCATGACCAATTTACCTGCTCAGGCTGTGTCCGCATCTGAAATTTTGAAAGTCAAGTAATTAATCTAGACATTGCCCCGCTGGCCTACAGTTAGGACTCTAAGGAGAACCAGGAGCCCAAGTGACTTCATCTGTGGCCGCAGTCTCAAACGGAAGTGTTTCCACACCTTAACTTCAAATTTAAGGCTGTAGGTTTATGCCTCTCCATTTGTCCTTTGCACTCTACTTTATAGAGGAAGTGCAGTAGCCTACATAGAGCTCCTGGGCATTTGTTGTTATTGTTGTTGTTAATAGGGCCCCTGCTCTCATCACCAGTGACAATAATCAAATGGCTTTCATTTTAGATACAGAACATGCTAAAATTCCTAAGTTTAAAATGTTTATGTGCCTATTTGATGTGGTAGATGGGTCCCTAAAAGAAGGTGTGTAAAACAGACTTGGATGGTGAACAAAACTTCTACCATTCCATTTGTAAGGCTGGCAGTTCAAATCCACCAGCCACTCCTTGGAAGGAATATTGGGCAATCTACTTCAGTAGAGATACCCTCTCAGAAACCCAAGGAAGGGTCACTATGAGTCAGGACCGACTCGATGGCAGTGAGTTTTTTTTTTTTTTTTTTTTCAGATATGCTTTTAATTTCTCCTGATTGGAAATTACTAAAAAATTTCAACTTTTAGTTTTTCTACTCTACTTTCTTCCTTTGTCCTTCTTAATTACTGAATGGATTATGGATACTATAGATATGTCTAAAATAAATTTTAGGAATGGAAGAGAATGAGAGGATATTAGGAAAAATGCTAAACAAAACACAGTTATGATTTTTTCCCTTCATAAATTTGCTATTCACAGTGGTCTTTCGGAATTGCAGAAATTAATTTTTTAAATTAAAATATCATGTAATAGATATGTTTTTTCACCATATAAAAGGCAAACTCAATAATAAAATGACACTAAATGAGAGAAAGGGTCATTCAACTAGGAACACATGAAGTGAAAACGCTTAATACTTGGCAAAAAGATTTGCTAAAGATCAACAAGGAAGGTGAGAATTTTTTTCTGAGTCTCCAATTGCCATTGGAAATCTCACATGGTGAATGTGTGTCCAAAAACTGCAAATTATTTTAACTAATAAACAGTGCTTAAATAACTGTAGCCACAGCTATGTACTTCATTCAAAACTAATAAAGCCAGCAAGTTAATAACAGTAATTAACTCCCACTGTATCATACTCCCTTCTATAGATGTTTTGTAATATCCATTTGATATTTACTTATCAAGTATGGAAAAGCAAAGCACAGAAAGGAAACGAGGCTTAGGCTATGGGTATAGGAGAACGTTCTGATATCAATAAAAATACATGTATTTGCTGCATACTTTTATGTGCTCATGAGATCTTTGAGCTCATGAGGACACATGAGATAACTGATTCATAAACAGCCAGGAATGGGAAGCATGGTCTCTTTATGAAGAACCAGTAATCCTTCAAGAACATTATTTCATAGATGGTTATATAAAAACATTGACTACAGAGATTATCAAAACAAAAGCATTTGAGGAGAAGGGTCAAGAAGATTTTTTTAAAAAAAGAGGGGGATTAAGTTTAGATTAGTGATAGGAAGTAATGTCTAATGGATGCTATTATAAACAGACATTACTTTTTTTATAATGAAGAAAAATAGAAAATTATTCACTTGGAAATAACTTCAACTAATCTTTTGCAAGGTCTCTGGAGGTAGTGAGTTAATATCACTTTGGGGTTTTTCTACCGTTTCTTTTAGGGTTTCCTTTTATTCATCTCACATAAAAGGCCATTTGTCAAGTTCAAGAATAAGAAGGACACAGGGCCAGTGGGTGTTGTTGTTGTTGTTGTTAAGAAAATTAGTTTTCATCCCAGCATGGTGTCTCAAGTATCTCCGGAGCATCCACAGAGCAAATACAATTTCTGCACAAGCACATGGGCTTCTGCAACCTGTCTATTTGCAGAGAATTATCTAGATCGGACCCATATGCTATTAGTTGGAGCAATAAAAGGAAAAAGACAGTTCTTTTCTTGTGTGTTTTGGGGAAATACACACATCAGAAGACAGAGGGGGAATGCAGCAGACTTAGCAACTCAGTGGGGAAAGAGGTCAGGCTAGTATTGACGAGTCTGTAAGGGTACCTCCTCAGCCATGGGAAAACGTGGGTAAATCGTTTCGACGCACTGCATTCAGAACCCATGGAAGAGAGAGTCACAAAACTGCACTTTGGCATTGTTGGCCTGAAAGGATATCTATTTATCATCTTATAAGACAGCTCGAATGATCTTTATCTACTTTGCCCACTTTCTGACCCAAATTCAGGGTTTTTATGGAAAATTGCAGTCAGTTTGATTGATGAAATCCAAAGATGCCTAAAATGGCACCAAAGATCTCCAACTGTGCAGTCTCCAACCGAGGGCTTCAATGTTGGCATTGTTCCTGAAGGAATAAAAAAAAAAAAAAGGAAAGAAAAAAGTTGAGAAAACCAGGCAAAAGTTAGGGAATTTCTGCTTTAAAACTTCAAATTTCAATGAAGATCCCCAAACCCATTATCCCTGTTCACACGTGCGAACTGGGTGGACATCAAAGTATTTCCCACACATCACAACAAAACCGGGTTCCGCTGGAGCCAATAAACCTTCTTTGTAACCGGCTGAATGGCTGTATCTACGGAGCAAGCAGGTTTCAGAAAGGCCCTCGGAGCCGGGAGCCCCCGGAGCCGGGAGCGTGGAGCCGCGCCGCCTGGCAGCCAGGCGCTCCGGCCCGGGGCGCAGGAAGGAGGAACAGGTCTACGCCTTTGCCCCTCCCCCGGGCCATGTTGGGCTCTTACAAAACCCAAAGAGGAATCCGAACGGCCTCTGAGAGCTTGCTGCCGGGCAGGGCAGCCAGAATACACTCCCCTCTCTCTTCCCAGCCTGCCGGCGGCGCCACCATTAACCCAGACCCAGACCCAGCCGGAGGCACCGGCGCCGCCAAGGTCCGCGAAAGCAATAGACAGCCGTGAACGTCAGCGAAACCTTGGCCCAGTTGGGGTGGGGGGTGGGGCGACACGATACATTATAGTGGAATATTGTCACCTGCCTGATCGTTCTAAGCGGCCCTCTTTCCCTCCCCCCATTAGTAATAATAGCTGGAGCGCGCCTCCTACCCGGTGACCAGGCCCGGGAGTTGATGAATGAAGCCCCTCGTAGGGGAAAATCTTGAGAGCTGTCTTCTGTCGTATTACCCAAGGGGGCCGGCTATAAATCTTCCTTCATTTTAACCACATTTACCCCCATCGTCCTCGGGGCTAGGATGCTGCGTTAAGATTGCACTGATGTGCCAACGCTCTGGACCAGCTGCTCCTAAATACAGACAGGTCCCTGTCAATTAAGGCTTTGAGAAGCAGGTCCTCAGGGCCCTGGGGCATTGGAGCAGCCAGTAGCGTGCAGCCCCCCCCCCCCAATTAGTATCCATTTGGAAGGGACCTTCAGGGCACAAATGCACAGGCAAAGGAAGAATCAAAACACCAGGCAACTTCAATTCTGGAAATTAGTCGTGTAAGTTGTGAAACTGAACAGACGGCCCTCAAGAAGAGAGCTAAGATTTCTGGTGAGATGGGCCTCTCCTTCCCAACATATTTCCCCTTTGTCTTATTTCAAGCCAGGCAGTAGATTGAGTTTGTAGATGGGTTTTTGGGGGGAGGTGGAGAAGATGATAAATGAATACATTCATTTGCCTGCTCCAAGCTGAAGTTGTTTTTTGGGTCTTTTGTGGCCACCTCAAGCAGCTGGTCAATCCTGCCTGAACCCTGGCCTTTGGCCCAGGAGGCGCTGGACAAGACAGGCGCTCCAAGGAGAAGAGCTGCGATGTTTCAGGTCAGCGAGGCCAAGCCGCCGGTGGGCCAGGCAGACCATTGGCAGATCAGCTAAACAAAGCCCAAAAGGCTCCAGGGGCCTGGGGGCACCAGGAGGGAAGGTGTTTGTTTAAGCAATTAGGAGCAGTTGGTAGTTAGGGGCGGAGAAGAGGGCAGAGCTTGTAACACAGGGCAACTTAGCTGGACAGCAAGGGTGGACATTCGGAGGACATCACTGTTGAAGCCTGTGTGACCCTACCAAGTTCAAGAACAGAGCAAACAGCACAGGCCATTAGGGACAGCCGTCAAAGAGATGGCAACAAAGCCAAGAGGGGCATGGAGAAAAATGGTCCAATATTAAATATGGAAAAGTATTGGGGGCCAGGCCAGGGGGTCAATGAAAGTCAACAAGACCATAGGCTTAAAGAGAGAAAGAATTTAATATCAAAAATGCATAAATCTGCAAGTGAAGGCAGCCCTATAAGGGAGATAAAAGAACCAGTTCGGTCAACAGTCTGTGGATAATGGCACCATAATAGCATCAGGTTGTTAACATTTAACACAAAAGTTAAGAGAATGAAAGGAAAGGCAGCCCCATTAATTGAGAACTTGCTGGAAGATTTCCACATGCCACACAGGATGAATAGGTTGCTAGCTGCTTTATCAACTTTCTGACTATCCAGAATAAGGTGGGCCTGCTCTTTCTTGGTTGACCCCCTCCCCATGCCCCTTTCCCAAGGTTTCCCTCTCAGAGGCTCACACTTTCTCTAAAGAGTCAAAATTCTTTCTCTCAGAATCCATTGTTATTTCTCCTCGTATTTCAACAACAATATAAGGTTTCTTTTAAAATTCATTTTACTGCCCTGAGAAGCCAACAAAGTTCTTAGCAAGGAGTATATCATGAAAACAAAAGTTTGTTTTTTGTTTTCTTTTTCTTGTAAAACTGAAAACATATTTCTCCAGAAGGAAAGGAGTCAGTCAGTCAAGAAGTTTCAAAAGAATTTTGCACCTTCCCTAAGTTTTTTTCCCCCTAATCTGCAAGAAATCTTATTTTCAGGGAAACTTCCAGCAGCATAACCCTTAAAATTAAGTGAAGCTTATGAAGCAGGTACTTCTGCTGTATGTGCTAGATCTTTCTGCACCTTACCTATGTGTGAGAAAGACTTTCTAATATCCACAGGTAGATACTGAAGTCAAGGAGAGAGGTCCTAGACTGACAGCAACACAGCTGGTGGTAAGTCGTCCCAACTGTGGACAGCCACTGCCCAGGACCCAGCAGTCATCCTCCAAGTGTGCTAGGAGCCACCATCTCCCAATTCCTGCAGAACCAAAAGGAAGAGGAAACCATCCTTCTTCCAGCCAGCACTGGGTGCTGTCTACAGAGTGGAGCAATGAATCCTTGCCTATATCTCTCACTTCGATGGTGCTAGTTTTCAAAACACAGTTATACGCATTATCAGACTTGACCCCTGCAATGACTTTGTAGAGTGACTAAGGCAGACGTAATTATTCCCACTGAATGGGGAAAGAGATTCAGAAGGATTCAATAACTCATCTAACTTTATACAATACTGACAGTTAAGATTCCTCATCTATTGTGTCTTCCATACCTACCCTGTAGTTTGCCTCTATTTTAAACGCAAAGTTCAGAGGTAGGGTTAAAAACGGATGCTTCCTCAAGTTCGTACAGGCATTTTGATGCTTGCTTTTATCTAGGTTGGGAATATTATTTACACGTGTTGGACCACCTGGAGAATTGAAGGGGACTTCTAGAACACATGTCCAACACACTCACTTCATAGATGAGAAAATGGAAGCTCAGGGGTGTCAGCACCCTGCTTAAGACCCAAAGTTAGGAAGTAGTAAACCTGGGCTCAGCCTGGGCCTGTGGTTCCACTCCATCTGATGTTTCTCTCAAGGGATCTGCAGGTTCTTGAATGTGGTATTTCCTGTTTCTTTTGTATCTCACTAGGAACTCTCTCTCCAATAAGCATCTGTGGAATTGAAGGGTGGATGATGGCTGGCAAATGGATGGGTGGGATTAAAGACACTAATCCAAGAGACAGAGGGTTGGGTCTATCTCCAATGATACTGCCAATATGAAAACCATACTTCACATAAACAGGCATCTAAAAGATTCCTTTTTTTTTTTTTAATGGAAAGAAAATGTGTTATATGAAGCACTATCCCCAGAATTTTCAAACCCCAAGATTTCTGGGGATCTTTGTTGCTGTTGTTTGTTTGTTTTGTTCTTTTTGATATGGCTGCCAAAGCTAAGGTCTTTCTGCAATTGCCACTGTCACTGTCAGTCTGGAGCAAGAAAAGCCATGGCCACAGACTTAAGTCCAGTGGGTCTGTTACACTGGCCAATTACAGCATCAGCTTCTGACATCTTCCCCTGAAGATGAAGAAATCAGGGAAGATCAGGAGGGCAAACCTGACTGGAGATGGATGAAACCCTTCAAACTTGGAGGTAACTCTAACTGCTTGACTTGCAAGCCCTTGCAAAACAAAGCTCACTGCCATCAAGTGGATTCCGACTCATAGAGAGCCCCCCTTTGGGCTTCCCAGGAGGTAAATCTTTACCGAAGTAGATTGCCCAGTCTTCCTTCCGCGGAGTGGCAAACCCACCATCCTTCTGCTTAGCAGTCAAATGCCTTAGGCACTATGCCACCAGACCTAGTCCATCTCTAAACTTCTGAGACTCTGTCCCGATCCTGTCTCCTGGCCAGCTGGGCCTACGTGGGTCAGAGATGACTGCTAGAACGGCAACGACAGAGCAACGCCACCTGAAACTCCTGCCTAACCCACTCCCACCCCAAAGGAAGCCTTGGAGAGCAAGGCTGGCTCTGGCACCGCCAGCTCCCCTCCAGCTGGGGGTCCAGGCGGGGCACCGGCCTGGCCAGCGCTTTCTCTGGAATCTTCGGAATCATTCTTCTCTCCTCCTCATCCTCAGCTTCCTCCTGTGTTGACGCGTAGTGACCCAGCAGCGGGGCGCCAGCGCGGGCACTTCCGGGATTCTTCAGATCTGCGTGAACACAAGCCGGCACGCCAGGCTGCTCGCTCTCCCAGGCGGGCCCCCCAGCCGCGCCCTCAGACAACCCCGGACCAAGCCTGGGAGGTTGGCACCATGAGGACTGCTCCCCGCCCTCACAGAGAGGTCAGGGGAGAGAAATTCGGAGGCAGACTATTGCCTGGCGGCACCGGGTGTCTATGAGTCCCCTTGGAAAAGCTTGAGATACCCCAACCAGTGCAGCCATACTCAGGGTATAGGAGGGAGAAACTGGCCTTCCCGGAAGCGACTTGGTTGCTCTCCTGACAACTGCAAATTCCAGTATGCAACAGAACCCAAACTAGGGGTGGACAAGGCAGGGGACTAGAATTTGCCGTTTTAAAAGCTTTTCTTTTCTCAAGAAAAATGTAATTTGGTTCAATGCAGCAGAGGTTTTCCACGGGTTCGGGAGGTCAAGCAGATGTAGACAAGCGCCCAGGAGTTATTTATGTCAAGTCGGGTTATTGTAAACCGGCGAGGCAAGCTCAGAGGCGGCGCGGGCAGCCAGTAGGCCCGCGCGCTGGGGTCAGGGTGGCGGCCAGTGTGTCCATCCTGGCGGGACAGTAATTGCCCCGGGTCTGACACGACGCCGGGGGCTCGGGGCGCCTCCATCCATCTCCATCCAGTTAGTGACGCGCCCCCTGACTGGGCAGGAGGCCGGGCTTGGGCCTAAGCTTCTAGAATAATGGAAACAATTGTCTCCCCGCCTGGCACAGACCTTAACTGCTCCGAATTCGCTGCCCTTCTTTTTTTGTTGGCCCCGCTGGTCCCCTAGACTTGATGATAGGGTGTGTGTGTGTGGGGGGTCAGCTCGAGACCAGGTGTGCCCTGAGCATCAAAAATGCATAAAGAGCAGCCGGGGTGCGGGGTGGGGATGGGGGACAGCAGCCCCGACACCTTCTCACCTCTCCACTATTTGCCAACCTGCCTCCTCTTCCAACCTGCCGGGCCCTCCCTTCACACCCAAGACCTCCAGGCTCCTGCTCCTAGAATGTTCCATCAGCGTTGGGAGCTGGAAAAAATTCTTCCCCTTCTGACAATTTAATAGTCCCCAGTCATCATCTTCGTGACACTGGCCATCCATCTTCTCCCAGGGGAGGACAAAGCCGGGCCTCCCGGACTCCAGGCCTTTCGCTCCCCGGCTCTTTCTATTTTGGGACAGCCTCCCCACAATGGCGCCCTTATGAACCATAATGGCGATGTTTATGAAGGCCGCGATACCAGTGTATGAAGACAATTTTATGCCTAATTAGAAAATGATGTAACCCAAGAGCAGACAAAGAGGAGCTGTGCCCCCTCCTGATTTTCTCTCTTCAATCACCCCCCAAA
>NW_006921763.1:4442449-4468382 GCF_000298275.1 Orycteropus afer afer
TACAATAAAGATTCTGGCTTTCTACTGGTCGGTCTGAGCAGTTACTGGATCTGAGCACACAAGTACACAAGGACGGAAACGTAGCTTTAGGGCTATTTTGGTTTGTGTGAGCTGAACATCAAAATTCAACCAGAAGCGGAATTCAGTAGCAGATTCTTTGAGGTTTAGGTTTGTTTATTTGTTGGTCTTTTTTTTTTTTTTTTTCCCCTCAGGAAGATCAAGCTCAGTGAAGGCCACACACAACAGATTTGACTGGCCCACTCTTTTCAAATAAATAAATGACATTATAGAGTCTGGCAGTTCTGGGAGGCCGGGTTTCATGAGCTAATCACACCCCTAGGGGGGGATTTGGTTGTGTGTGGTGTAGTCTCACCCTAGGGGTGTGATTACGCTATGGTAACCACACCCACCCGTCATGCTTTATTTCTTGACTAATAAATCACTACAAATGATGTGATCTGCACAGCCAGATGTCTCAGAGCCCTCCTTGCACGCGTGTGCGGGCACACACACACAGCCACCTCTGTGAAACCAGAGGAAAATGATGCTCTCCAACTTGATGCAGTCCATCTTGCCCTTGTAATAAAAACTGGCAATCAAGAATGTTTTTGGAAATAGCCATTGATTTTTTTCTTTCAAGAGGCACTGTATCTGTCTTGCAACTTGAGATCCTTTCAGATAAAGTCCTTTTGATCACTCCAGAAGAATACCCAATCTGGTATTTGGTCGATTTCTGCTAGATTAAAACATGTGTTGTTTCTCCCTCCTGGTTGTTTCTGATCTTTGGGTGAGCAGGGAGCAGGCTTTTGTGTCTCTATCAGGGGACAGCTCAGACTGGCGCACGTGCTCGTAAAGATCGCTCTGGCTAATCACTGTCACTCCCATTGTACTTGTATTCCACCAGCCTGGTTCTCTCTCTCTCACCATGTTCCATCTTCCTCAGTGAAGCATTCATTTGCTTTAGCTTCACCTACTCTAATTGACAGGGTCCATTGTCATCTGCTTAAAACTTTTATTCTTCTGGTCTTCATCCCCCCAGGATGGAAATGCCATGCCCCCTTCTCCCTCCCTTCCCCTCCTTTCTTTTTAAAGATTTATTGGGCTGGTCCCATACATGGCAGCACACTATATAAAAGGGCAATGATTAACCCAGGAAGAAGTACAGAGTTCAGAAGATGGTGCTGGACACTGACCAGGAAAAGGATCTACACATCTGGGCTTGACAAATGCCAAGAAAAGACAGAAGCCCAAAAAAGATATTCATGATATTTGTTGTTGGAGTTTGTGTTTTGCAAAGGGAAGGAAAAAATATATCTAAACAGTGACATAACTGTCCTCTACCTACTTGAGGCAAATGTTGAGAATTTGCTGCCAAATCTGAGAGAGGAATTACCTTGGGGAAGGGACATCCACCTCCAATAGCCCTGAGAGGAAGTAATACTCCTGCCAACATTGTGGCCAGGCAATCTGGAAAGTTTGACTTTTAATATCCAGAATTGTACACACAGTTCTGACCTGGGCTTCAAACCCCAGAATGTAGCAGCCACTCTGTTTCCACCACCCACTAGACAATGAGGCGTCTATTGCATTTGCAGATGAGAAACAAGGGGAGGGCTTGGAGAACTGTCACTGACAGGTAATGAAAAGGGACTTCCATATTTTATGATTAGCTAGAAAATCTGATTTCCACTTATCAGGATTACTTAAGATTAGTGACATGTCATTTTCTCGAAGGTGAATTAGGAGCTAAATAATGGGAGATCCATTACTTTGACTAGTGAAATGTTTTGGTTAATGGGTAACCAACCAGATTTAGATTCATTCCATGTTTTATATTTCACTCATGTTAAACACCAGAAAAAAAAAAATGCACCAAACCATTCTCCGCCTCAGAGGTACACATCTCTGCCCAAAAGTAACATGGAGGACGTTTTCTTTGAAAGTTGCCTGTTACACAGGTTAATTCCATTCTCCCACTTCCTCAGAAACATTGCAATCCATCGGTGCTCTAGATACCAGTAAAGCAAAACTCACTGCAATTGCATCAGTTCCAACTCATAGCAACCGCCACTGGGTTTCCATGACTAAGTCTTTACGGAAGTAGATTGGCCCATCTTCCTTCCACAGAGTGGCTGATGGATTTGAACCGCTGACCTTCTAATTAGCTGCCAAATGCCTTATCCACTATGCCACCAGTACCACCTTTTTTAATGAAAAAATTTTGGTGAAAGTACACACAGCCAAAGAGACACCATTTCAAAAATTTCTACATGTACAGTTCAATGACATTGTTACATTTTTTAAGTTGTGTTAACATTTCTGATACCCTTTTCCAAATTATTCAACCTTTCAAGTTGCTGTTGTCCATTTGATCTCACAATGATAAGTATTTTAAAAAGCACAATGTTCAAACAAGACATACTTAAAACTATTTTTTGGTTTTTAAAAATCTTTAGGTATAGTCTTGGTTTAAAATTTAAAGATTATCTTAGACAGTAGTTTCAGGGCTCATCCAGCATCAATGGTTCCAGAAAGTCTGGATTCCATTGTTGTTTGTTGTTGTTGTGAGGTGCCGTCGAGTCATCTCTAACTCATAGTGACCTCATGTACAGCAGAACGAAACACTACCTGGTCCTATGCCTGCCCCACGATCTTTGCTATACCTGACCCCATCATTGCAGCCACTGTGTCAATCCATCTCATTGAGGGTCTTCCCCTTTTTCATTGTTCCTCCACTTTGCCAAGCATGATATCCTTCTCCAGGGAATGGCTCCTTCTGACAACACGACCAAAGTAGGTGAGATGAAGTTTGGCCATTCTTGTTTCCAAGGAGCATTCTGGCTTCACTTCTTCCAGGACAGACTTGTTACTTCCTTTAGCAGTCCATGGTACTGTCAGTATTCTTCACCAACACTGCAACTCAAAGCATTGACTCTTCTTCGATCTTCCTTTTTCATTGTCCAGTTCTCACATGCATATGAGGTGACTGAAAATATGCAGCTGAGTCTTCAAGGAAGTATCTTTGCTCTTCAGCACTTCAAAGAGGTTCTTTACAGTGGATTTGAGCAATGCTATATGACATCTGAGGAGCTCTGGTAGCATAGTGCCTAAGGCTAACCAGAGGGCTAGCGGTTCAAACCCACCAGCCACTCCTCGGAAGGAGGGTTGGGCAATCTACTTCCATAGTGATACTGCCTCAGAAACCCAAGGATGGGTCGCTATGAGTCCAGCCCCACTCGACAGCACATAACACAACAACATATGACATCTGATATCTTGACGGCTGCTTCCATTGGTGTTGACTGTAGAACCAAGTAATATGAAGTCTTTGACAACTTCAATCTTTTCTCCATTTATCATGATGCTGCTTATTGGTCCCGTTGTGAGGATTTTTTTTTTCTTTATCTTGAGGTGTAATCCGTACTACAGACTGTAGTCTTCAATCTTCATCAGTAAGTGTTTCAAGTCATCCTCACTTTCAGTGAGCCAAGTTGTGTCATCTGCACAACGCAGGTTGTTAGTCTTCCTCCAATCCTGATGCAACATTCTTCTTCTCAGATTATGTGTTCAGCATGCAGATTGAGTTAAATATGGTGAAAGGATACAACCCTGATGCAGTGTCCCCTTGAACTGTTTGAACGACAGTCTCCTGGTCTATGTACACATTCCTCATGAGTACAATTAAGTGTTCTGGAATTCCCTTCTTCTCAATGTTATCCATAATTTGTTATGATCCACAGAATCAAATGCCTTTGCAGAGTCAATAAAACACAATTAAACATCTTTCTGGTATTCCTAGCTTTCAGCCAAGATCCGTCTGACATCAGCAATGATATCCCTCGTTCCACATCCCCTTCTGAATCCAGCCTGCATTTCTGGAAGCTCTCTGTCAATAGACTGCTGTAACCATTTTTGAATGATCTTCAGTAAGATTTTACTTGTACACGATATTGATGATATTGTTCGATAATTTCCACATTGTCTGGGATTACCTTTCTTTGGAGTGGGTACAAACATGGATCTTTTCCAGTCAGTTGGCCAGGTAGTTGTCTTCCAAATCTCTTGGCATAGCTGACTGAGTGCCTTCAGTGTGGCATCTATTTGTTGAAACATCTCAGTGGGTATCCCGTCAATTCCTGGAGCCTTGTTTTTCACCACTTCCCTCAGTGCAGCTTCAACTTCTTCCTTCAATACCATTGGTTCTTGATCATATGCCACCTCCTAAAATGGATAGGCATCAACCAATTCTTTTTGGTACAGTGACTCTGTGTATTCCTTCCATCTTCTTTTGATGTTTCCTGAACCATTCAATATTTTACCCATAGAATCTTTCAATACTGCAACTTGAGGCTTAAATTTCCTCTTCTGTTCTTTCAGCTTGAGAAATGCTGAATGTGTTCTTTCCTTTTGGCTTTCCAACTCCATATCTTTGCACATTTCATTATAATAATTGACTTTGTCCTCTCAAGCTGCTCTTTGAAATCTTCTGTTTAGCTCTTTTATCTTGTCATTTCTTCCATTTGCTTTAGCTACTCTCATTCAAGGGCAAGTTTCAGAGTCTCTTCTGACATCCATTTTGGTCTTTTCTTCCTTTCCTGTCTTTTTAATGACCTTTGCTTTCTTCATGGATGGTGTTCTTGTCATCCCACAATTTCTGTGGTTTTCGGTCATTTGCGTTCAATGCTTCAAATCTATTTTTTATATGGTCTCTTCCACTTGAACTTGCAAATGAGCAGTTGATGGTCTGTTCCACAGTCAGCTCCTGGCCTTGTTTTGGCTGAAGATATTGACCTTCTCCATCGCCTCTTGCCACAGATGTAGTCAATCTGATTCCTGTGTCCTCCATCTGGTGAAGTCTATGTGTATAGCCACCATTTGTGTTGTTGAAAAAAGGTATTTGCAATGAATAAGTCGCTGGTCTTGCAAAATTCTATCATGCAATCTCCAGCATTATTTCTACCTCCAAGGCCAAATTTTCCAACTACCAGTGATTCTTCTTTGTTTCCAATTTTTGCATTCCAATCACCAGTGATAATCAGCACATCTTGATTGCATGTTAAGTGAATCCAGACTGCAGAAGTTGGTAAAAATCTTCAATTTCCTTGTCTTTGGCTTTGGTGGTTAGTGTGTAAATTTGAATAATAGTTGTATTAACTGGCTTTGTAGGTGTATGGATATTATTTTATCACTGACCGCATTGTACTGCAGGATAGATCTTGAAACATTCTTTGTGACGATGAATGCTATGCCATTCCTCTTCAATTTGTCATTTCTAGCATAGTAGATCATATGATTATCTGATTCAAAATGGCCAAAACTGGTCCATTTCAGCTCATTAATGTCTAGGATATCAATCTTTATGTGTTCCATTTCATTTTTGACAACTTTCAATTTTCCTAGATTCATACTTCATACATTCTAATTATCAATGGATGTTTGCAGCTATTTCTTCTCATATTGAGTTGGGCCACTTCAGTAAATGGAGGCCCCAAAAGCTCTACTTTATCCATATCATTAAGGTAGGCTCTACTCTGATGAGACAGCTCTTTCCCAGTCATATTTTGAGTGTCTTCTAACCTCAGGGGCTCATCTTTCTGCATTGTATTAGACAACATTTCAGGGCTATTCATAAAATTTTCCAGTAATATATCAGACATTGTTTCACTGCTATTCATAAGGTTTCCACTGTCCAATTCTCTGAGAAGTGGATGGCCTCTTCCTTCTTCTGAGTCTGTCTCAGTCTGGAAGCTCCACCAAAACCAGTCCACCATGGGCACCCCTGCTGGCACAGCCTCCAGCCTCACAGCAACATGCAAGCCACCACATACTGTAGGACATACCAACAGACAAGTTTGTCTTCCTTAGCTGTTCCAACCATTCCACTCACTTCCTGGGCTTCCCCCTACCTCTTCTTGGCAGCACTGTCTGCCACTACTCCCTGCCACCTGGAGGCTGTCCCCCACCTGCCTTACCTATTCCGGCCACTGGCCCTGTCTGCCACTGCTCTTTGCCTGGATTCCATTGAGAAGTTGAAATTTGTTTCCATATTCCCCCCTCCTTTTGTTCAGGATTCTTCTATGGAATCTTTGTCCAAAAGTTCAGTAATGGTACCTGGCACCATCCATTTCTTCTATACCAGTCCCCTTTTCTGTATTCAGTTTGGAGCAGGGGTAGTTTATGCTAGTCCATTGTCCCCCATGTCTGGAAAAGTGAGCCAGTAAATGCACATTGACTTGTTAGGCAGGAAGGTAGGACAGGAGGGCTGCCCTGAGGGCAGGCCTGAAGGGAGGAGAAAAGGGAAAGAGGTGGAATATTTAAGAAAGTTAATGAACTAACACCTGTAACTGCTCACAACTACCTGTGAGATTTGGCCAAATAAAATTAAGCATAACAACCACAGACTATATTTAAGGAGGTTAATGAGCTAACACCTATAACTGCCCCTAACCACCTATGAGATTTAGTCAATTAATCAGAGTCACAGGACCCTGACTCAAGAGGCCCAGCCCTGCCTTAAGAATGCCACTTTCAGGAAGTATAAAAACCAATTAAATGAGGCATTTGGTGTCTTTCCCATTTCACAGGAAAGACCCGTCTCTACTCTTCTGGAGACGCCCTTTACTTTTAACAGCCTTCCCCACTCACAGAGAGAAGTCTGTTTCCCTTCTGGAAACATACTTTGCATTCAATAAAGGTTTGTGTGCTTGTGCTCTTGGCTCCTGGTTGAGTTTGTCAAGCTATCACTGAGCAAAACAATTTACTCATAGATTACCTGGGAGCAGGAGCCCATAGATCACTTCCCATGAGTAGGGTGAGGACCAGGAAGAGAGCTTCTTCACCTGGCTAACAAACTCTTTCTCTCTAGGTTGACTCCTTCTCAGGTAACTTGACTCCTAATCTCCTTACTTTCCCTGACAATCCACCAACTAGATCCCTTCCATCTTTTATTCCATAAACTTGTTACTGTGTAATTGGTGCCCAGGTCTAACTGTGGCTTCCTTTCTAGGCACTGATAATGTTTACACGTGGCAGCAGGAAGAGCACTGCATTTAGAGTTGAAAGAGCTGACTTTGAGTTTCAGCTTTACACATACTGTGGATAGAGTGGATGAGGCAAGGCTCTAGTACAGGACATTCTAATTTAATTGGACTGCTTTGAGGTCCAGGCCTTATACTTTTTATACCTCTCCAGGGAATTCTTATGTACAGCCAAGTTTGGTGGCTCAATGCCTAAGGTATCTGACTACTAACCAGAAGCTTGGCAGTTCAAACCCACTACCCTCTCCACAGATAGAGATGGGGCCATCTATTTCCATAAAGATTTACTGCCTTGGAAACCCAATAGGGGTTGCTATGAGTCAAAATCTACTTGTTGGCAGTGAGTTAGGTTTTTTGGTTTTACCCTATAGCGATGTTTTAAATGAGAACTAGGGTCAGTGAAATTACAAGACTGAGACCAGAATGTGTGAAAGCCAGTGTTGGTACATCTGGCTTGAATTTTCACTTTGTAATATCCTTTAAGGAAAAGAAAATAGAACAAAACAAACACTTTATATGATACTGTTCATGTTTATTGTGAATTGCTTACTGGACACAGAGAGAAACATACACATGAGCTCAAGTCCCAGGGACTGACATTTCTAGCTATATGACTTTGGATGGTGGTGTCAGGTGCCATTGAGTTAGTTTCCACTCATAGCGACCCCATGTACAACAGAATGAAATACTGCCCAGTCTTTCACCATCACCACAGTTGTTGCTGTGTGTGAGCCTATCATTGCATCCACTGTGTCAATCCATCTTGTTAAGAGTCTTCCTCTTTTTTGCTGACCCTCTACTTTACCTTATCCTTCTCAGAAATGAGATCCTTATAATATGACTAGAGTATGAGAGACAAAGTCTTGCCATTTTTACTTCTAAGAAGGATTCTAGCTCTACCTCTTCCAAGACAGATTTGTTCCTTCTGCCACTGACTTGATTCTGACTGATAGCAATACTATAGGACAGAGCAGAACTACCCCATTGGCTTTTGAAGGCTGTAAATCTTTGCAGAAGCAGACTGCCTCATCTTTCTTCTGCAGAGTGGTTGGTAGGTTCAAACCACTGAGTGCTTTAACCAGTTTCCCACCAGAGCTCGTTTTTCTTCAGGTAGTCATGGTATATTCAATATTCTTCACCAATACCATAATTGAAATACATCAATTCTTCTGTGGTCTTCCTTATTCATTGTCCAACTTTCATATGCATATGAGACAATTGAAAACACCATGACTTGGGTCAGGCACACCTTGTTCTTCAAAGTGACATCTTGCTCTTTAACACTTTAAAGAAGTCTTTTGCATATTTGCCCAGTGCAATACCAGTATGTTGTTTTATTTCTTGACTGCCACTTCCATGGACATTGATTGTGGATCCAAGTAAAATGAAATCCCTGACAATTTCAATCTTTTCTCCATTTACTGCAATGTTCCTTATTGGTCCAGTTGCGAGAGTTTTTATTTTATGTTGAGATGTAATCCATACTGAAAGTTGTAGTCTTTGGTCTTCATCAGTGTTTTAAGTCTTCTTCACTTTCAGCAACCAAGGTTGTGTCATCTACATGTCATAGGTTGTTAATGAGTCTTCCTCCAATCCTGAAGCCAGGTTCTTCTTCATTTAGTCCAGTTTCTTGGATGATTCACTCAGCATACAGATTGTATAAGGATGGTGAAAGGATACAACCCTGGTTTTAAACTATGCAGTATCCTCTTATCTGTTTGAACAACTGACTCTTGGTCTGTACATGAGGTTCCTTGTGAGCAAATTAAGTGTTCTGGAATTCCCATCTTTGCAATGTTATCCATAATTTGATAGGATTCACACAGTCAAACACCTTTCCATGGTCAATAAAACACTGGTAAACATCTTTCTGGTATTCTCTGTTTTCAGCCCAGATTCATCCGACATCAGCAGTGATATCCTTTGTTCTACATCCTCTTCTGAATCCTGTTTGAATTTCTGGCAGTTCATTGTTGATGTACTGCTGCTACTGCTTTTAAAATATTTTCAGCACAATTTTACTTGCATGTGATATTAATGATATTGTTCAACAATTTCCGCATTCCTTTGGATCACATTTCTTTGGAATGGGCACAAATATCAATCACTTCTAGTTGGTTGGTCAGGTAGCTCTCTTCCAAATTTCTTGGCATAAATGAGTGAATGCTTCTAGCATTGCATCCCTTTATTTAAACACCTCAACAGGTATTTTGTCAATTCCTGGAACCTTGTTTTTCACCAATTCCTTCAGTGCCGACTTGAACTTCTCCCTTCAACACCATCAGTTCTTGATCATATGCTATCTCCTAAACCAGTTGCACATCAACCAATTCTTTTTGGTACAGTGATTCTGTATATTTCTCCCATCTTCTTTTGATGCTTCCTGCATTGCTCAATAGTTTGCCCATAGAATTCTTCAGTGTTACAACCTGAGGCTTGGGTTTTTTTCTTCAGTTCTTTCAGCTTAAGGAATGCTTAAGTTTTCTAACTTTTAGTTTTTTAACTCCAGGTCTTTGCACATTTCATTGTAATGGTTTACTTTGTCTTCTCCAGCTGCCCTTTGAAATCTTCTGTCCAGCTCTTTAACTTTATCATTTCTTCCATTTACTTTAGCTACTTCCCATTCAAGAGTAAATTTTGGAGTCTTTTCTGACATCCATTTTGGTCTTTCCTTCACTCCTGTCTTCCTAATGACCTTTTGCTTTCTTCATGTATAAAGAAAGAGCCAAAGTACAAGTTTGAGTATATTCCACCTGAATTTAGAGAATCTCTGAATAGATTTGATGCATTGACCACCAGTGACAGAAGACCAGATGAGATGTGGGATGACATCCAGGACACCATACATAAAGAAAGCGAAAAGTCCTTAAAAAGACAAGAATGACCTTGGTAAATCACTTTAACTTCTCTTGGACCTGTTTCTTATAACCTGAAATTGTAGACATTATATTCTCTAATGCATAGGATTGTTGTGAGGATTCATGGTAAGCTTGCTCTGGTGCTCAGGCACCCTCCAAGTGCTTTGGGTGAATTAGCTCATTTAACTCTTAGAAAATTCTGTCTAAAGTATTGAAAAGACAATGCATTAAAATGTACTTCATAATTGGTAAGGCCGGGTGAACGTGTGGTATGATCATGCTCCACATAGTAGAAAAACATGTATTTGTGATTTGACTCTATTTCTTCCTTATACCTTACATGATTAGCCTGTTGTAGTTTAGCAAACTCCTACATATGTATTGACCAAGGTTATATAACTGAAAAATAGAAACATTAGGATTTGGATTTTTCACCTAGATCACTGATCTTTCCACTATATTCAACTGGTTCTTGATTCATTGCAAATTGTAGTCTGTTTGAACCCAGCTGTCTCGATTCCTTGCTCTGCAAAGTGTGATCCATGGATTTATGTCATCAGCTTCACCGAGACCCAGAAAGTATTCAGAGTTTAGAATGTGACACTGCCTCAGAAACCCAAGTAGGGGTCGCTATGAGTCGGGCTGACCCGACGACACATAACAACAACAACAAATACACATTCTATAAGTAAGTATGGTTTCTGGGAGTGGAGAATGTTTCTTCTAGGGCTAAATATCAATCCTGGACATATGAAATATGTGGATATAATCACTAAAGTCCTTCAAACTTGCTAAAATGTGACCTTGTAATTCCGGACTTGAGGATGTATTTCCTAACAGAGTAGCTCACTGCTTTTCCAGCTACTGTTGCTTTTACATTTTAGAGGAGGCAGGAGACATAAAACACCCTTTGGGGGACTCTTACATACTTGACATCTTAATAATCCCATTAATGTCACTAGTTGTCTTGCATTTGAGTCCTGTTCTGTTCAATGAATTTAGCCTTGGTCCATTTCACTTCATATGTCATCCCTTAACCTCTCATTTATCTCACCAGCTCTGAGGTTGAATAGCAGATTAATACATTTTGCTTTTCCTCCTGTCTCTTGATCATCCTGTACCAGAGGCAGAAAGAGGGGCCAGCTCTGCTACCTGGATGTAGCACCAGCAAAAGGTTTCCTGAGACTGAAACGAATTTAAAATGTGCTTTTTAAAAAAAAAGTTAGATTTTTTTCCTCCTTCTTTTCCTGGTTTCAATGAGAAGATCGCCCCCTGGTGGAAAAGATCTGTCAGCTCACATGAAAACCAGAATCCCGCTTTGCTATTTCAGGTAAATAATACTCTGAATTCTTTTCCTTCAGTTTATATGAATTATAGTGACCTGAACAATCATAATTGCATTCACAATATGTCAGATTCAGCAAAAAACAGAATTCTCAAATTTCTCCAATTGCTCTGGGAATATCCTCAAATATAAGGACAGGGACTTTCTTAGTTTTTGTGTAGCAAATTACCATTTGCCTAGCATGGTTGAGGAGGTGTGAACTCTAATTAGTAGGTTATCACACAGTCACTGGTATAGCTTAAACTGAGTAATCATTTTGCTAAAGATTAGTACACAGTATTAATGGAGCACATAGCTAATACTTACATGACATGTACTTTTAGGTATATTAATTCATTTAGTTCCCCCTATGAGATTAGTGCCAGCTTCACAATCCTTTAGGCTGGCACAGGACCAGGCAGTGGTTCATTCTGTTGTACATGGAGTTGGAGCTGTCTTAACGGCACCTAACAACAACAACTACTACTACTACATGACATAGGAGCTCTGGTAGCATAGTGGCTAAAGCACTTGACTGCTAACCAGAAGGCTGGCGGTTCAAACCCACCAGCCACTCCTCGGAAAGAAGGTTGGACAATCCTACTTCCGTAGTGATACTGCCTCAGAAACCCAAGGAGGGGTCACTATGAGTCGGGCCGACTCGAAGGCACATAACAACAACAGCAACAAGTGCAGGTGAGAGGGCACTCTGGTGGCATAGTGCCTAAGGCATTTGACTGCTAACCAGAAGGTTGGTGGTTCAAACCCACCAGCCACTTGCAGAAGAAAGACTGGGCAATCTATTCCATAAAGATTTACTGCCTGGGAAACCCAAAGGGGGTCACTATGAGTCAGAATCCACTTGATGGCAGTGAGTTTGGTTTTTGTTTTTTGTGCAGGTGAGAAAACTGAGATGTGCCACACAGCTAGCAAATGATAGGGCTGGAATTTAAACCTCGGCAATTGGGCTCCAATACTGGACAGTGTAAATGGTTAATGAGCTCAGCTGCTAATGAAAAGTTTGGAGGTTCAAGTTCACCCAAAATCACTTCAGAAGAAAGACCTGAAAACCCTAAGGAGCACAGTTCTACTCTCACAGACATGGAGCTACCAGGAGCCAGACTCTACATGAAGGCAAGTGTTGTTTTAGGGGGAAAATAAGGCTCCAGAGGCCGTGTGGCTAACCCCATGCTAAACAGCCTTACAATTCACAGCACGGTTCCGGATGCCACACCATCTCTCTTCCAAAAATTGCTGCTTGTCATGCTGTGCTCCAATGTAGATGTTGTAAGAGATTGGCAATAACCTACGACAGACTGACACTTTTTTCTCTCCTTGTGCCTTCCATTCTAACCTCACCACTCTAATGCCTATCTGAGCATTGCATATATCAGGGGTACAATAAATACCACTAATAAATATTATTTGAATCAAGGAACTTAGATTGTCCCATCTTTTTCAAAATTCTTAGTTCTTGGTTCATTTGCCATTCACGTCTGCATCCTACACAACCAAAATCTGGTTACTCGCTTGTTTAATTTGGGATGACATATAAGATTCTTCACACATGGTAGTCTCGCACATAGCCCACCCAGACCAAAACAAGCCTGACCAATTCAATAAGGGGGGCTACGTATCTGATTTCATCCACTTGAGGCAATTTTTCTTATTCATATAAAATGAACCAGGTCCACATATCTACATAAAATGTCTTAAAAGGGGTGTTTTGACACTGGGCTTTAAGAAAGGCATAAAAGGATTTATTAAAATTACTAAACACCCACTCCAGAATGAGGCCTATCCATAACAAACTATAATAACATCCTGTGGTCAGCCTCACAAGAGTGCCTAGGGAAGCATTCCTCAGCCTGAAACCCCCCTTTTGTGAGTGTATGTTCCTGTGAGTGCAGTTGAGATGCTTGGTTTTGGTTTTATGTTCTTATGGACTTGCACATCCACCTGGAGCTTGGCTCTCTGTCTTTCTCACCTGACTGCTTCATGACTTTGATTTCTGAGGGAGTCTGGTCTCTTTTTGGGGAGGAAAAATAATTTCCTGCTTGTTGCTGGTTGTTGTCCAGCTGGCATCTGACTCATGGCAACCCCATGCACAATGCAAAGAAGTATTGCCCAGTCCCGTGCCATCCCCCTGAGCAACTGGGGCTTGGATCATTGTGATCCATACGATTTTCACCAGCTGATTCTGGGAAGTGAATCACCAGGCCTTTGTTCCTAGTTCATCTGTGTCTGGAAGCTCCACTGAAACCAGTACAGTATCATAGCAACATGCACACCTCCTCTGGCAGGTGGCTGTGGCTGACACGAGGTACATTGGCCACTCCACTGAAACCTGTACAGCATCACTGCAACACGCATGCCTCCTCTGGCAGGTGGCTGTGGCTGACATGAGGTGCATTGGCCGGGAATCATACCAGGGTCTTCTGCATGGAAGGCGAGAATTCTGCCCCTGAACCATCCCTGCCCCCATTTCCTATTCAAAGAACAAAAATGAAGTATCACATTACACAGAAACATAGACATTTAACATCTCTCTTGCCGTACTGTTTAATCACTTCACACTTGACATTGTGGGTTTCCCTGGCCCACTGCTCAGTATGCAGTAAGCATTAATACATGATGTTGGTTGCTGCACACATCTGGGAGCACACCACAAACCTGTTCTGTTTTTATATAATGATTTCCTGGGAATCAGTGAAACTCCTGAACTGGCTCCAGTACTCTCTCTTTGAGAATATACTTTAAAAATATTTTTGAGGATATGATAAAGAGGGTATCACAGTTGGCTGAGAAAAATAACATTGCTTCAAAAGACAGCCTAATATATCTAATAACACAGGCACATGACTTTGTTTTTAGATCAAATATCAATGGTGCAGAAATCTTGCTTTTCCTTGCTTCTAATAAGATAAATTTTTATATGGTTTGGTTTGTTTTCAGTAAATCTAGAACAGGAAAGGGAAAGCACTTCACTTAACAGTACAATTTTGAGACATGAAATTTTATACACATGCAAAAAATGAAATTCTAATAATTGTCAAGCCTAAAATATTGATATAATTAGCATAGGCTTTAATTAAGTCTCCTTTTTTTCCTAAGGGGGGGGGGGAATACCATCTGCATTCATCCAAAAGCACAGGGAGGGTTGAAATCAGACCGTCTGAGTGTTTTGGACACAAAAGAAACCTTTGAAAACTCTGATTTGAGCATATGAGTGTCAGGAACCCCCAGAACAGAGCCAGTCCCAAACGTGAGACAGTGTCTCCATTCAGAGGGCATCAATGTGCCTCTTTAAGGGTTTTTCAGAATCCCAGGAAATTGTGATTACATGGCATTAGCTTTTCATTTTCTAAAGAATGGATGAAAAGCATGAAAGTCCACTGAACAATGTGAAGAAAAGTAATTTTGGTTTTGGTAAACTTCTACTGTTCTCTGACATATACTAGACAGAAAATGCCTTTAAGATGCCACACAATTGCAGCTCCGTGGTACCAACGCTGGAGAGATTACAACCTTATTCAGGCTGAAAAAGACCCCCAAATGTTCATTGTTCTCCCTGAACAGTCACTTCGTCAAGGATTGTATTCATTCTAGTAATATCATGAATTTATTTTCCTTGCCCTGTTAGATGCTCTTATTTTTCCATGCAAGTAACCTTAATTCAGGATTTGGGGGGAAAGTATTTCCAAGTAAATAAGTAGATTTTCATGGAAATTTACTTCATCTGGTTGACTTTACATTGATTATACAGAGGAAAGTACCCAGTATTCTATTGTATCACAAATTGTGGAAACGACATGGACCTGACTATATTATGTATTACCAATAATATTTCCTGAATATCAATAAAAGCACCAAGAATACAACCCTAAGGAGGTTGACGTGAACCTAATGGTCCTGACAAGATTTAGATAAGAAACCAAAGTAGAAGTTACAAAATAGTTAGAGCAAGCTAAGGATTGGAGCTCCCAATACCCATACCCTTTTATCGATTCAGTGTATTGGGAATTTACCAAAGGATATTTATAAAGTTTTATCAAAAACCTCAAAGTCTCTAAACAAGTGCCTCTCAAATTTTAATATGCATAACAATTTCTCAGAGAGATGTCTACTTATTAAAGATGCAGATTCCCAGGACATTCTCAGAGAGCACGATTCATTACATCTGGGGTGGGGCGTAGGAACCAGCATGTTAACAAACATACCAGATGATTCTAATGTAAGGGTCTGTGGTAGATTCTTTAAGAAACATCACTTAACCCTTTTTACCCACTTATAATACCCACGTACTATTATGGAACCTTGGGAAGTGAATCACACGTTCCGGGGCAGAATACTCACCTTCCATGCACGAGACCCTGGTATGATTCCCAGCCAATGCACCACATGTCATCCACCAGCCATCTGTCAGTGGAGGTGTGCATGTTGCTATGATTCTGTACAGGTTTCAGTGGAGCTTCCAGACACAGATGAACTAGGAAGAAAGGCCTCGTGATCTACCTTGAAGACTAAGATGTGCCTAACCCAACCCATGGTATTTTCAATTGCCTCATATGCATGTGAGAGCTGGACAATGAATAAGGAAGACCAAAGAAGAGTTGATGCTTTTGAGCTGCGGTGTTGCCAAAGAATGCTGAAAGTAGCGTGGCCTGCTAAAAGAACTAACAGATCTGTCCTGGACGAAGTGCACCTGGAATGATCCTTGCAAGCAAGTATGGCCAGACTTCATCTCACCTACTTTGGTCATGTTGTCAGAAGGGCCCACTCTCTGGAGAAGGATGCCATGCTTGCTAAAGTAGAGGGTCAACAAAGGAGGGGAAGGCCCTCAACAAGATGGATTGACATGGTGGCTGCAGCAATGGGCTCAGGTATAGTAGGGATCATGAGACTGACACAGGACTGGGCAGTGTTTCGTTCTGTTGCACTTAAGGTGACTATGAGTTGGTGATGACTCAATGGCACATAACAACAACAACACTGAACCTTGACATTGTTTCATATTGTTAAATTATTTTAGTCGTCTTACTGAGAGATTAATTTGTCTCAAAGTTCTGGACAAGTAATTGCTTTGTCTTGTTTTGTTTCTTCTTATCTACATAGTCATAATGATCAGAGTGGCCCAATGGTCACCTATTATCACTTGGCTGGGAGAGGTGAAGGGTATACATTTTAGCAAAACCTTATCACTTCAGGTATCCTGAAAAAATTCAAGTTAGAGTGGGATTTCCTAGACTGTACATTTGTTTATTCTGCAGTAATAGAGAACAAATCAAAGTGGTTTAGCAGGTATAATATAATCAACCTCTACAATGAGATCTGCTGTGAGCAGCCAATGAGTTGAATTGAGGCAATATTGTTCGGGGTGTGACCTGATTCCAACATATATAGAAGAACTCTGGCAAAGCTCTCTGTTTTGCTCAGTCTATATCCCGCATCTGGCTTGTCATCATCTGACCTCTGGTTCTTGGACTTGAACCAGTGGCCTACCATGTTGCCTGCTGATCTTGGAATTGTTGCCTTTGCAGCCTATGAGCCCATAGCCTGCCATCTTACCTGCTAATCTTGGATTCGTCAGCCTCTGAAGCTAGCAGCTTGCTGGACTGCCTGCTGATCTTGGGTTCATCAGCCCCTACAGCTATGTGAATTAGGAGAAGCCTCTAGCTTGATCTCTGACCCATGGACTTGGGACTTGCCAGCCTCAAAAACTGCAAGCAAAGGCATTTGACTGTGTTGATCATAACAAATTGCAAAGAAAGGGAATTCCAGAACATTTAATGAGGAACCTGTATATAGACCAAGAAGCAGTCATTCTAACAGAACAAGAGAAACTGCATGGTGTACAATCAGGAAAGGTATGGATCAGGGTTGTATCCTCTCACTATACTTATTCAATTTGAGCAAATAGTCTGAGAAACTGGACTATATGAAAAAGAATGTGGCATCAGGGTTGGAGGAAGATTCATTAACAGCCTGGAGTATGCAGATGACACAACCTTGCTTGCTGAAAGTAAAGAAGACTTAAAGCATTTATGGATGAAAACCAAAGACTACAAATTTCATTACGGATCATACCTCAATGAAAGATAATAAAAATCCTCAGAACTGATCAATAAGCAACATCATGATAAACAGAGAAAAGAGTGAAATTGTTAGGGATTTTATTTCACTTAGATCCACAATCAATGCCCATGGAAGCAGCAGTTAAGAAATCAAACAATTTATAGGTATTACACTGGGCAAATCTGTTGCAAAAGACCTCTTTAAAATGTTAAAGAGCAAAGATGTCACTTTGAAGTCTCAGGTGTGCCTGACCCAAGCCGTGGTATTTTCAATTGCCGCGTATTGCATGTGAAAGCTGGACAATGAATAAGGAAGACCGAGAAAGAGTTGGTGCTTTTGAATGGTGGCATTGGTAAAGAATACTGAAAATACCATGGATTACCAGGAGAAGAAACAAATATGTCTTAAAAGAAGTACAGTCAGAATGCTCCTTAGAAGTGAGAATGTCCAAACTTCATCTCATTCACTTTGGTCACTCCTTGGAGAAGGATATTATGCTTGGAAAAATAGAGGATCAGTGGAAAAGGGGAAGACCTTCAATAAGATGGATTGACACAGTGGCTGCAATGATGGGCTCAGAGTGAAGATTGTGAGGATGGTGCATGACTGGGCAGTGTTTCGTTCTGTTGTACATAGGGTCACTATGAGTTGGAACCAACTCAGTGGCACCTAACAACAGCATAACAAACAACTGCATGAGCCATTTCCTTGAGATAAATTTCCTTCAAAAAATAAATATATATATATATATGGGAGCTCTGGTGGTATAGTGGTTAAGGCAATTGAGTGCTGACCAAAAGGTCAGTGGTTTGAACCCACCAGCCACCCCATGGAAGAAAGATAGGACAGTCTGCTTCCATAAAAATGTGTAGCCTCATGAGGGTCGCTATGAACAGTGAGTTTGGGTTTTTCTGGTACATATATATAAACTTCACCAGTTTTGTTTCTCTAGAGAACCCAGCTTAAGACATGTGAATACTTTTTTTTTCCTCCCACCTAAAATCACTTATTTAACATTATTGCAAACAATCAGTCTGAGCACTTGCCCTCTCCCTTATCCCTAACTCCTCAGTACTGGAAGCTAAAAATGTCAGTGACTAGCTATAATGCCTAAAGTTCTGTGTCAGTTTGGCCAGGCTTCGATTCTTAGTGGTTTGGCAGTTTTGATGTAGTCATCCCCCATGATATGATCTGATATAACGTAGCCAACTCCATGATGAGAAGAGAGTTTCCTCAGGGGTGTGGCCTGCTTCCAATATATATATGGACATTCTGACAAAACTCTCTGGCTTTTTGTTTAATCTGACTCATCATCATCTGACTTCCATTTCTTTGGATTTGAACCAACAAGACATTTTGTTGTGGTTAGGTGCCATTAAGTCAGCTCTAACTGACAGCGATCCTATGTACAACAGAAAAAACACTGCCTGGTCATACATCATCCTCACAATTCTTGCTATACTTGAAGACATCACTGCAGTCACTATGTAAATCCATCTTGTTAAGGGTCTCTCCCTTTTTCACTGACCCTCCATTTTACCAAGCATATCCTTCTCAAGGGAATGGCCTCTTCTGATAGCATGACCCAATTAGGTGAGACAAAGTCTGGCCATTTTCACTTCCAAGGAGCATTCTGACTGCACTTCCTCTAGGATAGATTTGTTTGTTCTTCTGGCAGTCCATGATATTTTCAGTATTCTTCACCACCAACACAATTCAAAAGCATCAACTCTTCTTTGACCTTCTTTATTCATTGTCCAGTTTTCACATGCATATGAGGCAACTGAAATGACCATGGCTTGAGGCAGGCGCACCTTAGTCTTTAAAGTGATGTTTTCCCTTAAAGAGGTCTTTTGCAGGAGATTTTCCCAGTACCTACCATATTGCCTGCCAATCTTGGGACTGTTGCCTTCACAGCCTGTGAGCCAGCAGACTACTGTATCGCCTGCCACTCTTGGGCTTGTCAGCCCCTGAAGTTACATGAAGCAGGAGAAGCCTCCAGTCTGATTCTGAGCCATGACTTTAGATTTGCCAGCTTCTACAACTGTGTGAACCATTTCTTTGAAATGCACCCATAAATCGAGTCAATGGCAGTGGGATGGCATATGTTGTTATTGTTGTTAGGTGCCATTGAGTCGGCTCTGACTCATAGCGACCCTACATACAACAGAATGAAATACTCTCCAGTCCTGTGCCAGCCTAACTGCTATACCTGAGCCCACTGTATAAATCCATCTTGTTGAGGGCCTTCCCCTTCTACGCTGACCCTCCACTTTACCAAGCATGATGTCCTTCTCTAGGGAATGGTTCCTTCTAACAACATGACCAAAGTAGATGAGATGAAATCTGGCCATTCTTGTTTCCAAGGACCATTCTGGCTGCACTTCTTCCAGGATAGATTTGTTAGTTCTTCTGGCAGTCCATGGTACTTTCAGTATTTTTTACACAACTCAAAAGCATCAACTCTTCTTTGGTTTTCTCTATTCATTGTCTAGCTTTCACACGCATATGAGGTGATTGAAAACACCATAGCTTGGCTTAGGTGCACCTTAGTCTTCAAAGAGACATCTTTGCTCTTCAGCACTTTTAAGAGGTCTTTTGCAGCAGATTTGCCCAGTGTAGTATGTCATCTGATTTTCTGATTGCTGTTTCCATGGATGTGGATTGTGGAACCAAATAATAAGAAATCTTTGACAATTTCAATCTTTTCTCCATTTATTGTGATGCTGCTTATTGGTCCAGTGGTGAGGATTTTCGTTTTCTTTATGTTGAGGTGTAATCCATACTGCAGACTATAGTCTTTAAACCTTATCAGTAAGTTCTTCAAATCATCTTCATTTTCAGAAAGCAAGGTTGTGTCCTCTGCATATGACAGGTTGTTAATGCATCTTTCTCCAATCTTGTTGCCACATCCTTCTTCATATATCCAGCTTCTTGGATTATTTGCTCAGCATACAGATGGAATAAGTATGGTGAAAGGATACAATCCTGACACACTCCCTTCCTGATTTTAAACTATGCATTATCCCCATGTTCTGTTCAAAAGACAGCCTCCTCATGTACAGGTACATGTTCCTCATGAGCACAATTGAGTGTTCTGGAATTCCCATTCTTCTCAATGTTATCTATAACTTGTTATGATCCACACAGTAACACAAGTAAACATCTTGTTATGATCCACATACTCAATAAAACACAAGTAAACATCTTTCTGGTATTCTTGCTTTCAGCTAAGATCCATTTGACATCAGCAATGATATTCCTTGTTCCATGTCCTCTTATGAATCCAGCTTGCATTTCTGGAAGTTCTCTGTCAATATATTGCTGCAAAGATTTTTGAATGATATTAAGCAAAATATTACTTGCATATGATATTAATGATATTGTTCAATAATTTCCACATTCTGTGGGATCACCTTTCTTTGGAATGGGAAAAATAGGAATCTCTTCCAGTCAATTGACCAGCTAGCTATTTTCCAAATTTCTTGGCATAGACAAGTAAGTATCTCCAGTGCAACATCCATTTGTTGAAACATCTCAATGGATATTCCATCAATTCCTGGAGCCTTGTTTTTTGCCAGTTCCTTCAGTAGCTTTGTCTTCTTCTTTCAATACCATTGGTTCTTGATCATATGCCACCTCCTGAACATTGACCAATTCTTTTTGGTGCAGTGACTCTATGCATTCCTTCCATCTTCTCTTTTGGCATACATATATATAACAAATGTGTCCTGGAGGAAGTGCAGCCAGAATGCTCCTTAGAAGTAAGAATGGCCCAGATTTCATCTCATGAATTTTGGTCATATTGTCAGAAGATACCAATCCTGGAAAAAGATATGCTTGGTGAAGGAAAGGGTCAGCGAAAAAGAGGAAGAATACACACACACACACACACACAGAGTCTTGTATGTGTGTATATCTCTCTCTCTGTATATAGCACACACACAGCCTTGGAAACCCAATAGGGGTTGCTATGAGTCAGAATCAAGTTTCCAAGCCTGTAAATCTTTACAGAAGTAGATTGCCTCATCTTTCTCCCATGGAGCAGCTGGTGGGTTTGAAGCACTGACCTTCTAGTTAGCAGCCAAATGTCTTACCCACTATACCACCAAAGCTCCATATATATATGTTGTTGTTAGGTGCTGTTGAGTCAATTCTGACTCATAGAGACCCTATATACAGTAGAACAAAACAGTGCCCAGTCCTGCATCATGCTCACAATCTTTGCAAGGCTTGAACCATCTGTGTCAATCCATCTTATTGAGGCTCTTCCACCTTTTCACTTACCCTCTACTTTACCAAACATGATATCTTTCTCTGGGACAGGTCCCTTCTGATAATGTGACCAAATTACGTGAGATGAAGTCTGGCCATTCTTACTTCTAAGGGGCATTCTGGCTGGACTTCCTCCAGGATAGATTTGTTTGTTCTTCTGGCAATCCACGGTATTTTCAGTAATCCTTGCCAACACAATTCAAATGCATCAATTCTTTTTCCATCTTCTTTATTCATTACCCAGCTTTAACCTGCCTATGAGGCTATTAAAAATACCATGGGTTGAATGAAACTAAATGTACGTGTGACGTTGAATGTAAAACAAGCTCTTAAAAAAAAAAAAAAAATACCATGGGTTGAGTCAGGCACACCTTAGTCTTCAAAGTGACATCTTTGCTCTTTAATACTTTAAAGTAGTCTTTTGCAGCAGATTCTCCCAGTGCAAAACATCATCTGATTTTTTTTACAGCTATTTCCATGGGCATTGATTATGAATCCAAGTAAAATGAAATCCCTGACAACTTCAAACTTTTCTCCATTTATGATAATGTTGCTCTTGATCCAGTTGCATGGATTTTTGTTTTCTTTATGTTGAGGTGCAATGCATACTGAAGGCTGTAGTCTTTCATCTTCAATAGAAATTGCTTTAAGTCATCTTCACTTTTAGCAAGGAAAATTGTGTAACCTGTATATCATAGGTTGTTAATGAGTCTTTCTCCCACAATCTTCAAATGTACAGTTCAGTAACTTTAAATATGCCCATCATGTTGTTCAACCATTACCCTTATCCATTCCAAATTTTTCCATCACCATTAACAGAAGCTCAGTGTCCCCTAAGCTTATTGAGTTATTGTTGTTGTTGTTGTTATGTGCTGTCCAATCAGACCCGACTCATAGCGACTCCTCCTTGGGTTTCCGATTGAGTTATTAAGGAGTAAAATATGATATTGTATAATCTCTATTTTCTTTAATTTCCAGGTAAATGAGTGCTAACCAGCAAGTCATAGCTAGCTAGGACTTGTTGTTCTGCATATCACTTCTCCATTAATGGCTTTCTGTCCTCAGTTTGAACACGGGTCATTTATACACAAAGGAAATTTAACTAGATATTCTTAGAATTTCCATATAAGTCAGTAAAGGGCATACTTTGTTTTATGATGTGATGTGATGTAAAGTTTTATTTATTTATTTATTTAGGAAATTATTTGAATAAAATGTAAGGCTTTAGAAAACTCTATAGAGCTCCAATATCTTCTCCCTACTTTTTAAACAAGCAACATGTCTAAGATACTGTGGTGGTTTCGTTTGTGTGTCAACTTTGCTGGGCTTAGTTGGGTGGCTGGCCAGCTGAATGTAGTTATTCTCCATGGTGAGACTGGTAATTAACTCCATGGTGGAATCTATTGGACCAGCTGAGTAGCTGCCTTGGGTATGTGGTCTGCTTCCCATAGAAAGAAGAAAGAAACAGCTTTGTGAATTGTCTCCAGCCTATGGCACGCTTGCACCTTGCATGTAGCTGTGTCATTGTTCAGCAAACTGCCATGCTTTGCCAACCCTGGGACTTTCAAGAGACTTGAATTAAGCCTCCTGTGTGGTTTGGTAACATCGGGACTGTGCCTTTTTACTTGTCATCCTTGGGTTTGTCAGCCTCAGCAGCCAGCAGCTGAGTGAAGAAAAGCCTCCAGTTTCAGTGGGCTGGGAGCAGAAGGCAGAGCTGCAACTCAAGGTTGAGGGGCTTTCACCCAGGCCCTAGAGCCTGGCACTTTAAACATGGACTTAAAGCCTCCAAATTGTAAAAATAAACTCCTGTTTGTTAAAGCCAACCCATTTGTGGTATATTCTTGTCAGAGTGGCACTAGGTAACCAGAACAGAATATGGTACCGAGAGAGTGGGGTGCTGCTCTGACAGATACCTAACATGTGGGAACAGGAGTGGAGTGCATCCTTGACCTGATACCCTGGCAGAGAGACCTCCAGCATGCAGCATGAGAGACAGCAGGAGCAGAGCCAAGAGACAAGCATGAGAAATAACAGTAGCAGAGCCCAGAGACTACAATTAAACAGCAAGAGGCTTACCAGCCCATGGAGGAGAAAGCTGGGTGCCATTGAGTAAGAGCTTCCTGGTGGAGTGGGTTGCCTTCAGGCATTAATTGGTAGATGAGATTAGCACGAGATGGAGCAGCAGGTTGGCCAGCCCATGGAGCAAGAAAGCTGAGTGCTTTTGGGGGCAGGAAGATTTCCTGTGGAGTGGGTTGCCTTTGGCATTAATCAGCAGAAGCAGAGAGACCAACGAAATGGGAAGCAGAGCTGCCTCAGCCTCAAAGATAGGACCATGGGCTTTGGGGGTGGAACCACCACAGCCCCCTAGGTTTCAAAGAGCCAGACTTTCACCAACTTGGTTCTGGAGTGTGGGGCTGCTTGCTCATGTGAGCTAGTGGGATGGAGTCAAGCTGCTGCCCAAGAGTGAGGGGGCTGGGCTGCCATCCCCAAGAGGGAGAGGAATGGGACCTGCCAGACCAAGGGGGTGAGGTCGTCACTCAGGCACTAGGGGACCAGAGTCACCCAGTGAAGGAAATCTGTAAAGATACCACTCACTGAAGATCTGTACAGGTGCCAAGTTGACAAAGGGTGGAATTGTGGTGGTTATGTTTGTGTGTCAACTTGGCTGGGCCTGGTTGAGTGGCTGGCCAGCTGAATGTAGTTATTCCCCATGGGTGAGATTGGTAATTATCTCCATTGTGGAATCTATTGGGGCAGCTGAGTAACTACTTTGGCTATGTGTCTGCTCCCCATATATAAGAAACAGCTTTGTGAATGGTCTCCAGCCTAGGAGCTTTGGTGGCATAGTGCCTAAAGCATTTGATTAGTAACCAGAATCTGTGCATCCATGTTCACTGCAACATTTTTACAGTAGCCAAAAGGTGGAGGCCATGGCCATGACAGAGCGAGCAGTAGCAGCAGTGGCGGGGATCCAGGTAAGGGGAGGGACCCAGGCCTTACCCCCAAGAGGCAGGAAAGCAGGGGAAAGAAAAGCCAGGGGTATGGCACAGCAAGCAGCAGCAGAGATCCAGGCAAGGGGAGGGCAGAGAGGTTTCTAACAGCTAAAGGAAACAAACTTGTCTGTCAATTTGTTGTACTGTGGTGGCTTGCATGTTGCTGTGAGGCTTGAGGTTGTGCTACTGGTGTTTCAAATGCCAGCAGGGTTGCACATGGTGCACAGGTTTCAATGCAGCTGACAGACGGAGACAGTCTAGGAAGAAGGAAGAGGCATCCACTTCTCAAAGAATTGGACAGGGAAAACGTTATGAATATTGGTTTTCAGAAATTGGTGTTCAATGCATCAAATCTATTCTTCAGATGGTCTGCAAATTCAGGTGGGATATAATCAAGGTCATATGTTGCCTCTCATGGACTTGTTTTAATTGTCTTCAGCTTCAACTTCAACTTGCATATGAGCAATTGATGGTCTGTTCCAGAGTCAGCTCCTGGTCTTGTTTTGGCTGAAGATATTGAGCTTCTCCATTGTCTCTTTCCACAGATGTAGTAGATCTAATTCCTACGTATTACATCTAGTGAGGTCCATGTTTATAGGCTGCCAGTTATGTTGTATTTGCAATGAATAAGTCCTTGGTCTTGGAAAATTCTATCATGCAATCTCTGGTGTCATTTCTATAACCAAGGTCATATTTTCCAACTACTGATGATTTTTCTTTGTTTCCAACTTTCCCATTCTAGTCACCAGTGACAATCAATACATCTTGATTGGTCAATTTCAGACTGCAGAAATTGGTAAAAAAAAAATCTTCAATTCATCTTTTGCTTTAGTGGTTGGTGGATAAATTAAAATAATATTAGTATTAACTGGTCTTCCTTGTATGTGTATGGATATTATCCAATCACTGACAGCATTGTACTTCAGGACAGATCCTAAAACATTCTTTCTGATGATGAATGCAACACTATTCCTCTTCAATTTGTCATTCCCAGCATAGTAGACCATATGATTGTCTGATTAGAAATGGCCAATAGCAGTCCATTTCAACTCACTAATGCCTAGGAGATCAATCTTTTTCTTGTGTGTGTGTGTGATTTGGGTGAAGATTTACAGAGAAAATTCACTTTCCATACAGCAGTTCACATATACTTTGTCTCATGTCATTGACCACAGCTTACCACAATGCAACAGCTTCCCTCCCACTTCCTTCCCATAGTTACCTCTTCCCAGTGTCCATCCCTCCATACATTCCTGCCCCCTGAGCTGTCTTCCTTTGCATAAGTAGCCCTTCTTTCTCCCATGATTGTTCTCTCCAAGGAGTGTATCTACTTGAGGTAAATGTTCAACTCATATGCCTGTCTTTTGTTTG
>NW_006921763.1:4470741-4479782 GCF_000298275.1 Orycteropus afer afer
GTTGCAGGAAGTGTGGGTGTAGTTGTGTCTTATGGGCACTGTTGTTCTCTCCCATGCAGTTAGACACAAATTACAATTGAATAACCATAAAAAAACTAAAGCCCATGGGCAAAAAACACACCATGTAATCATACAGGAACAGTAACCAAAAAAAGAAAAAAGGGGGAAAAAAGAAGAAAAAACAAGAAAACCTGCAATATCTGGGGATAGGGCACTTTTCAGTCTTGCAGATCCCGAGTGTCCTTTAGGAGATCAATCTTTATGTGTTCTATTTCATTTTTGACAACTTCTAATATCCTAGATTCATACTTCATACATTCCATGTTGTGATTATTAATGAATGTTTGCAGCTGTTTCTCCTCATTTTGAGTTGTGCCCCATCAGCAAACAGAGGTCCCAAAAGCTTTGTCCATCTATGTCATTAAGGTCAACTCTACTTTGAAGAGGCAGCTCTCTTCCACCGTCATATTTTAAGTGCCTTTCAACATGAGAGACTCATCTTCTGGCACAGTATCAGACAATGTTTCAGAGCTATTCATAAAGTTTTTCAGTGATATATCAGACAGTATTTCATTGCTATTCATAAGATTTTCACCGGCCAGGTTTTTCAGAAGTGGATGGCCTCTTCCTGCTTTCCAGTCTGTCCTAGTCTGGAAGCTCTGCTCAAACCTGTCCACCATGGGCAACTGTGCTGGTATTTGTAGTACCAGTGGTAAAGCCTCCAGCCTCACTGCAACATGCAAGCCACCATAGTATGACAAACTGACAGATGAATGGTGGCAAGTATTACGATGAAATATGCAAAGACCTGAAGTTAGGAAACCAAAAGGGGAGAATACACTCAGCATTTCTCCAGCTGAAAGAAATGAAGAGAAACTCAAGCCTCAAGTTGCAATACTGAAGAATTCTATGGGCAAAATAATAAATGATACAGGAAGCCTCAAAAGAAGATGGAATACATAGTCACTGTACAAAAAAGCACTGGTTGATATTCAAATATTTCAGGAAGTAGCTTATGATCAAGAACCAATGGTATTGAAGAAAGAAATCTAAGCTGCACTAAAGGAATTAACAAAAAAACAAGGCTCCAGGAATTGACAGAATACCCACTAAGATGTTTCAACAAATGAATGCAGTGCTGGAGGTGCTTATTTTTTTATGCCAAGAAATATGGAAGACAGTTACCTGGCCAACCAACTGAAAGAGATCCATATTTGTGTCTATTTCAAAGAAAGGTGATCCAACAGAATGTAGAAATTGTGACACAATATCATTATCATCACACACAGATAAAATTTTACAGAAGATAATTCAAAAAACAGTTGCAGCAGTATATTGACAGAGAACTTCTAGAAATTCAAGCCAGATTCAAAAGAGGACATAGAATCAGGGATATCATTGCTGATGTCAGATGGATCTTGGCTAAAAGCAAAGAATACCACAAAGATGTTTACCTGTGTTTTATTGACTATGCAAAGGCATTTGACTGAGTGGATTATTACAAATTATAGATAACATTGCAAAGAATGGGAATTCCAGAACACTTAATTGTGCTCATGAAGAGCCTGTACATAGACCAAGAAGTTGTCATTGCAACAGAAGAAGGGGATACTTCATGGTTTAAAATCAGAAAGCGTGTACATCGGGAAAGTATCATTTCACCATACTTAATCTGTTTGCTGAACAAATAATCCAAAAAGTTGGACTATATGAAGAAGAACACAGCATCAGGATTGGAGAAAGATTCATTAACAACCTGCATTGCAGATGACACAACTTTGCTTGCTGAAAGTGAAGACTGGAAGTACTTATTGATGAAGATCAAAGACTACAGCCTTCAGTATGGATTACACCTCAACATAAGGAAAACAAAGATCCTCTAAACTGGAATATTAAGCAACATCATGATAAATGGAGAGAAGCTTGAAGTTGTCAGGGATTTCACTTTACTTGGATTTACTATCAACACCCATGGAAGCAGAAGTCAAGAAATAAGATGTTATATTGCACTGAGCAAATCTGCTGCAAATTTTAAGAAAGTTTAAAGTTTAAGAAACAGAGATGGCACTTTGAAGGCTAACGTGTGCCTAACTCAAGCCATGATATTTTCAATCACCTCATATGCATGTGTTTTTTTCGCTCGTTTGTTTGAAGAAGAATTGATGTCTTTCAATTGTGTTGATGAAGAATACTGAAAATCCAATGGACTTCCAGAAGAATGAACAAATCTGTCTTAAAAGAAGTACAGCCAGAATGCTCCTTAGAAGTGAGAATATTGACAGACTTCGTCTCACTTACTTTGGTCATTCTATCAGAAGAGACCACTCCCTGGAGAAGGATATCATGCTTGGTAAAGTAGAGGTCCAGCAAAAAAGGAGAAGACCTTCAACAAGATGGATTGACACAGTTATTGCAACAATGGGCTCAAGTATAGTAAAGATTGTGAGGATGGTGCAGGACCAGGCTGTGTTTTGTTCTGTTGTACATACGGTGCCAACTTGATGGCACCTAACAACAACAACATATTTTGTTATGTTAATTACATGATTAAATTAAGTATTTCAGATATATTGAGTTAAGTGAAATAAGTTATTAAAGTTAATTTCATATGTTACTTTTTAAATGTGACTACTAGGCAATTTTAAACTACGTATGTGGCGTATATTTCTGTTGGACAGAAATGACCTATACCCTACTTTAAAATGCTTCAATACAGGCATTATGTTACATTTTTAAAAGAAAAAAACCCAACTAACTCCTATCAAGTCAATTGCAACTCATAGCAACCCCCATAGTGTTCCCGAGGTGGTAAATCTTTATGAAAGCGGATTGCCCCATCTTCCTTCTATGGAGTGGCTGGTGGGTTTGAACCTCCAACCTTCTGATTAGCAGTCAGATGCCTTAGGCATTGTGCCACTAGAGCTCCTTGTGTTACATATATGTGTTTGTTAATTTTAATATACACTCTATAGGTAGATAATTGAAAGTCAACTTTCTGGAGATGGATTTTACAAACATTTCAACTATCTTTATCTCCAGTCAATAGCAGAGGACTTATGAGGTGGGCAGTATTATTGTTCCAAATATGTGCAGCCATATTTGGAATCCCTCTCTATTGGAGAATTATACTCCCCCTGCCCCAGTCTTGGTCATGTGACTTTCTTTGGCCAATGATATGAGTGGCAGTGACTCATACCATTCTGGGCAGACTCTTTAAAAGCTATGACATGGTCTATTAAGACTCTTGTCACAAGATCAGTATGTTCCATACAAGGACTGTTCCTTCAGCCTGTGTCCCTGCAGAGCCACAGCTGACCTTGAGGGGTATGTAACATGATAAGAAAACTTCCTCCAGAAGGTGGCCAAAAAATAAGGAAAGAGAGCAGATAGTATAGCATCTGTTTTCCCATCAGCCCTGCAATTCAGTATATGTTCTTCCAATTTAGTAGGTCAGGGCCAGGAGTTTATGGAACTCTTTGGAGAGACTTTGTGAAACTCTAGGTAGAAATCCTATGAGACAGACCCTGTTGTGGTCACTGTTGTTTTCCCAGCACAAAACATAGTGCCTGACACATATTAGGAACTTAACAAATATTTGTTGAATACATGAATGAAGGCTGTTTTGGTTACCTCTGTGCTGCACTAACAGAAAATACCACAAACGGGATAGCTTTAACAAACACGAGTTTATTCTCTCACAGTTTTGGAGGTTAGAAGTCCAAGTTCCAGGTGCCAGGTTCTAGGGGCTGGGTGAAAGGCCCTCAACCTTGGGCTTCAGCTCTGCCTCTTGCTCCCAGCCCACGGAAGCTAGAGGCATCTCTTCCCTCAGGAAGCTGCGAGCTGCTGAGGCTAACAAACCCAAGGACAACAAGTGAAAAGGCGTAGTCCCAATATTACCAAATCACACAGTAGGCCATTAATTCAAGTCCATTAAAAGTCCCAAGATCAGCAGGGCAACAAGGCAAGCTGCTGAACAACAATTTGGCTATGTGCAGGATTCAAGCATGCCATCAACTGGAGACCTTCCTCAAAATTGCTTCTTACATGCTGGAAGCAGCCCACATCATTAAAGCTGCTACTCAGCTGCACCAGTAGATTCCACCATTGGAGTTAATTACCAGTCTCACCATGAGGAATAACTACATCCAGCTGCCCAGCCATTCAACCAGGCCCAGCCAAGTTGACATACAACCTTAACTACCACAAAGACCAAAGGATTTGAGGAACTCAAAGTCCATACACTTGGGGACATTGTATTTTTCAAAAAAGCTATCAAGCTTCAATTTTGATTTGGCCAGAGGGAAAAAAGAAAATAGAGATGTTTTGAAAAATTTTTTTAACCCTGGCTTCTTCCCTGGGGGATTGCTGCAGAATGGCAACCTCCCTGATTGAAGGTTCAGCTGCTGCGGAGGCAGCCCACCCCACATGCCTCCTTTTTTCTAAACTTCCATCAACATTCCCACTGGTTACTGCTTCAGATCTAGATGTGCTCATGTAGACCTTAATTAACTACAAAGTGGGGACACAAGTGCCTAGAGAGGAGTGGTACCTTCTGAGTAGTACACCATGCTAAAGAGCTTGACTGTGACCCTGGAGACCCTAGAAAGCAAGTAAGCTCCAGGACAGCAGGGCTCCCATTTGCCTTATTACCTATCCTCTCCTCAATGTCTGATATTTTGTGAGTGCTCCCTCAATATTTACTGAATAAATGCATACATGCATATACACATGAATGAATGCTGAAATGGAATGAAATGTAAGGAATAGGTCCTTACGACTGATGTGCATTTAATTTTTATATTATACACTCACCTGGCAGTCTTTGAGCCTATGTTTACAAGCTGATCTTATCAAGCTTGTGATCAGAGACCAATATATGTTTATTGCTATAAAAATGATTTTGATGCAGAGGATAATTTCTAATGGTATTTAAAACTGGCAGATAAATTCATTGCCCATAATCTCAAAAGGATCAGAATTTCATAGTAATGTATTCTAGTGATTTATATTCAGTTTCATGGCATTTTTTCAAGCTTCTATTGGACTATTTTAAAAATAAATCTGAATTTTATATTTTGAAAAAAGGTGACATTACTATTGAATTTTGTTTTTCATAAACTTATATAAATTTTTTAATTATCTAGAAATAGTAAGAAAACAATAAATACGCTTCTTTGAAGCTACCATAACACTTAAATCTCCATTATATCCAAAAATTATATTAAAGGCAATAATATGCACATGATTATTTTTAGTTACCTAGTGCTGGCTCTGACAGTAATAGACCACAAATGGGATGGCTTTACCAAACAGGAGTTTATTCTCTTACAGTTTTGGAGGCTAGAAGTCCAAGTTCAAAGTGCCAGGTTCTAGGAGCTGGGTGAAAGCCCTTCAGCCTTGGGCTTCAGCTCTGCCTCTTGCTCCTGGCCCACTGAAGCTGGAGGCTTTTCTTCATTCAGGCAGCTACTGGCTGCTGAGGCTGACACGCCCAAGGTTGACAAATAAAATGGCACAGTCCCAATGCTACCAAACCACAAGGTAGGCCACTGATTCAAGCCCTGAAAAAGTCCCAAGACTGGCAGGGCAACATGGTAGGCAGGCTGCTGAACGACTCGGCTACATGCAGGGTTCAAGTGTGTCATGAGCTAGATACTGTTCCCCAAGGCTTCTCCTTATATATTGGGAGCAGACCACATCCCTAAGCTACTCAGCTGCTCACAGTAGATACCACCATGGAGCTGATTACCAGTCTCATCATGGGGAATACTACATCCAGCTGCCCAGCCACTCAAAATCAGCCCCAGCCAAGTTGACACATAACCTTAACTACTATAATTACTTAAAGTATGGAATATCTACCTGGGGAAATATGTAGCCAATTAAAACTATGATATAGCAAATTCTTGTTAAGTTGGTAAGGGAATAGAACAAAATAACAATTTTACATATAACTGATTAGTACAATGTAAGAAAAAAATCAACAAAAAAGTAGTCATTAAAAAAGCCAATGGTTGTCTTTGCAAGGTTGTTCTGTGAATTATTTCCCTCCAATTTCTCCAAATTTTCTAACAAAAGCATATATTACTTTAATAATGAAAAAATTAAAACATAGTAAATCTAATAATTAAAAATAGAAATAAAAATTTCCTTCACTAATGGAGAGAAAATATGTAGATTATAGAGAAATAGATTGCTTTGGATTTTGATCAGGAATATGTTGTTGTTAGCTGTCCTGGAGTCAACCTCCAACTCATGGTGTGCCCATGCATGATGGAACAAAACGCTGCCCAGTCCTGCACCATCCCTGTGATTGGTTGAGAATTAGACCATTGTGATCCATAGGCATTCATTGGCTGATTTTGAAAGGAGATCAACAGACCTTTTAGTCCATCTTAGTGAAGTTCCTCTGAAACCTTTTCAGCATCATAACAAAACACAAGTCTCACTGACAGAAAAGTGATGGTTGTTCATGAGGGACTCAAACCTAGGTCTACTAAATGGAAAATGAGAGTTCTCATCCCTTGCAACACTATAAGGCATCCAGAACTGATGCCTACAAATCCTGTTATATGATACTAAATAAGGTGTTCAATTTTTTTTGTGTGTGATTTGGACATAAGTTGAGAGAAAATTCATTTTCCATTGAATGATTCATGCACATTTTGTTTTGTAACATTCATGGCAATCCCCACAATGTAATAGCACTCTTCCCAATTGTTCCTTGTGTTTGCCTTCATCCTTCTTCACTGCCTTCTTAGCTTTATCCTTGGGTAAATCCTGTTCTTTTGATCTCATATGTTTATTTGTTCCTGGTATTATTGTTCACCTTATAGGCTTGTCTATTGTTTGGCTGAAAGTTGAGCCACAGGGGTTGAGTTCAGTTCCTGCCTTGAAGAGTGTCTAAGGGCCATAGTCTTGGGGTTTCCACCAGTCTTCATCAGATTAGTAAGCCTGGCCTTTTCTATGATTTTGAGTTTTGTTCCATATTTTCTCCAACTCCATATAAGACATCCTATAGTTATCCCTTTCAGAATGGTCATCAATGATAGCTGGGCACCATCTAGTTCTTCTGGGGTCAGTGTCATGGAGGCTAGTGTTTACATGGTCCTTTGGATTTATCTCTGTGCATCTTTGATTTTTTTCACTATTCTTTGCTCCAGTCATGAAAAGACCAATAGTTGTACCTTAGGTGGCCACTCACAAGGTATTAAGACCCCAGTAGCTACTAACCAATACAGGATGTAGAACACTGTCCTTGAGGACTATGTTATGCCAATTGACTTAGTGTCCCCTGAAACTATGGTCCTGAACCCCCATGTCCAGTGACTTTAATCCATCAAAGTGTGTGGTTATGACTAATTCTGCACTCTATAGAGGGCAATCTACTTCTGTAGTGATACTGCCTTGGAAACCCAAGAAGGGGTTGCTATGAATCGGATCCAACTCAATGGCAGTGAGTTTGGTTTTGGTTTTTGGTATATGCCCCTCTATCCGCCACTCTTGTGAAAGTTTGTCATACTGTGGTGGCTTGCATGTTGCTGTGAGGCTGGAAGCTATGACACTGGTATTTCAAATACCAGCAGGATCACTCATGGTGGACAGGTTTCAGCAGAGCTTCCAGACTCAAAAAGACTGGGAACAAGGAAGAGGCCATCCACTTCTCAAAGAATTGGCCAGTGAAAACCTTATGGATAGCAGTGAAACACCGTCTGATATATAACTGGAAAACTTGATGAATAGCCCTGAAATATTGTCTGATGTTGTGCTGGAAGATGAACCCCTCAGGTTAGAAGACACTCAAAATATGACTGGAGAAGGGCTGCCTCCTCAAAGCAGAGTTGACTTTAGTGACGTGGATGGAATAAAGCTTTCAGGACCTCCATTTGCTGATGGGGCATGACTTAATGGGAAGAAACAACTGCAACATCAATTAATAACTGGAACATAGAATTTACAAAGTAAGAATCTGAGAGAATTGAAAGTTATAAAAAATGAAATGGAACACTTAAAGATCAATATCCTAGGCATTAGAGAGCTGAAATAGACCACTATTGGCCATTTTGAATAAGACAATATATGATCTACTATGCTGGGAATGACAAATTGAAGAGGAATGGTGATCCACTCATCTTCACAAAGAATGTTTCAAGATCTATCCTGAAGTACAATGCTGTCAGTGATAGAATAAATCCATATGCCTACAAAGAAGATAAGTTAATACTACTATTATTCAAATTCACTCACCAACCACTAAAGCCAAAGATGAGGAAGTTGAAGACTTTTACCAATTTTTGCAGTCTGAAATTGACCAAATATGCAATCAAGCTGTATTGGTTATCACTGGTGATTGGAATGTGAATATTGGCAACAAGAATCATCGGTAGTCATATAGAAGTGAGAGCCATGACAAGAACAGAGATATGCATACCCATGTTCATCACGGCACTATTTACAATAGCCAAAAGACAGAAATAACCTAGGTGTCCATCAACTGAGGAACAGCTATCCAAACTATGGTATATACACACAATGGAATACTATGCAACCCTAAAGAATAATGTAGAATCTGCAAAGCACCACATAACATATCAATTGAGCATTTTCCTGAGGTAGACACACTCCTTGGAGAGAATTAGCATGAGAGAAAGAAGGGCTGCTCAGGCACAGGGAGACAGTTCAGGGGGTAGGAGTGCATGGCGAGATGGGCACAGGGAAGAGGTAACTATCGGGAGAAAGTGGGAGGGGAGATGTTGCATTGTGCTAAATTGTGGTCAATGTAATGAGACAAAGTGTATGTGAACTGCTGTATGGAAAGTGTATTTGCACTGTAAATTTTTACCCAAACCACACACACAAAAAAAAAAAGAAAAACCACCACATAATGTGGATGAACTTGGAAGACATTCTGCTGAGTGAAATAAGTCAATCACAAAAGGACAAATATTGTATTAGTCCGTTATTGTAAAAGTCAAGGAAATGTTTATCTATAGAAGGACATTTTCTTTGTTGGTTACCAGGGATGGGAGGGGAGGGGAGGGAAT
>NW_006921763.1:4480429-4483078 GCF_000298275.1 Orycteropus afer afer
TAGGAGATCCTGGATAGACAGGGAGAACAATGTGAAACAAAACTCAAAATCATTTGGAAAAAAAAAGTGGGGGGGGGGACCAGGTTTGCTGGCCTGATAGAGCCTGGTGGAACCACTGAGACTGTGGCCCTTAGCTGCCCTTCAGGTCTGGAATTGAACTCACACCTGGGGCTTCCAGCCAAACAATAGACAGGTATATGAGTTAAACATTTACCTGAGGTAGATACACTCCTTGGAAAGAACAAGCATGGGAGAAAGAAGGGATGCTTATGCACAGGGAGACAGCTCAGGGGGCAGGAGTGCATGGAAGGATGGATGCAGGGAAGAGGTAACTATCAGGAGGAAGTAGGAGGGGAGATGTTGCATTGTGGTAAATTGTGGTCAATGTCATGAGACAAAGTGTATGTGAAATGCTGTATGGAAAGTGCATTTGTTCTATAAATTTTCACCCAAATCACAATCAAAAGAAAAAAAAAAAAAGAATCATCGCTAGTCAGAAATACAGCCTTGGTGATAGAAATGACACCAGAGATCACATCATAGAATATTGCAATACCAACAATGTATTCATTGTAAATACCTTTTTTCAACAACATAAATGGTGGATGGATATACACATGGACCTTGCCAGATGGAATACACAGGAATCAGACCGACTTTTCACATCTGTGCAAAGAGGTGATAGACAAGCTCAATATCTTCAGCCAAGACAAGACCAGGAGCTGACTTGGAATGGACCATCAATTGCTCATATGCAAGTTCAAGCTGAAACTGAAGAAAATTTTTAAAAGTCCATGAAAGCCAAGATATGGCCTTGATTATATCCAACTGAATTTAAAGACCATCTAAAGAATAGTTTTGATGCATTGAACACCAATGACAGAAAACAACATGAGTAGTGGGATGACATGAAGAACACCATACATGAAGAAAGCAGAGCTCATTTAAAATATAGAAAATGAAGAAAAGATCAAAATAGATGTCAGAAGAGACTCTGAAACGTACTCTTGAACACAGAGTAGGTAAAGCAAATGGAAGAAATAACAAGATAAAAGAGCTGAACAGAAGATTTCATACAGCAGCTCCAGAAGATAGTCAATAATTATAGTGAAATGTGCAAAGACCTGGAGTTAGAAAACCAAAGGGAAGAAATTTGAAAGAACTGAAAAAAAAGTCAAGTCTTGAGTTGCAATATTGAAAGAGTCTATGGGCAAAATATTGTTGATGCAGGAAGTATCAAAGAAGATGGAAAGAATACAGAGTCAGTGTACAAAAAGGAACAGGTTTATGTTCAACTATTTCAGGAGGTGCATATGACCAAGAACCAATGGTATTAAAGGAAGAAGTCAAAGTGCCCTGAAGGAATTGGCGAAAAACAAACCTCTGGGAATTGATGGGATACTCACTGAGATATTTCAACAAATGGATGCCACGCTGGAGGCACTTACTTGTCTATGCCAAATAATTTGGAAGATAGTTACCTGGCCAACTGACTACAAGAAACCTACATTTGTACCTATTCCAAAGAAAGGTGATCCAACTGAATGTGGAAAGTACTGAACAATATCACACACAAGTAAAATTTTTCTGAAGATAATTCAAAAATGGTTGCAGTAGTATATTGACAAGGAACTTCCAGAAATGCAAGCTGGATTCATAAGAGGATGTGGAATGAAGGATATTATTGCTGATGTCAGATGGATCTTGGCTGAAAGCAAAGAATACCAGAAAGATCAGAAAGATGTGTTTTATTGACTATGGAAAAGCATAAGACTGTGTGGATCATAACAAATTATGGATAACATTGTGTAGAATGGGAACTCCAGATCACTTAATTGTGCCCATGGGGAAGCGGTACCTAAACCAGAAGGCTGTTGTTCAAGCACAACAAGGGAATACTGCATGGTTTAAAGTCAGGAAGGGTGTGCATCAGGGCTATATCCTTTCACCATACTTATTCAAATAATCTGAGAAGCTAGACTATAGGAAGAAGAACATGGCATCAGGATTGGAAGAAGACTCACTGACAACCTGCGATGTGCAGATGACACAACCTTGGTTGCTAAAAGTGAAGATGACGTGAAGCACTTAACTGATGAAGATTAAAAGACTGCAGTCTGCAGTATGGATTTCACCTCAACATAAAGAAAACAAAAATCCTTATAACTGGAGCAATACATAGCTTCATGATATATGGAGGAAACATTGAAGTTGTCAAAGATTTCATATTACTTGGATCCAAAATCAACACCCATGGAAGCAGCAGTCAAGAAATCAGACAAGGGACGGGCAAGATGATGGACTAGGCAGAAAGACTGCACAGACTCTCTTCAACAAAGAAAAGGGAAACCAATTAACACAGACACAGAAGACAATCCTTGACCCCTGAGCCTTGAAGGGAAGGATATAGAAGTGGACTAAATTTCTGCTGTGCATGGGGTCGCTATGAGTCGGAAACGACTCGACGGCACTTAACAACAACAACAACAACAAAATGCCAACTAGCAGAAGAATTTGCATGAAAATACCAAAAAAAGAAGACAGACGGAGCTGCGGTCTGGCAGTGATCCTGAGCAATCCTGATGGCACAGACAGCTTGGAGATTCCCGAGTGGTGGTAGGACCTAAGAATTAACCTAAAAATCACCCT
>NW_006921763.1:4502784-4508445 GCF_000298275.1 Orycteropus afer afer
CTTGAGTTGGTTTCAACTAATAGCTACCCTATATACAAATGAACAAAAAACTTCTTGGTCTTACATCATTCTCACAATCCTTGCTATGCTTGAGTCCATTGTCTCAGTTACTGTGTCAATCCATCTCATGGACGGTTTTCCCCTTTTTCACTGACCTTCTACTTTACTAAGCATGATGTCCTTTTCCAAGAAATGGTGCCTTCTGACAACATGACCAAAATAGGTAAGATAAAGTCTGCTTCTTAGGAGCATTCTGGCTGTACTTCTTCCAAGACGGATTTGTTCATTCGTCTGGCAGTCTGTGATATTTTTCAGTATTCACTCCCAATGTCACAATTCAAAGGCATCAACTTTTCTGTGGTCTACTTTATACACTGTCCAGTTTTCACATGAGTATGAGGTGATAGAGAATACTGTGGCTTGGGTTGGGCACACCTTAGTCTTCAAAGTGACTTCTTTGCTTTTGCACATGTTAAAGAGATCTTTTGCAAAAGATTTGCCCAGTGCAACACACTATCTGATTTCTTGACTGCTGCTTCCAGCGTGATGATTGTGGATCCAAGTAAAATGAAATCCCTGACAACTTCAATTTTTTCTCCATTTATTGTGATGTTGCTTATTGGTCCAGTTGTAAGGATTTTTGCTTTCTTAATGTTATGGTGCAATCCATACTGAAGGCTATAGTCTTTGATCTTCATCAACAAGTGCTTTAAGTCATCTTCACTTTTAGCAAGCAATGTTGTGCCATCTGCATATCGCAGGCTGTTAATGAGTCTTCCTCCAATCCTGATGCCATGTTCTTCTTCCCATAGCCCAGCTTCTTGGATTATTTGCTGAGCATACAGATTAAATAAGTGTGGTAGAAGAATACAACCCTGACACCCACGCTTCCTGGTTTTAAACCATGCAGTATTCCTTTGTTCTGTTCAAACAACTTCCTCTTGGTCTACGTACAGGTTCTTAATGAGCACAATTAAGTGTTTCAGAATTCCCATTCTTTGCAATATTATCCATAATTTGTTATGATACACACAGAAGAATGCCTTTACATAGTCAATAAAACCCAGGTATACATCATTCTGATATTCCTTGCTTTCAGCCAAGATCTACCTCACATCAGCACTGATATCCCTCATTCCACATCCTCTTCTGAATCCAGCCTGAATTTCTGGAACTTCTCTGTCAATGTTCTGCTGCAATCGTTTTTTAATTATCTTCAGCAAAATTTTACTTGTGTGTGATATTAATGACATTGTTCAATAATTTCTACATCATGTGATTCACTAAATGATCAAGTATCACCTTTCTTTGGAATGAGAATAAATATGGATCTGTTCCAATTGGTTGGCCAGGTAGCTGTCTTCCAAATTTCTTGGCATAAACGATTATGTGCTTTCAGTGCTATAGCCATGTGTTGAAAAATTTCAATGGGAATCCCATCAACTCCTCGAGACTTGTTTTTTGCCAATTCCTTCAGTGCAGGGTTGACTTCTTCCTTCAGTACTATTGGTTCTCGATCATATGCCACCTCCTGAAATAGTTGAACATTGACCTATTTTTTTTTCCTTGTACAGTGACTCTGTGTGCTTTCCATTTTTTTTTTTTTTAATTTTATTGTGCTTTGGGCGCAAATTTATAGAGCAAATTTGTTTCACATTCAACAGTTTGTATACATTTGATTTCACATTCCATTACCATTCCCAACCATAACAAACTCTCCTCTCCTCCCATCCCCACGGCTACCCCACTCTTTGTGTCCTTTTTAACTATTTACTCCTATCTGTCCAGCTTTCCCTCTATGTGAATACTGCCCCTCTGGTGTCTTACAGTTGATTGCTCTAAGGGGTGCATCTCCCTAGAGTAGGTGGGTGCATCACCCTGGGGTAGGTTTTCTGCACGTAGGTCTTTCTATTGTTGGGCTGAGAGCCAATCTATGGGAGTTAGTCCATTTCTAGGCCTGAAGGGTAGTCTTTGGGGTTCCACCAGACCCTATCCAACCAGTGATTCTGGTCATTTTTGTGTTTTTGAATTTTGTTCCACATTTTTCCTCCCACTCTGTCTAGGATCTCCAGTTTTGATCCCTTTCTGAGTGGTTGTCATTAATAGTCAGGCACCATCTAGTTTTGCTGGTCTCAGAATCACAAAGGCTGAGGTCTTCATGGTCCATCTTATCCTTTTTCCACCTTCTTTTGATGCTTCCTACATTATCAATATTTTACCCATAGAATCTTGATCATATGCTACCACCTGATATGGCTGAATGTTGAACAGTTCTTTTTGGTACTTTGACTGTATTACTTCTTCTTTTGATGCTTCCTGCATTGTTCAATATTTTTCCCATTGTTGTTGTTGTTAGGTGCCGTCGAGTTGGCTCTGACTCCTAGTGATCCTATGTATAACAGAATGAAACACTGCCTGTCCTATGCCATCCTCACAATCCTTGCTGTACTTGGGCCCATCATTGCAGCCACTGTGTCAATCCATCTAGTTGAGGGTCTTCCCCTTTTTTGCTGACCCTTCACTTTACCAGGCCTGATATCCTTCTCCAGGGAATGGTCTCTTCTGACAACATGACCAAAGTAGGTGAGATGAAGTTTGGCCATTCTTGTTCCAAGGAGCATTCTGGCTGCACTTTTTCCAGGACATATTTGTTAATTATTTTGGCAGTATATCAAACAATATTTCCCTGATATTCATAAGGTTTTCAGTGGCCAATTTTTTTTCACAAGTGGATGGCCGCATCCTTCTTCCCAGTATATCTTAGTCTGGAAGCTCCACTGAAATCTATCCCCCATGCTGACCTTTTGGGTACTTGAAATACTGAAGGGACAGCTTCCAGCCTCACAGAAATATGTAAGCCACCACAGTAAAACAAACTGATGGACAAGTGGCGGTGGTAAAGTACAGCATGAATAATAATAAGAGAAATCCTCAATGAGGGGATTTACACAACAGCCAAAGCAATGGACTCAAACATAGCAATAATCATGAAAATAGTGAAGGACCAGGAGACATTTAGTTCTATTATACATATGGTCCCTGTGAATCACAGCTGAGAAGAACATCTAATAATAACAGCAATCAACTGACCTTAAGATAGGATTATCCAGGTGGGTCCATGTAATCACAAGGGGCCTTAAAAGTGGAAGAGGGAGGCAGAAGTCATCCAGAGGAAATGTGACTTTAGAAGAACAGTCAGAGGGATGCAGTTTTGCTAGCTTTGAAGGTGCCAAAGGTGTCTACAAGCTAAGAAATGTGTGTGACCTCTGATGTTGTTAGTCACTGTTGAGTCAATTCTCACTCCTGACAACTCTATGTGTGCAGAGTAGAATTGCTTCATAGGGTTTTCAAGGCTGTGACCTTTTGGAAGCAGATTACCAGGCCTGTTTTCTGAGGCACCTCTGGGTGGATTCAAACTACCAAACTTTCAGTTGGTAGTTAGTTGAGTGCTTAACAATTTGTGCCACCCAAGAACCCTTGTGTGACCTCTAAAAGCTGGAAAATGCAAGGAAATGAATTCACCCCTAGAAAATACAGAAAGGAATAAAGTACTGCCAAGACCTTGATCTTAGTTCAGTAACATCCATGTTGGACTTCTGACCTACAGTATTGTAAGGCAATAAATTTGTGTGGTTTAAAGCCACCAAGTTTACAGTAATTTTTCACAGCACCAATTTGCTGTTGTTAGTTGCCATCAAGTTGGCTCTGACTCATGCCAACCTTATATATAACAGAATGAAATGCTGCCCATTTCTGTGACTTCTTCATGATCATTGCCAATAGCAGCAATAGAAAACTAATATAATTAGCAATAATTAATTGCATTGCTATCAGTCATATCAGTCATCTACAACTTAGAGAGTTTAAAACAGCCTAGTCAAAGACAAAGGCTTTTATGTCTATAGGATCAGATCATCCCCAGATTCTCCAGCATTCCACTGAAAATATGCTCATTCTAAAATGTTACATTTTTCCTTACATTATCAATTTAGAAAAGTAACAATAATATTTATTTTTAAGGAAGATCTCATACTCATGCTATTTCTACAGTGCTCATGGAACTTACTTTTTAGGCAAGCAAACATAAGTGGGAATGTATTCCTAATGACATGAGTGACTTAGCATTTAACAATTGGAAAGATGCTGTATCCAACCATTAATCACTAATGGAAGCAGAAGTGAGCAAATTGATGACTTGATGGTTCAGTAGAATCCCCCTTGAAAACTGGGAAGAGTCAAGTCATCGATAACTTTGGAATCAATTCTTGCTCCATCAGCCAATTTCTAGCCAAAAGGAGTAAATGGCCTCTTGGTAGCCAACTGCTTCAGCTTCAGGGCTTATGTTAACAAGAAAGATTACCTTTTCTTCAATTAAATTGACCCTGACCCTATGGAAACCATACCAAATAGAAACTGATTGACAGGCACTGATAAAAAATACAAAAAATATAGAAAGCATTAGATAAAAAAAATGTTGAGTATAGTGGAATTATATTGCTTTTGATTTCCTAGTATCTGTATCTTATTTTTTTCATAGCAACACATTTAGAGTTTTGGATGAGGTTCATCCTACACACATTCTCTTTACTCTCTCCATTTAACCAAGAGTGGCCCATCTGTCAATGATTGGTTTAAGAATTGTAATGAGATCAAATTTGACCAAATAAGAATCAAACCTGGATCATTAGATGAAAGCATCAACCAAGAGCCACTTCTGACCTAGTGGGCTTGCTTAAGGAGTAGAACATGGACTAGAATTCAGGAAGTATCTGTTTGACAGTAAAGCCAATTCAGAGAAAAGTAGAGATGAGAACACAGGTCTTTGATATCATTTGTACTCTTGAATCCAGCCATGCCTAATATTGCCCTTTTCACCCTGTAAGCCTGTTTAGGGTTAATTTCTGTCACTTGCAATCAAGAGAGTCTTCACTAATATAACCATATATGTTTAAGACACTATCTGAATACCAAACAAAGGGATCAAGAAAAAAAAAAAAAAAATCTGGGGTGTGTGTTTGTGTCGAGGAGAACACTCAGTTGGTAAAAACAACATAAAAGGAATTCAAATATTATCCATACACAAACATAACACAAAAGACAAAATTATTCATAATACTTTTTGCAAAGGAAAAATGATAGATGTCACTGTATGCAGTAGTATATTTAGCCACTGAAAGTTCTTAGCAATACAAAACATTTTTTTTTTTATTGTGATTTGGGTGAAAGTTTACAGAACAAATTCATTTTCCATACAGCAGCTCATACACATTTTGCTTCACGACATTGATTGCAATTTCCCATAAGGTAACATCTCTCTTCCTGCTTCCTGTCTACCTCTTCCTTGTGTCCTTCCTCCCCATGCACTCCCATCCCGTCTCCTCCTCTCCCCAATTGTCTCCCTGTGTAAGCACTACCCTTTGTATCTACCTGATATAAATGTTCACCCCATATGCCTGTCTATTGATTGGCTGGAAGTCATGGGAGTATGTTCAGTTCCAGACCTGAAGGGTAACTAGAGGCCTGTGTTGGATTGGGTTCTCTAGAGAAACACAAAAACCAGCAAAGTGTATATATATATTTATAGAGAGAGAAAGAGAGAGAGAGAGAAATTTATCTTAGATAAATGGCTCACAAGCGTGTAGAAGCCGACAAGTTCAAGCT